>NC_068440.1:7501110-7861110 GCF_023373465.1 Oncorhynchus keta
TACTTCGTTCGGTGCAGTATTGTATGCCTTTCCAGTGTAAGCTCATCCATATACTTATATGTACAGTATATATTCTTATTCATCCCTTTACTTAGATGTGTGTTTATTAGGTAGTTATTGTGGAATTGTTAGATTACTTGTTAGATATTACTACACTGTCGGAACTAGAGGCACAAGCATTTTGCTACACTCGCAATAACATCTGCTAACCATGTGTATGTGACCAATAGAATTTGATTTGATTTTCTGCTGGCCTGCATTTTGGAACTGCCTGTTTGTATGCAGCTTTATTAACTAATATTTTTACATTATTTGCAAACTGATATGTGACACGTATTAATGCCAAAATAACATGCAAAACAGGCAAGCCCCCCTAAAAAAACCCTATATAAAATATAAATATATATTTTTTAAATGGGAGCTCAAATGAGCCCCACCTGCCCTGAATGACCAGTCGCCACTGCATCACTTTATCTGTGGCCAATGACCTTGAGGCTTCTTGAATGGGCACTTCTAATGTAAATCTATGGCAGCACCCAAGGACACTTGAACTTCTGAACTCTCCCTGTAGATTTTCTGGCAGCGTGTCCCCATGGTGACAGAACACTGAGCCAATCACGGTGCAACTAGAAAATGACCAACCACTACGCTCTGTATTTTCCGCTGGCTGGGTCTACACCACAGATAGCACTGAATTTGGCTGAAACACCTTCATTTTGGAGCTGCCTTACTCAAGAAAACAAAAAAGAGACCATGTTTGTATCTGGCTTTATTAAGTCAAGAATAATTGTAACCCCCCCCATGCCCTGAATGACGGGTTGGCACTGGACAAGACTTATTAGAATTAGAATATTATTATTAGAATATATTATTAGAATCCCCTCATTTTGAAACGTAAAAACAGAACAAAAAAATGTAAAAAGCCTGTTATGACATAACAATTATGACATTCTATTTTTAGCTGATAGGGGAGCCAATACATGGAAGTAGAATATTAAATTGGTATAATGTTGTACGTTGCATCAGAAAGTACAAGTATTTGCCATTTAACATTATTTCATAAAAAATCTGATTATTTCAAAAGGCTAGCTAGCTAGCAGTGTTTAGCCAACTTGCTAGCAAGGGAAGACAACAAGGCAAGAGAAGAAAACCTCTGTTTGTTCCCCCTTGTGAATGATGATCAGTGAAAAAGCAACTATAGAGGATGTGTGTTGCTGACTCATGACAACTCAAATGGATCAGAAATACAGTAGGAGTTCCCTCTTCCTCTAGGTCAACATGTTGGTTGAAGAATGTGATATCAGCTGGCATGGTACTTTCTCAACAATGGCAATTGGTCAATTTGTTTAACTCTCATTGATTAAAAAAATTATTTTACTTTGATAAAGGGCAGAGCATCAAAAAGATGAGGAGGGTGTGGCTGGCTGGTCTGTTCTGTTTGTTCCCATCCACGTATGTTCCTTTCCTCCATTGTCCTGAGGGGGATTTCTGTTTCTCTGCATCCTGGACTTTTAGGCCTTTCATGAATGACAACGCTAGCTACACAGTTTCAGACAATACAGGAAAACAGTTTTGAGTTTCTCATTGAGAATATTTATCAAAAGATAAATAGATGTCAGCTGAATTGTCTCTTTCATACTTTTTATTTCTGAAAAATATAATCAGATCGGAGGAGAAGAGAGAGAGAGAGAGAGAGAGAGAGAGAGAGAGAGAGAGAGAGAGAGAGAGAAAGAGAGACAGGGAAGGAGGGAGGGAGCGAGAGAGTCAGGAAGTGAGCCTCTGTTCACCTCTGATACAGTTTGTCTGAAGGAGAGACCAGTCATGTGACTGAGACATTTAATTTTTTAATTTAACTTTTATTTAACCAGGCAAGTCAGTTAAGAACATATTCTTATTTTCAATGACGGCCTGGGAACAGTGGGTTAACTGCCTGTTCAGGGGCAGAACGACAGATTTGTACCTTGTCAGCTCGGGGGTTTGAACTCACAACCTTCCGGTTACTAGTCCAACGCCATGATAGAAACCGTCTGTCTAGGAGGAGCAATGTGGTGACTAAAAGAGAAACAAGCGACCACCACGCTTCCTCAAGTCAAGTTGTCCAGATCACATCCTCTTCTTCTGACTCCCTTTCACCTTTCTTCCTATTTTCTCTCAACTTTATTCCCCCCTTTTAATCATCAATGAGAGTGAATGAGGTGCAGTTTTGAATGGTTTTATGTGTGGTGTGATTGTTAGTTAGCCTATTGCACATCTGGACAAATTATCCATCTACCACTATTGTCACTATGAATGCTGGATAGACCGTTAGACTGGTAGACTATACTGGCATGTGCTCAATAAAAAAAACACACAACCCACCACAAAGCAACAAAGACAAAGTTTGACAACACTCACCTATTTTGGACCACCCCCCAGTAAATTGTGAGCTGTCCCTTAAGCAACTTATCAAATTGGGATAATTTTGTAGTTTACACCGGTAAGTACCTGTATAAGAATATTTGCCACTTACACTTAGTAAAACAGCATGATTGAAGTCATCTATGACTTTCCCCAGCAGTTGTATCACTTCCTCCTGATAGGTTATTTTCTATTTTCCAGGCACAGTTCCACTTTCTTTCGGTGATTTTCATCACATAACACTTTGAAAGTGTGATAATTATTTCCTGAGGCATTTACATAAATTCACAGTTACCCTATGACTATATGTATCCTAACTGATAAAAAATATGAAAAATGTTTGTCTACACAAGCTATTCAGCTATTCACTGTTAATTAGCCTGTGATCTAATAAGGACAAGAACTCCTCCTCATACCAAATGTGACTTCCCACAGACTTTGGCCACATTCACTCGAAACTGACATTGGCCACATTCACCATTGCAAGTCGCGATGCAGAGCCAGAACTCTCATCCACTGTGCGCTCGTTGGACTGCGTGTTTCGACCATCTCTGTCATCGGCTAGTGCTCTCCGGTACACCCCCGCTAAGCTCTGCCTGAACCTTGACCCTCTCATGTCCAACCCCATACAGAAGTACAGCAGCGGGTTCACACAACTGTTGAAGTAGGCAAAGCCTGTGGCCCCGGTCAGCCCCACCTTCACCACCATACTGTTGCTCTTCACCATCTTGACCAGTAGGAGACAGTGGTAGGGCGCCCAGCACAGGAAGAAAGCACAGACCAGCGATGCCAGGATACGGAGTGGACGTGACTTGCCCAACAGGCGGGTGCGTCTGATGCCTAGCCCTGCCAGGATGTAGCAGCAGAGGATGATGAGGAAAGGAAGCAGGAAACCGCATAGGAAGCGCATTAGGTAGAGCGCTAGCTTAGCGCTGTTATCGCCTTTCGTTGACTCCTTGACATCTAGCGAGCACTTGCTCAGGTTGTTCTTGCCGAGGTAAACCTGGCGGTAGACGAAGTAGGGGGCGCTCAAAATGGCCGCCACCGCCCACACGCCGGCACTCACCAGGCGGGCGGCGCAGATCGTCCTACGCCGTTTGGTAAAGACGGGGTGCCAGACGCAGAGCGTCCGGTCCATGCTGATGACAGCGAGCAGGAACACACTGCAGAACATGTTGGCATACTTGAAGAAGCCGTTGAACTTGCATAAAAAAGATGCCGAACGGCCAGTAGTCGTAGAAGAGCTTCTTGGTCAGCGAGAGCACACGGCTCAGGCAGAAGATGAGGTCGGCCACGGCCAGGTTGACCAGCCACACATTGGTGACGGTGGGCTTGAGCTTGAAGCCTGCCACCCAGATGACTACAGAGTTGCCCGTGGTGCCCAATACAATGGTCAGCGTGTAAAGGACAATGATTAAGTTGTTCATGATGGCCTCGATGTCCACCACCTTGGCTTTGTCATCTTGGGTGGCTGAGGTGACGAGGACGAATGGAAGGGTGGTGTTTGGTGTCATTCTGTAAAAAAGAGTGACAATAGTTTGAATACACAGAATGACGTCCTTCTAATCTACAGTATACTTAATGGCTTCCCTCTAGATGAGTCATATTGTGTAACATTGTTTCCTCTAATGGTAGAACACTTCGTCACAGCCAGCAGCCAGTCAGTTATTATTATCAGGAAGAGGACTCATAGTCACAAATGGACAGAACTCTATAAATGCTTGACTTTAGGAAGTATTCTGAATCTTCAGATGGGATATTGTGTACCAGGCATGATGTAATCTATTCATGACAGTCTATTTCTATGTCTGTGTCTGAGTCATTCTGTGTCTATGTCTGGGAATGTGTGTGTATGTATCTGGGTGAGTATGTGGCGGGGGTCTGGGACTGTGAACTACCCACAGTTTTAACCTTTTTCATTCTTTTCCCCAAAAGTGCACACCACAGGAGCCTGCTGAGGGGAGGACGGCTCAAAATAAGGACTGTAACGGACTAAATGGAATGGTAACGAACACCTGTTTTTGACACCATTCCACTCATTCCGCTCTAGACATTACCACGAGCCCGTTCTGTCCAATTAAGGTGCCGGATGGGATGGCTGCCATTTTACGGACTCCTAACCAGTTGTGCTATTTTGTTAGTCTTTTCATGTTGTTTGTAACATATTTTTTAACTGATTTGTACATTTAAGGCTGTTGCGAATTTTCGCAGCTTTTTGTTAAAAATCGAAACATTTCAGTGCCCTGCTACTCATGCCAGGAATATAGTATATGCATATGATTAGTATGTGTGGATAGAAAACACTCAGACGTTTATAAAACTGGTTAAATCACGGCTGTGACTATAACAGAACGTGCGTTTCCTCGAAAAGTGCAGGAATATCTGATTAGTATGTGTGGATAGAAAACACTCAGACGTTTCTAAAACTGGTTAAATCACGGCTGTGACTATAACAGAACGTGTGTTTCATCGAAAAGTGCAGGAAAATCTGATCACTGAAAATGGAAAAATATA
Organism: Oncorhynchus keta; assembly: GCF_023373465.1. Classification (NCBI taxonomy): domain Eukaryota; kingdom Metazoa; phylum Chordata; class Actinopteri; order Salmoniformes; family Salmonidae; genus Oncorhynchus; species Oncorhynchus keta. Next base: position 7,506,022 of record NC_068440.1, read on the forward strand.
TCCATCCGCCACTTCAACCCATTGATAAAGGCGAACCACATTAAATGGGGCTGAGGTTGCAATACCTACAGCTTCCACACGATGTCAACAGTCTTGTCATTTGCCTACGATTTGTTTCTTGGTCAAACGAAGAAGAGACAAACCATTTGTTCAGGTCTCCGACCGGATATTTTGGTTGAGATTTACCCGGACATTATTTCCAGACGGACAGCTAAAGAATATACATCGCCTCGTGATCAATTTGATCGCTTATTAACGTTTACTAATACCTACATTTGCATTACAAAAGTATTTCGAAGTGTTTTGTGAAAGTTTATCGTCGACTTTTTTAATTTAAAAAAATGACGTTACGTTAGAAATCACAATTTTTTTCGTTGTTCACACAGTCTTCATAGATCGATATCTAGGCTATATATGGACCGATTTAATCGAAAAAAGACCCAAAATTATGTTTATGGGACATCTAGGAGTGCCAAGAAAGAAGCTCGTCAAAGGTAATGAATGTTTTATATTTTATTTCTGCGTTTTGGGTAGCGTTTTCGGTAGCCCCGGCTACCGCAAAATCTGTCGTTAGGTGACGTTGCAGTATTTTGGGGGTAGATGCTATCAGATAATAGCTTCTCATGCTTTCGCCGAAAAGCATTTTACAAATCTGACTTGGTGGATAGATTCACAACGAGTGTAGCTTTAATTCACTACCTTGAATGTGTATTTTAATGAAAGTTTAATGACAGTTTGAGTTTTATCAAAAACTATAGCTGGGGCTCTGAAACTCCGCTGAGTGATGTTCCTGCCAGGGAACTGTATTCTGCTACTTCCTTAAGAAGATAATGTTGCTGCTACTGTCTCTTATCACCGAAAATAACTTCTGGACATCAGAACGGCGATAACTCAAACTGGACGAAGATTTTTATTTTAACGAGTCTGACACAAAGGAATAACTTCTTTCTCAGAAACGGGCCCAAATCTCAGACATTGCATGAAGAGGTATTGCTCGCCTGAGGACAGAGTACCTTATGATAAGCTGTAGACCACACTATCTACCAAGAGATCTATATTATCATCTATATTATTCGTAACCGTCTATTTACCGCCACAAACCGATGGTGGCACTAAGACCGCACTCAACCAGCTGTATAAGGCCATAAGCAAACAATAACATTCTTATCCAGAAGCGGAGCTCATAGTAGCAGGCAAACTTAAATCCATTTGACCTCATTTTTAACAGCATGTCACGCTTAACCAGAGGGAAAAAACTATCGACCACCTTTACTCCACACACAGAGACGCATCCAAAGCTCTCCCTTGCCGTCCATTTGGCAAATCTGACCATAATTCTATCCTCCTGCTTCCTGCTTTCAAGCAAATACTAAAGCGGGAAGTACCAGTGACATGCTCAATACCTAAGTGGTCAGATGACGTGGATGCTACGCTACAGGACTGTTTTGCTAGCCCAGACTGGAATATGTTCTGGGATACATCCAATGGCATTGAGGAGTTTATCTCCTCAGTCATCGGCTTCATCAATAAGTTCAATCGACGACGTCGTCCCCACAGTGACCGTACGTACATATCCTACCAGAAGCCATGTGTTACAGGCAACATCTGCATCGAGCTTAAGACTAGAGCTGCCGTTTTCAAGGAGAGGGACACTAATCCGGACGCTTATAAGAAATCACGCTATGTCCTCAGACGAACCATCAAACAGGCAAAGCGTCAATACAGGATTAAGATTGAATCGTACTACACCGGCTCTGATGCTCGTCGGATATGGCAGGGCTTGAAAACTATTACAAAGAGAAACCCAGACGCGAGCTGCCCAGTGACACGAGCCTACCAGAGCTAAATGCCTTTTATGCTCGCTTTGAGGCAAGCAACACTGAAGCATACATGAGAGCACCAGCTGTTCCGGACGACTGTGTGATAACGCTCTCAGTAGCCAATGTGAGCAAGACCTTTAAACAGGTCAACATTCACAAAGCTGCAGAGCCAGATGGATTACTAGGACGTGTACTCAAACCATGCGCGGACCAACTGGCAAGTGTCTTCACTGACATTTTCAACCTCTCCCTGACCAGGTCTGTAATACCTACATGTTTCAAGCAGACCACCATAGTCCCTGTGCCCAAGGAAGCAAAGGTAACCTGCCTAAATGATTACCTCCCCATAGCACTCACGTCGGTAGCTTTGAAGTGCTTTGAAAGACTGGTCATGGCTCACATCAACAGCATCATCCCGGATACCCTAGACTGACTCCAATGCTGTTCATTGACTACCATTGACTTCAACACCATAGTGTCCAGAAAGCTCCTCACTAAGCTAAGGACCCTGGGACTAAACACCTCCCTATGCAACTGGAACCTGGACTCCCTGACGGGCCTCCCCCAGGTGGTAAGTGTAGGCAACAACACATCTGCTATGCTGATCCTCAACACGGGGGACGCTTCAGGGTGCGTGTTTCGTCCCCTCCTGTTCACCCCAACATTTGTATCGCAACTAAAGTTACATAAATAACTGTTCACCCACGACTGCGTGCCAAACACGACTCCAACACCACAACTGACGACACAACAGTGGTAGGCCTGATTACTGACAACGATGAGACAGCCTATAGGGAGGAGGTCAGAGATCTGGCAGTGTGGTGCCAGGACAACAACCTCTCCCTCAATGTGAGCAAGACAAATGAGCTGATCATGGACTACAGGGAAAAAAACAGGCCCCCATTAACATCGACGGAGCTGTAGTGGAGTGGGTCGAGTGTTTCACATTCCTTGGTGTCCACATCACCAATGAACTATCATGGTCCAAACACACCAAGACAGTCGTGAAGAGGGCACAACACGTTTTCCCCCTCAGCAGACTGAAAAGACTTGGCATGGGTCCCCAGATCCTCAAAAAGTTCTACAGTTCGTAAACCCATAGTAAATCTTAAGGCAGCAGAAAAAATCCCTTTGTCCTCTGACTGGGGAGGAATGGAATGTATGATGGGCCTATGGAGAACCTACCTCAGAACAGTAACATGCAATAAATGGACTTTTGGACAATATGTTTCGTCAGCCAAAATGGTGGAAAATGATAGATGGAATACGAAAAGGAATGTTGTTTTGTTATGCTATTAAAAGTTAAATGATGACGTTATAACAAAAACATTGTAACTTGAAGAGTTTTCACAATATGTACCTGATGTTTGTATGCTGTACGTTGTGTGGAAAATGTCCAGATCAAAAGAATAGCATACTCTGAGTTGTCCTTATGTTAGGTCCTGATCTGGCTATGCCATATGGCTGTGGGCTATGGTAGTTAATTTAGCAGACAAGATTTGCTTAGAATACCATGGCATTATTTTATAGTATTATATGGTATAAAGAATACAATGGAACAAAGCTGAATAAAATAGAAAGGTATTTTCTCCAAACAATTTGAGGGAGTGCGCACGTGGCCATTCTGTGTTGAGTGGTTAACAAAGATAAAGGCCCTCCTATATGCTTCATTTAGAGTTATTTATGTAACTTTAGTTGCGGTACAAATGTTGGGGTGAACAGGAGGGGACGAAACACGCACCCTGAAGCGTCCCCCGTATATGTTTGGATTTTTAATACATTCTAAGGCTGCATGATGAGACTCTAATGTTGATTTGAAAGAAGTCATATGAAAGGCATGAGCTCTGCTTTATTTCTTGTGCAGGCTGTACACACTTCATCAGTCTCTCATTCACAATTTGACAAGCACTTGATAATGCCTCGAATTTCCCAGTGGCATCCCCTTTGTTGGACCATAATGCCCCCTGAAAGAATCCATACATTTTGCAGCCAGTGGCTGTTCTGCCCTTAGACTGAATAATAATAATAATATATGCCATTTAGCTGACGCTTTTATCCAAAGCGACTTACAGTCATGTGTGCATACATTCTACGTATGAACACGATAATTGTTATTCCCTTCTCCCTGCGTGCTTCGTGCTCTGAAGCACCTCTCACTCATATTGGCTCTCGGTCACGTGATCTGGTCTTTCTCACAGGTTGAAAGACAGACACATCCGGGTGGCAACTGCATGTGTCCTCATCCAATTCCGAAGCACATATTAAACATTTTGGAATAATTGACTTGTCGTCAGCCAACAAGATGAATAAGCCTAAAGAACAGCAAAAGCTCTAGCCTATGTCAAGCCACTATCCCCCTGTTGGAGGAAATTATGGTTGAAATGACTAATTATGTATACATTCCAATCAGAACTGACTAGTCCAAATGCTATAATGTACTGTACGTATATGAATTTTCTCTCTTGCTCCCATAGCCTAGTTATATAATGTAGTCAGGAGTTTAGTAACAATGACTGTTTGTTCCTTGTACAAATGAATGTACTAACTCCAGGTGGCAGGAACGGACTATCTCCAGACTGTCTAGAATGCTGATTTACAGTGACTGACCTTGGCTTTAGGAGAGGAGGGAAAGCGCGAGAAACTATAGGGCCTCTACCGGTGTTATGAAGAGATAGAACATTTAGAAAATGCTGACGTCATTTTCAGTTTATAACCTGTGGAAAAATGTGTATGTGGCAGTACTCTCTTGTAATAAACGCTGTTACCTGACTTTTAAGACTGGTCTCGATCCATTTTATGCATAATTAATGAATTTACAACTCATTAATGAAATAGAGAGAGTGCAAATTTGATTTTGGCTATAAAGCATATAGGAATTTAGAATTCCTCTAACACCCCCATAGTACAAAAGTTTACCTATTCTATTCTGTGCGAAAAATAAATATTCCAAACATAGTCTGGGACAGTTGTGGGATGTGATAGATCCCAAATTAATACAACTGCTAGCATGAAAAAAAAAAACGCAATGAGGCTGATGCAACAGATCAGAACGTTTAGCTTAAAATGTTGATAAACTATTTGTGCAGCAATGCACAAACGCCAGTAGGCTATAAACCGAATGTTCCATTAGCTGGAAAACACCATTATCAAAAGTGAAGAAAATGGAATTACGCATGTAATGCTTCTATTATAAAGGTGCATTTTAATGGTGAAAATGATCTTCCCCAAACTTGAAACTCACTCACTGCGTATGTAAGCCAGTTTGAATCTACAGTTATATGGACACTTTAGTTGTGATATACAAACCTTGTCAAAACATTGAGGCCGATGTGTGGGACTATGATTTGAAAGAGTAGCAAAACAAAAAGGTATGCATTGTTTCTTGCCTTATGCTGGGCATCTTTCACAAGTGATAATATTTCATTCACAAGTAAGCTAATATTGTCACCCAACACACTATTCTTAATTGAATCTTGCCTTTACATATACTAAATAATATCTGTGAAATTTGTTTTGATTTGGAATGGACCATTATCATGCACCTGTCTAGAAACAGGGGCAGGGGACAAAAATACATATTTTATCTATGCACTTAAATAGTGAATGGAGGACACTTTTCCCAAGGTTCATTTTCATGCCAGCTATGTGGCTATACTCGTGCTGTAAAGAGAAGCAAGGTGCTTAATATTAGGAAAGTTGAGAAATAAATATAGTAGGCCTAGCTGATGGGATCCTCTTCTTTTTAGTAGAGGCCATCACTCTGTTTTCTCACACAATTACATAGCCTATAGAAATGAGCTCATGGTCTCTCATGAAGTGTTTGAGTAGATTTTTCGATTACATTTGCATTGTTCTCAGAGTGACAATAGAGTGGTGAGTACCAGGCAGTTAGCAAGTTTGGTAGGCTACTAATAACCATCAGCAGCATCAGAGCTTGGAGAAGCCGAATTACCGTGACTTCACATGGAATTTGAATTTGACTGCCTCCATGACTCGTGACCGCTGGTGTGGCGGTAACAGCTGTGATGTGACCAGTCTCTTTGGATCATAGCCGTGGGAAGTAGGGGTGCTGAGGGTGTTGCAGCTCCACTGGTGGTGAGATAGTAAAACTGCAGAAGAGCTGAATATTCCAATCAGTGAGCATTGCATTTGGAAAGTATTCAGACCCTTTCACTTTTTCCACATTTTGTTATGTTACAGCCTTATTCTAAAATGGATTCAATTGTTTTTTTTTAGCCTCATCAATCAAAACACAATACTCCATAATGACAAAGCAAAAACAGGTTTTTAGAAATGTTTTGAAATGTATAAAAGCAAAAAAACACCTTTACATAAGTATTCAGACTCTACTTATATACTTTCTGAATGCACTGTATACAGTATATATATATTCCCATCAGTGAGCCAACAGTAAAACAAACATAGTCCTGTTGTCTGGCAACCAATACGCTTCCAGTCTATATAAGGGATGGGGTTTACCTAGGAGCAAGACAATTAGGAATGTGTTATTGTGCCATGAGCCAAGGACTCAATCCACCTCTCGTACGGTTTTGTGTTGTTTTATGAGCAGAGGCTTCTTTGATATGACGCTAATATGATTAGCATTCCCACGTAAATACTTGCGTTGCCATAATGCTTGCTCTCGACACTAGGTCAAAGTCAATATTGTTCTTTATCAGTTTGAGGATGTATTTCATTCATGTAAATACACCTTACAAAGTCAAATCCGATCATTTGTCTTTGACAAACATGACACACTATTTCTGTTTGATTTCTTTATTGTCAAGATAAAGAATGATGTCTTATTGTTAGATGTGGCTGACAGATGCTGTTCGCCCCCTGCTCGTAAACGTAGAAGAAACTTTGTTTTCAATGACTTACTGACTGCTCCTGGCTAAATTAAGTTTCAATAAATGCTGCAAAACAAACGTCCATATCTAGCCTAGACTTTACTCAATATTTTCATCTACAGTAGTTTTATATATATATATATATATATATATATATATATATATATATATATATATATATATATATATATATATATATATATATATATATATATATATATATATATATATATATATCAGTGGCTAATCATTATTAGTTTTGTTGGCAACTCAATTTGAGCTGGCAAGTGGTGATATTGCAATGGAAAGCAATGGACACAGATAAAGAGTAACATACAGTATCTTCTTTATATAGTCCCTGATGGATGATCTGTATATATTCAGCTAACTATCCACAGAGTCTCATCATTTGTCCAGAATAGGCCATAGCATGCTACAACTACGTATGAGTACAGCTTGAGTGGCCAGTATTGATAGTCAGAAGACAGAGTTGCTTCATGTCAAAAGAGTTTAGGTGGTCTCTAACTAAATCGAACCGATCGTCTCTTGATAGTCAGAACACCTAGAGAATATTCTCTCCTGCATCCCATGAAAATATCCAAATAAAGTGATTTAAGAAACTAAATTAAAAGTAAAGCCAGAAAACACTGTATACGGTTGTTGTTATTCATACTGATAATGCTTACCTATGAGCTGAGATGCTTCAGTAGTAGCTGTCCAGCATGTTTAGCTTCAGTGGTTGAACAAAGCGTGGAGGTTCATAGTTCTAAGCTGTGTGTCTTAGATTTACAGATAGGTTTGTGTCCCTACAATCCTCACAATCTTCTCTGTCTTTTCCGTGTCTGTGTGTACATGTCTAAATGATGTGGCCCCCAATCACAAGTCATTGTGCCGCTTGAGTGAAAAGGCCACAGGGAAGTGAACTTCCTGCCTCTCGCTCTCTCTTTCTCACGCTCTATCTCTTTTGCTCCCATCCCCTATCTCCCACCTCCTCTCTCTGCTCACACAGATACAAGGGGCAAGAGTTGTAAGGGGGTGTGCACTACTGACCATGCCTTACTCGGTCGTTGGACACTCTTCCCTGGAGTCCTAGAGTGTCCACTTCCTGCATGTATTCTCAATTTTTAGCCAACAGACCCAGAACGAGATGAATGCCTCAATACAATTAGGACGATGAATGATGGTGTAGTTAGTAGCTTATTAAGTCAAGATGAGGGCTTTTTCATGATGGCATCCCAATCTCAAAGTATCTAAATGCATCATTCAATCACTATGTTTTGTTTTATTGCAGATTTTTAGTTAGAGTTACAGTATATCACTCTCCAAATGTACCAATAGCTGTCTTACTGATGCATGTACTGCACAACTGTATACAATCTGCGGGATGCCTCAGGCCCCTGATAGTTTTGGTGGCTCCTACATGGGGATGTTGCACTCTGGTGGCAGACTGTGTCAAGTCATCACGAGTATCTCAGAAGCATTACACAATAAACACAGTATTTTTCTGTCTATGTTTATTTGAAGTGTATTGTTACTGTGGAAGGCACCTCAACAACATCACAGATGGGTCTGTGGTTTATTGCGTTCACCATTTTTCTGTTGAAAGGTCAGTTTCTCCCTAATTGTGCGTACTGTACTTCTTAACTTGTACACACTTAGACTTACTCACAATTTTACTGACATTTTTACTGATAACATATAATTTAATTTATAAATGTGATTATTTCACAGCTAATCTTCTTTAAAATCACTTAAACTTCAAGTTTACTGTCTCAGTTTAGCTTGGTACTAAATAAGCAGCCTATTTGGCATTGACAAATAAATATAATCTTAGCGACTGTTCAAACAATAACTCAAAGAAGATCAGTGGCGATTTTAGCATGTAAATCTTGGTGGGGCAAACTTAACGTCACTATTTCTTTGTATGCATGCCAGCAAAGCCATTACACAACACAACACTAAACAATACATGAATTGCACTATAACAGTGACAAACAGTGCCCACAAACAGTTAGGGCCTACATAAAACTGTCCCAACAGCAGAGCTTTCTTTTCAGCACCATGGAGTGAATCCTCACCACCGCTACACCTGGCTATCTGCGAAGCCTTGTCTGACAGTGAAACAGTTAATTCAGCCTCATTTATTGCCTTTTTAAAAAACATCGCTGATATGGCTGACAAATGTGGTTTCTACTGACAATTGAGTTGTACAAACCATGGCATAAGGGAACAATGAGCGGATAAGAGGCAATCCGTAGTTTCGATTAAGACATTGATGAGCGAGCTAGGACGGACATAGTCAATATAACTATTTGTTCAGCACTTTTGAAATGTACAGCGACAGAATTCAGAACATGGGCCGTTCTTACAATATACTCTCTGTATACCAAGTCAGAACAGTAAGATAAATAAAGGGGACATATAAGCAGACAATGAAAGCTCTTACAATATTCGATGATGATGTTTCTCTAAAACAGGCTATAGGCTAAATGTGCACCGCTAAGTTATGAAGGGGAAAGGGACCACATTATTTGGGTGAGGCACATGGGCTTTAGCCTATAACTTACTACACAACATACACTTAGTATTACTTTCTAAACTACAGTATACACATCTCCCTGGCATATTACATAATTTATGCAGCAGCCTACAATACATTTTTGGACTCACCGTGTTGTGCTGTGCTCACCTGAACAGGAATGTTGTGCTGGCAGTCCTTCTTGTGGGTACATTTTGTAATGAAACGTTGTCATCAAAGTCTGGCATCCTCTGGATTTATGGTGCTTTCAAGACAACTGGGAACTCTGAAAAAAACCATGTTGAATCATGACGTCAGTGATCTTCAGGTCGGAGCTCTAGAGTGAGGCCTGAGTTCTCGACTTGGAATTCCAAGTTGGATGACCATTCAAACATGGAGTTTCCAGCTGTTTTGCCTACGGCAGAAGTCATGCTGGAATAACAGCATGGGCTATTTGTTCAACCTTTTCTGGCCCATGATGTTGCGTGTGAATGTTTATCCTGTTAAGCTTGGAAAAGAGACTCTTAAACACAGACTTTAGACCACCTTCACCACCGAATAGCAGGTATGTCACGCCCTGGCCATAGAGAGGCTTTTATTCTCTATTTTGGTTAGGCCAGGGTGTGACTAGGGTGGGCATTCTATGTTAATTTTCTATGTTTTGTATTTCTTTGTTGTTGGCCGGGTGTGGTTCCCACATGGTTTTTGTGTGTAGTTGTTTTCTGTTTTGTGTCTTTCTGCACCTGACAGGACTGTTTAGGTTTTCGTTCGTTCTCTTTGTTATTTTTGTTATTTCAGTGTTCATTCCAAATAAAGTATGTCCTCTCCTTCCAACAGCCGTTACAAGGTAGTGGAATAAAAATAGTGATCACTTTGCAACACTGGACTAGTAACCGAAAGGTTGCAAGTTCAAATCCCCGAGCTGACAAGGTACAAATCTGTCATTCTGCCCCTGAACAGGCAGTTAACCCACTGTTCCTAGGCCGTCATTGAAAATAAGAATTTGTTCTTAAGTGTCTTGCCTAGTAAAATAAATAAATAAAAAACTTGCAGTTAGCCACTGATTCTATCCAAACCATTCATTTCTGAATTTGCGATTTCCAACTTGTTGTGTAATGTTAATATCCAATGGCCGATGAGCACTGATACGTTTTATCTATCATTTCTATTCATATGACAAGGATTGAAAAGGATTTGCCGACGTGATTCATGATGATGACTGCTTGTCTAGCTTGCTAGCTAAGATTATCAAAGCTATGGTAAATATAACATGATTTGACGTAATTTTAATCTGTGGCCAATGACCTTGAGCCTTCTTGGATGGGCACTTCGAATGTAAATCTATGACAGTACTCAAGGGGGCTTGAACTATCTAGCTCTCCCTGTAGATTTTGTGGTGACATAGTGTCCCCATGAGTGGCAGAACACTGAGCCAATCACGGCGCAACTAGAGAAGATTACCAACCCCTAAGGCTCAGTATTTTCCACTGGCTGCCTCTCCACCACAGATAGCACTGAGCTAGGCTGAAACGCCTGCATTTTGGAGATGCAACAAAGAGAACATGTTTGTATGCCGCTTTATTAACTCAATAATAATAATTTTGAAATATAATATTACTGCCAAAAATAGCATGCACAACAGGCAACATTACATTTTTTAGCTAAACAGGTGGGGCTTAAAACAGGAGAGGCCCTGAATAAAAATGATGACATTGTATGTTTAGCTGATATGTGAGCCAATACATTGAAGCAGCAAATCAAATTGGGATAATGTTGTAGGTTACACTGGGAAGTATTTGCCATTTAATATTATTTCATTAGAAATCTGATTATTTCAAAAGGCTAGCTAGCTTGCAGTGTTTAGCAAACTTGCTAGCAAGGGAAGACAACAAGACACGATACTCTTCTTTTGCTTTCACAACAAATGAGAAGACATCAAGAAAACCTCTGTTTTTCCGCCTTGTGAATGTTGACCAGTGAAAAAGCAACTATAGAGGATGTGTGTTGCTGGAATAGAGGCAAAGAAAAACCTAACTTGTGTATTAAATACATATCCAGCAGCACCCTTCACCCCCACTGCCTCCAATCCATTTTATTATTTCACATGTTGCTCAATTCAAGACCTTTAGACTCATGACAAATCAAATGAATCAGACATAAAGTAGGAGTTCCCTCTTCCTATAGGTCAACATGTTGATTGAAGAATGTGATATCCGTTGGCGTGGTACTTTCTCAACAATGGCAATTGGTCAATTTGTTTTACACACATTGATTAAAAAAATAATTTTACATTGATAAAGGGCAGAGCATCAAAAAGATGAGAGGAAGGAGGGTGTGGCTGGCTGGTCTGTTCTGTTTGTTCCCATCCATGTATGTTCCTTTCCTCCATTGTCCTGAGGGGGATTTCTGTTTCTCTGCATCCTGGACGTTTAGGCCTTTCATGAATGACAACGCTAGCTACACAGTTTCAGACAATACAGGAAAACCGTTTTGAGTTTCTCATTGAGAATATTTATCAAAAGTAGATGTTAGCTGAATTGTCTCTTTCATACTTTATCTTTCAGTACAAGAGTCCCGAAAAATATAATCAGAGAGAGGGGGAGAAAGAGAGAGAGAAAGAACGCTAATTTAATTGTGGTTTTCATTTCTCTTCCACTGTGAGTGTGGTGTCTGACATTTCATATTAAGTGGAAACATGACAGCCTGGTTTTATCTGAACTGGCAACCACAGAGCTGAAGCTTAGCCTCTGTGTTCACCTCTGATACAGTTTGTCTGAAGGAGAGACCAGTCATGTGACTGAGACATGATAGAGACAGTTTGACTAGGAGGAGCAATGTGGTAACTAAAAGAGAAACAAGCAACCACCACGCTTCCTCAAGTCAAGTTGTCCAGACCCCCCTCGTTGAATGATCAATTAAGGTGTCAGCAATATGGAAAATTCACCAGTAGCACATAAGGATAGTAGACGTTGACTCTAAATGTAAAAGCTGAAATGTAAAATGGGAATAAATATCCTTGTTTTTCCACTGTTGAAACATGACACTTATTACAACATAGCATGACTGAAGTCATCTATGACTTTCCTCAATTGTTATACCACTTCCCCTGATAGGTTAGTTTCTATTATCTAGGCACAGTTCCACTTTCTTTATGAGCTGTGTGTTCATTACAGGAAAACAGTTGAGAATTTTTATCAAAAGATAAATAGATGTCAGCTGAATTGTCTCTTTCATACCTTATATTTTAGTACAGGAGTCCTGAAAAATATAATCAGAGAAAGGAGAAGGAGGGAGAGAGCGAGAAAGAGACGGAAAGTGAACTGAATTGTGGTTTTCATTTCTCTTCCGCTGTGAGTGTGACATTGCATATTAAGTGGAAACGTGACCACACGGTTTTATCTGAACTGGCAACCAGAGAGCTTCAGCTAAGCCTCTGTGTTCATCTCTGATACAGTTAGTCTGAAGGAGAGACCAGCTTTGTGACTGAGACATGATGGAAACCGTCTGTCTAGGAGGAGCAATGTGGTGACAAAAAGAGAAACAAGCAACCACCACGCTTCCTCAAGTCAAGTTGTCCAGATCACATCCTCTTCTTCTGACTCCCTTTCACCTTTCTTTCTATTTTCTCTCAACTTTTTATTTTCCCCTCTTTGTATCATCAATGAGAGTGAATGAGGTGTTAGCAATATGACAAATTCACCAGTGGCACTATGTCTATATGTATCCCAAATGATAAAAACTCTGAAATATGTGTGTCTACACAAGTTGGGAAAACCTATTCAGTGTTTACTAGCCTGTGAGCTAATAAGGACTGAAACCACTCCTCATACCAAATGTGACTTCTCTCAGACGTGGGCCACATTCACTTGAGACTCAGTGCAGGTTGTGACGCAGAACCAGAACTATTATGCACTGTTCGCTCGTTGGACTGTGTGTTTCGACCATCTCTGTCATCGGCTAGTGCTCTCCGGTACACCCCCACTAAGGTCTGCCTGAACCTCGACCCTCTCATGTCCAACCCCATACAGAAGTACAGCAGCGGGTTCACACAACTGTTGAAGTAGGTAAAGGCTGTGGCCACTGTCAGCCCCCCCGTCACCAACGTACTGTTGCTGTTCACCATCTTTGCCAGTAGGAGGCAGTGGTAGGGCGCCCAGCACAGGAAGAAAGCACAGACCAGCGAAACCAAGATACGGAGTGGACGTGACTTGCCCAACAGGCGGGTGCGTCTGATGCCTAGCCCTGCCAGGATGTAGCAGCAGAGGATGATGAGGAAAGGAAGCAGGAAACCGCATAGGAAGCGCATTAGGTAGAGCGCTAGCTTAGCGCTGTTATCGCCTTTTGGCTCATTGTCCTCCAGAGAGCACTTGCTCAGGTTATTCTTGCCGAGGTAAACCTGGCGGTAGGCGAAGTGGGGGGCGCTCAAAATGGCCGCTACAGCCCACACGCCGGCACTCACCAGGCGGGCGGAGCAGATCGTCCTACGGCGTTTGGTAAAGACGGGGTGCCAGATGCAGAGCGTCCGGTCCATGCTGATTACGGCGAGCAGGAACACACTGCAGAACATGTTGGCATACCTGAAGAAGCCGTTGAACTTGCATAAGAAGATGCCGAACGGCCAGTAGTCGAAGAAGAGCTTCTTGGTCAGCGAGAGCACACGGCTCAGGCAGAAGATGAGGTCGGCCACGGCCAGGTTGACCAGCCACACATTGGTGATGGTGGGCTTGAGCTTGAAGCCTGCCACCCAGATGACTACAGAGTTGCCCGTGGTGCCCAGGACAATGGTCAGCGTGAGAAGGACAATGTTTAATTTGTTCATGATGGCATCGATGTCCACCACCTTGGCTTCGTCATCTCGGGCGGCTGAGGTGACGAGGGCAAACGGAATGGTGGCGTTTGGTGTCATTCTGTAAAAAAAAGGCAACAAGGGTGTGAATACACAGCATGACTTCCTTCTAGTCTACAGTATACTTAATGGCTTTCCTTCAGATGAGTCATATAGTGTAACACTGTTTCCTCTAATGGTAGAACACTTTGTCACAGCCAGCAGCCAGTCAGTTAAAATCTTCTTCGGGATAGGTGTACTGTCCATGAGATGGTTGAGCTGACGTAGGCTAATGTGATTAGCACGAGATTGTAAGTAACAAGAAAATTTCCCAGAACATAGATATGTCTGATATTGTCAGAAAGCTTAAATTCTTGTTAATCTAACTGCACTGTCCAGTTTACAGTAGCTATTACAGTGAAATAATACCATGCTATTGTTTGAGGAGAGTGGACAATTTTGAACATAAAAAGTTATTAATAAACAAATTAGGTACATTTGGGCAGTCTTGATACAATGTTTTGAACAGAAATGCAATGCTTCCTTGGATCAGTCTAAAACTTTGCTCATACACTGCTGCCATTTAGAGGCCACAATTTAAATTGCACTTGGGCTGGAATAATACATTATGGCCTTTCTCTTGCATTTAAAAGATGAAATACAAAATCCAAAATAACTTTAGTTTTCTTTCTTTGTATTGTCTTTTACCAGATCTATTGTGTTATATTCTCCTACATTCCATGTTATATTGTGTTATATTCACATTTCCACAATATTCAAAGTGTTTCCTTTGAAATGGTACCAAGAATATGCATATCCTTGCTTCAGTGCCTGAGCTACAGGCAGTTAGATTTGGGTATGTCATTTTAGACGAAAACTTTAAAAAAGGGGCGGATCCTTAAGAAGTTTTAATATTATCAGGAAGAGGACTCATACTCACAAATGAACAGAACTCTATAAATTCTTGACTTTAAGATTACAATTAAATATATTTAGCAATTTAGGAAGTATTCTGAATCTTCAGATGGGATGTTGTGTACCAGGCATGATGTAGTCTACTCAGGACAATCTATTTCTAAGTCTGAGTCATTCTGTGTGTGTGACTGGGAATGTGTGTGGGTATTTTTGTGAGTATGTGGCGGGTGTCTGGGACTGTGAACTACCCACTATTTTACCCTTTAAAAAAAAACTTTTTCCCAAAGTGCACACCACAGGAGGCTGCTGAGGGGAGGACAGCTCATAATAATGGCTGGAATGGACTAAATGGAATGGTATCAAACACCTGTTTCATGTATTTGACACCATTCCACTTTGTATTTGACAGCATTCCACCGATTCCACTCCAGCCATTACCACGAGTCCCAATTAAGGTGCCACCAACCTCCTGTGGTGCATGCCCACATACTATGCAATTCATCGGATATTGACATACTGTCTGCAATCCCCCTGAAAAATATCAGTCCAACAAGGAACGTGTAAGAACACGATTCCATCCTGATCTTCTTTGCATACAGTATCTCCATTTCCTTTCCAGAGGCATGCATAGACAGGAATCATAAAATGTTTTTGGCTTATGACTCATTTGACCAGTCTCTGTGTCATAGCTGTGAGAACTAGGGGTGCTGCACCACCCCCTGGTGGTGAGATAGTACATCTGCAGAAGAGGTTACAGCCTTATTCTAAAATTGATTAATTTGTTTTACCTCTGAAAAAAATCCCAACAGTATGATGCTGTCACCACCAATCTTCACCGTAGGGATAGTATTGGCCAGGTGATGAGCGGTGCCTGGTTTCCTCCAGATGTGACGCTTGGAATTCAGGCCAAAGAGTTCACTCTTGGTGGTCTGAGAGTCCTTTAGGCACCCTTTTTAAAAGCACAAAGCGAACTGCTGCCATGTGCCTTTTACAGAGGAGTGGCTTCCGTCTGGCCACTCTACCATAAAGGCCTGATTGGTGTAGTGCTGCAGAGATGGTTGTCCTTCTGGAAAGTTCTCCCATTTCCACAGAGGAACTCTGGACCTATGTCAGAGTGCCCATTGGGTTCTTGGTCACCAGCCAATTTTTTGTATTGAATAAATTTGCAAAAATATATTTAAAAAATGTTTTTTTGCCTTGTCATTATCAGATATTTTGTGTAGATTGATGAGAAATAAAAACTATTTAATCCATTTTAGAATAAGGCTGTAATGTAGCAAAAAATTGAAAAACCCAAGGTGTCTGAATATTTTCCGAATGCACTGTATATATATTTCCATGAGTGAGCAGACAGTAAAACAAAACATAGTCCTGTTGTCTGGCAACCAATACGCTTCCAGTCTATATAAGGGATGGGGTTTACCTAGGAGCAAGACAATTAGGAATGTGTTATTGTGCCATGAGCCAAGGACTCAATCCACCTCTCGTACGGTTTTGTGTTGTTTTAAGAGCAGAGGCTTCTTTGATATGACGCTAATATGATTTGAATCGCCCTAAATTCTAGTGTTGTCATAAAGCTGGCTCTCTGCACGAGGTCAAAATCAATATTGACAGGCTACATTCATTGATTGTTCTTTATCAGTTTGAGGATGTATTGCATTCATGTAAATACACCTTACAAAGTCAAATCCTTTCTGCTTCATATCTTTATTGTCAAGATAAAGAATGATGTCTTATCGTTAGATGTGACTGACATACTGTATGTACTGGCGTCCACTAGCACAGTGGACGGTTTGTTCTGGACTTCATTGTATACACGATGAAGATTACAGTGTTTTGTTACGCCTCCTATTTTATGGCACTGTTTGTGTTACTGCAATATTTATGCTTGCCTACGTGATTAAAGGCTGTTCGCCCCTGCTCGTAAACGTAGAAGAGACTTTGTTTTCAACGATTTACTGTTGCTGGCTAAATTACGTTTCAATGAATGCTGGGGAAAAAACGTCCATATCTAGCCTAGATTTGACTCAATATTTTAATCTACGGTAGTAATGTATATCAGCGGCTAATTATTATCTGTTTGGTTGGCAACTCAATTTGAGCTGGCAAGTGGTGATATTGCAATGGAAAGCAATGGACACAGATAAAGAGTAACATACAGTATCTTCTTTATATAGTCCCTGATGGATGATCTGTATATATTCAGCTAACTATCCACAGAATCTCATCATTTGTCCAGAATAGGCCATAGCATGCTACAACTACGTACGAGTACAGTTTGAGTGGCCAGTGTAGATAGTCAGAACATCTAGAGAATATTCTCTCTTGTATTTTAAAATATCCAAATGAAGTGATTTAAGAAACTAAATGAAAAGTAAAGCCAAAAAAATGCTGTTTTACAGTAGTTATTCATACGGATAATGCTTACCTATGAGTTGAGATGCTTCAGAAGTAGCTGTCCAGCATGTTTAGCTTCAGTGGTTGAACAAAGCGTGGAGGTTCATAGTTCTAAACTGTGTGTCTTTAGTTTACAGACGATCTTCTCCGTCTTTCCTGTGAGTGTGTGAGTGTGTGAGTGCGTCTGTGTATCTAAGTGTTGAAACTCCAGCCATAAGTCATTGTGTCACTTGGGTGAAGTGGCCAGAGAAAAGTAATCAGATGTGTGAACTTCCTGTCTCTCGCTCTCTCTTTCTCACATTCCATCTCTCTCGCTCCCATCCACTCTCTCCGCTCACACAGATAGGGGGTGTGTAAGGGGGTGTGTACTACTGCCCATGCCTTACTCGGGTTGTTAGACGCTCTTCCCTCTTCAACTGGAGTCCTAGAGTGTCGACTTCCTGCCTGTATTCTCTATGTTCAGCCAACAGACACCCAGAATGAGGCGAATGCGCCCAAAATCAAAAGTAATTAGTAATAAATTATGACTTTAGGATTAGAGTATATCACTCTCCAAATGTACCAATAGCTGTCTTACTGATGCATGTACTGCACGACTGTATACAGAGCTTTATAAAAGCTATCTGCGGGATGCCTCAGGCCCCTGATAGTTTTGGTGGCTCCTACATGGGGATGTTGCACTCTGGTGGCAGACTGTGTCAAGTCATCACGTTGTGCCTTATTACAATAGAGAAGTCAGAGAGGTCCTGTCACAGAATGTTGCAACCAATTTTAAATGTTCTAATGTTCCATCAACATCCTCTTTATTCTGATGTTTGTCATTGGTTCAACATTAAGCAAACAGGGTTTGGATTTCCCTTTATTTCCCAATGCATATAAAAGAAAAGACAACTTCTTGCTTTGATTGAACACCCTGTGCCATTTCGGATATATCTGTGATCTCAATATCCATGATCTCCATTACTCAGTCACAGGTAAGGCTTTTTCATAAATGAATCTGAAAGACACCTTTAGAGTATTACACAATAAACACAGTCTTTTTTCTGTCTCTATGTTTATTTGAAGTGTATTGTTACTGTGGAAGGCAACCTCAACAACATCAGAGATGGGTCTGTGGTTAATTGCGTTCACCATGTTTCTGTTGAAAGGTCAGTTTCTCCCTAATTGTGCGTACTGTACTTCTTAACTTGTACACACTTAGACTTACTCACAATTTTACTGACATTTTACTGATAACAACTCCGCAATGTGTGCTTGTACGTTTTAACAAATGTGTGTGAGATTGATACATCTTGGTGTGTGTGTGTGTGTGTGTGTGTGTGTGTGTGTGTGTGTGTGTGTGTGTGTGTGTGTGTGTGTGTGTGTGTGTGTGTGTGTGTGTGTGTGTGTGTGTGTGTGTGTGTGTGTGTGTGTGTGTGTGTGCATAGACTAGACTAGACGTAATATAATAGAAGGACGTCTGTGACACTCAAATTAGTATGATATGTTACCTTTGGTATGGTTACATAAGATAGAAGGTTATTAACTTCAAAAAACGAAAGGAAGGAGGGAGGTTGGTCGGGGAGGATAGGTAGACGTGAACGTCTAGCAACCCAAGGGTCCAATTTTTTATCAAATCACGGACAACTTTAGCATTTTAACGAAATAGCAACTTTGCAACTACTCACAGTAGTACTTAGCCTGTTAGATCAACCTTCCCCTAAAATTAACCCCTAACCCTAACCGTAATTTTAACCCTAACCCCACATTTGCACAGAAAAGTGGAATTCGTAACATATTATACAAATTGAAATGCGTGATATATCATATACGAATTATAATTCGTAACATATCATACTAAATGAAGGCAGACAGATTTTATGTTTACTATGTTATGTCTATCCCTGAGTCCAGGTTTTGATGTTCAGTGTTTGTTGATGGTGCGGTGTTCTCCAGGTGCTCTCTGCCAACAGTGGAGTCTGTGGATGCCCCAAAGCATTGTGGCTGTTGGTGGATCCTGCCTAATGGTCCCATGTAGATTCCAGATCCCTGCGGAGTTTGATGCTACCTTGAACAACTGCACACCCCATGGGCTTTGGAAGAAACATTCAGAATGGGGAAATATCGTTTTCCACTCAGCCCAAACGGATGCCAAGAACATCATCAAGGGAGTGATGTTAGGAAATCTGTTGAACAAGAACTGCACCACTATTTTCAACAGTTTCTCTGCTGGATATGATGACACATATATCTTTAGGCTGGAATGTGCTGAAACAAATCCCCTCAAGTATAACTTTCTACCAGGTGTAAATATCAATCATACAGGTACTGAATTTGACCTTTCCTAAGAAATATAATGCCCTAGGAAAGTATTCAGACCCCTTCACTTTTGCCACATTTTGTCACATTACAGTCTTATTCTAAAATTGATTATATCTATTTTTTCCCTCATCAATCTACATACAATACCCCATAATGACAAAGGATTTTAGAAATTCTGTATTTATACAAGTATTCAGATTGTTTGCTATGAGACTCGAATTTGAGCTCAGGTTCATCCTGTTTCCATTGGTCATCATTGAGAAGTTTCTACAACTTAATTGGAGTCCACCTGTGGTAAAATCTATTGATTGGAAATTATTTTGAAAAGCACACACCTGTCTATATAAGGTCCCACAGTTAACAGTGCAGGTCAGAGCAAAAACCAAGCCTTGAGGTCGAATGAATTGTCCGTAGAGCTCAGGGACAGGATTGTGTCGAGGCAAAGATCTGGGGAACGGTACCGAAACATTTCTGGAGCATTAAAGGTCCCCAAGAACACAGTGGACTCCATCATTCTTAAATGGAAGAAGCTTGGAACCACCAAGACTCTTCCTGTCACACCCTGATCTGTTTCACCTGTCTTTGTGCTTGTCTCCACCCCCCTCCAGGTGTCGCCCGTCTTTCCCACTATCCCCTGTGTATTTATACCTATGTTCTCAGTTTGTCTGTTGCCGGTTCGTTTTGTTTGTGAAACATACCAGCATTTGTTCTGTTTCTTGCACCTGTCTTCTTAGTCTTCCTGGTTTTGACCCTTCTGCCTGCCCTGATCCTGAGCCTGCCTGCCATGCTATGCCTTGCCCCACCTCACTGGATTATTGACCCCTGCCTGCCCTGACCCTGAGACTGCCTGCTGTTCTGGACCCTTTGCATCTTCTCTGGATTACTGACCCTTGCCTGCCTTTGACCTGTCGTTTGCCTGTCCCTCTATTTAGAAATAAACTTTTGTTTCTTTGACACTGTCTGCCTCTGAGTCATACCTGAAACGTGATACTTCCTTGGTCAGGGAGGTGACCAAGAACTCGATAGTCACTCTGACAGAGCTCCAGAGTTCCTCTATGGAGATGGGAGAACCTTCCAGAAGGACAACAATCTCTGCAGTAATCCACCAATCAGGCCAGACGAAAGCCACTCCTCAATAAAAGGCACATGACAGCCCGCTTGGAGTTTGCCAAGAGGCACCTAAAGACTCTCAGACCATGAGAAACAATATTCTCTGGTCTGGTGAAACCAAGATTTAACTCTTTGGCCTGAATGCCAAGTGTCACGTCTGGAGGAAACCTGGCACCATTCCTGTGAAGCATGGTGGTGGCAGCATCATGCTGTGGGGATGTTTTTCAGCGACAGGGACTGGGAGACTAGTCAGGACAAGGGAAAGTACAGAGAGATCCTTGATGAAAACCTGCTCCAGAGCGCTCAGGACCTCAGACTGGGGGCGAAGGTTCACCTTCCAGCAGGACAATGACCCTAAGCACACAGCCAAGACAACGCAGGAGTGGCTTTGAGGTGAGTCTCTGAATGTCCTTGAGAGGCCCAGCCAGAGCCCAGACTTGAACCCGATATAACATCCGTGGAGAAAGCTGAAAATAGCTGTGCAGCAACGTTCCCCATCCAACCTGACAGAGCTTGAGAGGATCTGCAGAGAAGAATGGGAGAATTTCCCCAAATACTGGTGTGCCAAGCTTGTAGCATCATACCCAAGAAGACTCGAGGGTGTAATCTCTGCCAAAGGTGCTTCAACGAAGATCTGAGTAAAGGGTCTGAATACTCATGTAAATGTGACATTTAAGTTTTTTTATTTGTAATAAATTTACTAGCATTTCTAAAAAAACGTGTTTTTTCTTTGTCATTATGGGGTATTGTGTAGATTGATGAGGGGGAAAACAATTTAATCCATTTTAGAATAAGGCTGTAACATAACAAAATGTGGGGAAGTCAAGGGGTCTGAAAACTTTCCGAATGCACTGTATATGATTTCCAATTGAAGTATAGCCTTAGGGCTAAACATTCTAACATAATGACTAGATTGAACTCTTATAAATCCTAACAGCAAATAGAGGGCTCGATCCAGTCAGATGGAGCGTTAACGCGTGATGGCTGGCATCCGCATAATGGATGTTTTGGTGGTGTTGGATATGTGACTGCGGAAAGAGCTGACAAATTGGTGAGTGGCTGCTCTTGGGTGTCACAAACCACTTCCTTCCTTATTATCCCTACCACTTTAGAAGTTCAAAACAGGGATAGAAAGTGTAGGCTCTATCGATGATAGAAATGATTACTCTCAAGTAATATCATTAAACGAAATGGGCTATAGCCAACAAAAGCCACCTGGCTACGTTCTCCTTATTTATGTAAGGAGTCATCAATGAGGCAACGTTTTCAGAACTGCCTACTTCTAATGTGTCTGCAATGGGATTTGTCGAATTGTAAAATCTGGTGGTCCAATTCAGTGTCCTGATGAGGTAACGGCAAGGAGCCATTTGTGGATTTGAACTATTCCACCTCAGAAATCACCAAAACAACCGTTTGCGGATGTCGGCTAAAGCGGATCTGATTGAATCGAGCTCCCTAGAATCAAATACTCAATATGAAAAGTGACATTGTTCGCAAAGTTAGTTTCAACCTGGATGCCCCACCACGGCATGCCATTGAGCTATACTCAGGCCACCTTCTGTCATGTTATTGATTCAATATCACCCTTTCTCCCACATATCGTCATCCACCCAGACAACCCACCCAAACCTCAACTGATCCCTATGGGCAACATCATGGAAGGGGAGTGGGCTAGACTGAGCTGCTCTGCCCCCGCCCCCTGCCCTACATTGCCGCCCTCCCTGACCTGGACCTCTAGGCTGGGTGGAAGTGTTGAGAGCCGGCTACAGGAGGGTGTAGATGGGCTCATGACCATGACCTCCACCCTGACATTTACCGCCTCACTCGGGCATCACGGGCTGATGGTCAAATGCGCCGCCTGCTACACACTGCAGCCAGGGGGCACCACCAAGACGACTCAGGGGAACCTGACCCTCAATGTTCTGTGTGAGAGACCACAACAACCATAATCATATGGTCATACCGCCACCTTATGACCACAACCGTAAACAGTAGTGTAATCTCCTTATTCTGTGTTTAAACATATTTTGTGAGTGTGCTAAACAGTGCTACACAGTATTGAAGAGCACAGGGCTTAAAAAACGAACTGCTTAGACATGAATTAGCAGATAATAGGCAGTGATTTAGCTAATCATACCTGTGCAAGGATTCTTCCCTTCCTCATTCTGTAAACTGTATGTGTATCTTCTCAATAGTGGTTTCGAGATCACGTTCTCAATACTATGGCAGCTTTCCAGCTCACTAGCGAGACTTCAAAATGACACTAATCATTTGTATTTTTTCCTGTTTTCTCTCATTCACTTCAATACGTTGTATTTCTATCATCCGTACGCTCGTTGACATCCGTACGCTCGTTGACATCCGTACGCTCGTTGACATCCGTACGCTCGTTGACATCCGTACGCTCGTTGACATCCGTACGCTCGTTGACATCCGTACGCTCGTTGACATCCGTACGCTCGTTGACATCCGTACGCTCGTTGACATCCGTACGCTCGTTGACATCCGTACGCTCGTTGACATCCGTACGCTCGTTGACGCTCACATGACGAACGTTCCCCCTGTGGGAATTGGTGTTTAATATTTCAAAATCAAAATGAGCTTGTATGCCTCACAGGTAGTTGAATTAACTGTGTGGATGTTGTCTTCCAGATGCCCCTAAAAACACTGTAGCCCTGTCCAACCCAACAGGCCCTGTGCCTGAGGGTAGGGCAGTGACCCTGACCTGCCAGAGTGATGCCAACCCACCGGTGGAGCGCTACTCCTGGTACAAAGACATCAGTGGGAAGGAGACCTGGAAGGCCAATGGGCAGACACTAGTCCTCCTGGTCAGCAAGGCGGACAGCGGGCTCTACCTCTGTGAGGCCCACAACCAGAACGGATCACAGAGGTCAAAGGCCATGCCTCTGGAGTTCGAAAGTAAGCCATTTTGTTCACTTTATGAATAGTGCACTACGTTTGACCTCATAGTGCACTATACGAAATAGAGTGCCATTTGATTGGTTGAAAAGTACTGCTGTGGGTAACACTCAAGACAAATGGACAACAAATTCACTTAAAAAAAACATGTTCTATTCTGATTGTTTTCAGGCGACCAATCTTTCAAGATGTCCCCCTACATCATCTGTGGAGTGATGGTGTTGCTTTATGTTCTGACTGTCACTGTGGATGTGTATAAATATAAAAGGTATCATTGTTTACGTAGTCATGCCCATCGAGTTTAGGAATAGATTTATATAATAGATTTCTTGAAGGACTGTTCCAATCCTCTTTGTTCTAACCCAAGTCCCCCCTTTTCCTTCCCTCATAAGTCTCTCCAGAAGACTGAAAGTAAGAGGAACATTTTCATTTCATAACATTCTGTTTAACCAACCTCAACCACTGAGCAATTTGAAGACTCTGGCAGTAGATGACGCAGTTTGATACTCAGAGTTTGATGTTTTAAATTCCACGTCAAAACTTTAACAATTCTCAGTATGACTATTATACATGTTGTGCCTTTGACAACGTTTACTGGGGTTTTGTATAAAACATGTAACTCTAATACTCCTATTTTGTATTAAATGTTATATAGTATTGCTACCTCTGTTGGGTAATATGACTCCTCTGTTTACATGAAATGATTTATCCTCAATATTTTAGCAGATAGAGCTCTCCCTCTCAGGGAAAGCGGACAACACATACACCAACCTAAGGATCGCCAGCACCAGCTCTGATTATGACGAACTCCAGGTGACTATGAAGAAAAACTTCAAATATAAATTCAAAACAACAAAATACAAAGTCTGAGTTTTTAGGTATTTAAGCTAACTGTTATGTATGAGGATTCATTTGAATAAGGTACAGTTCAAAAATCATAAATGTGTTCGTGTGTGTGTCCATACACAATGTTTTCCTCTGACAGATGACCAGGGCTGTCCCAGGTAAATCTAACTCTCATGAAAACCCCAATGGAATTGGCAGAGGAAGTGAAAGAGCTGCGCCCTGAAACCACATGGCAAAACAGCTCCAGATTGATCCTTTTCATTTGAGCTTTTGTATGGAAAATGATCATCTTGTATCTTTTGCTTCGGATCATACTGTATATTTTTTTGTCACAGAAGACATGATATTATATATTTTAACCTGTTGTTTTCTGAATGTCATCAACCTCTGCTAGTGTATTTCGCCTGAAAGAGTTCAACATGATCCAGAGGCGTCATGCACCTGATTTTAAAGAAAAGGGAGCATTGATGGCCAAATTGCATATCTTTGGATTCATGCGTAATAGCTTCTGTATTTTCAGTGTACAAATGGATAAACTCAATGGGCATAATGCCTCTGTGTTGCCCCTGTGAGCTATGTATTTACATCTCAATGTGTAAGACTGTATATCTGAATTAATGCAATGCTTTATGCACTGATAGTTGTATTTCCTAAAATAGTACTAAATTGTTCTTGAAGGATTTTGGTTTGAGGTTCAGCATCATCAGTGTATTGCTGTCGTCTTCGCTGTAGATGATGTTAAACCATGCAGGGGGTTGTGTGGTAATCAGTCGAATAAATCTCTAAATGCCATTCTACCGTGTTTTCTCTCTTGAAATTCCACACATTCCATTGCCTCCATCAATGAACAGGAAAGAAAGTAGAGGAGTGGGTGGCCGGTCGGGGGAAATGGCAAAAGAAGCAGGGCGTTATCTGACATCACTTTTTGACCCCCCCCCCCCGCCCTCGGGGCCCCCTGATTTCCCACCAGGAGGGAAGTGGCGGATCTTTGATGACATCATAGAGCACTCATCTCCTTTGTCTGCTCTGTGTGAGTCTCTTTGCGTTCATGTCCATCCATGAAACAACAACAGGCAGAATGCTAGCAGAGAGATCTGACAGTACTTGCTAGCTACAGAGAGGGTCGGGGGGGTTGTGTGTGGGGTGCAGTGTGGGGACATTTTTGGGGATTATTTTACTAAGGGAGGAGAACGATTTAAAATTCAGATAAAAATGAATCACCACTTAGCAACCGTTTCAAATACAGTATCAAACATGTCTGATTAATGGTCTTTTTGAATCATCTCTTTTAGCTGAGCCTCATTGCAACTCATATCATATCAGAGTTAAGGAGTGGGACAATTTTTTCCCCCAGTGTGTGATTGCGTCACTAATTCAAAGCCAAGATTATTCCATAGAACAGCCTGGTAGGAGAACCCAACCAGTAAAACCTAACCAGTTTTAAGAACCCAACCAGTATAAAGACCCGAACCAATATAAAGACCCTAACCAGCAGAAAGAACCCAACCAGTATAAAGAATCCAACTGGTATAAAGAACCCAACCAGAACCCAACTAATGAACCCAACCAGTATAAAGAACCCAACCGGTATAAAGAATACAACTGGTATAAAGAACCCAACCAGAACCCAACCAGTATAAAGAACCAAAACAGTATAAAGAACCCAACCAGTGTAAAGAACCCAAACAGAACCCAACTAATGAACCCAACCAGTATAAAGAATCCAACTGGTTTAAAGAACCCAACCAGAACCCAACTAATGATCCCAACCAGTATAAATAACCCATCCAGTACGAATCAAATCAAATAAAGTTTATTTATATAGCCCTTCGTACATCAGCTGATATCTCAAAGTGCTGTACAGAAACCCAGCCTAAAACTCCAAACAGCAAGCAATGCAGGTGAAGAAGCCAACCAGTATAAAGAATCCAATAGGTATAAAGAACCCAACCAGTAAAAAGGACCCAACCAGTATAAAGAACCCAACCGGTATGATGGAAAACAAAGAAAAGAAAGTGAATAGCTGTGTTTTGGAAGGGAGGAGGGAGAGAGGAGAATTGCGGGGGCATTCTTCAATGAATGGAGAGGGTGACTCAGGTGACGTGTCATCGTACAGATTCTATAAAAGAGAACGTTTGGGTTTGTGAACTCATTTAGGGGGACGAACGATTGAGGCTGCTGACAGTTTATTTACAGCTTTTGGATTTTGGGGTGACAATGAAAAGTAAGTATTTCTGATATACTATTGACTGGGGATGTATGTGTGTGTGTTGGGTTGGGGGTGCAAATTTAATCTTTAGTTGTGCGATTATGACATATTTATATACATAAGTGCTCAAAATTGTTGGTATCCTCCACAAAAAACGAAGAATGCACTATTTTCTCTGAAATAATTTGAAACTGACAAAAGTAATAGGCATCCACCATTGTTTATTCCATATTTATTTATTTTTACATTTAGAATATACATTTTTTACCCCTTTTTCTCCCCAATTTCGTGGTATCCAATTGGTAGTTACAGTCTTGTCTCATCACTGCAACTCCCGTACAGACTCGGGAGAGGCGAAGGTCAAGAGCCGTGCGTTCTCCGAAACACAACCCAACCATGCCGCACTGCTTCTTGACACAAAGCCCACTTAACCCGGAAGCCAACCGCACCAATGTGTCAGAGGACTTTTTAAAAATGTTTTTATTTCGCCTTTATTTAACCAGGTAGGCCAGTTGAGTACAAGCTCTCATAATTGCTGAGACCTGGCCTAGATCAAGCAAAGCAGTGCGACACAAACAGAGTTGCACATGGAATAAACAAACGTACAGTCAATAACACAAGAGAAAAGTTTATACACAGTGTGTGCAAATTATGTAAGATTAGGGAGGTAAGACAATAAATATATATATATTTTTTTGGTAAGACAATAAATAGGCCATAGTGGCGAAACAATAAAACAATTGCAATTGAACACTGGAGTGATAGATGTGCAGAAGATGAATGTGCAAGTAGAGGTACTGGGGTGCAACGGAGCAAAAACAAAATATATATATGGGGATGAAGTAGTTGGGTGGGCTATTTACAGATGGGCTATGTACAGGTGCAATGATCTGTAAGCTGCTCTGACAGCTGATGCTTAAAGTTAGTGAGTGAGATATGAGTCTCCAGCTTCAGTGATTTTTGCAATTTGTTCCAGTCATTGACAGCAGAGAACTGGAAGGAAAGGCGGCCAAAGTAGGAATTGGCTCTGGGGGTGAGCAGTGAAATATACCTGCTGGAGAGCGTGCTACAGGTGGGTGCTGCTATGGTGGCCAGTGAACTGAGATAAGGTGGGGCTGTACCTAGAAAAGACTTATAGATGACCGGACAACAGTCCCTCCGATTTGACACAGTGAACTCTGTCTGAGAAGTAGTTGGTGAACCAGGCGAGGCAGTCATTCGAGAAACCAAGGCTGTTGAGTCTGCTGATAAGAATGCGGTGATTGACAGAGTCGAAAGCCTTGGCCAGGTCGATGAAGATGGCTGCACAGTATTGTCTTTTATCGATGATGGTTATGATATCGTTTAGGACCTTGAGTGTGGCTGAGGTGCACCCATGACCAGCTCAGAAACCAGGTTGCATAGCGGAGAAGGTACAGTGGGATTCAAAATGGTCGGTGAACTGTTTGTTATTAACTTGGCTTTCGAAGACCTTAGAAGAGGGGTATGACAGCGGCAGCTTTCAAATCTTTGGGGATCTCAGACGATACGGAAGAGAGGTTGAACAGGCTAGTATTAGGGGTTGCAACAATTGTGGTGGATAATTTTAGAAAGAGAGGGTCCAGATTGTCTAGCCCAGCTGATTTGTAGGGGTCTAGAGTTTGCAGCTCTTTCAGACCAACAGCTATCTGGATTTGGGTGAAGGAGAAATGGGGGAGGCTTGATGTGGGGGGTGCAGAGCTGTTGACCGGGATAGGGGTAGCCAGCTGGAAAGCATGGCCAGCCGTAGAAAAATTATTGTTGAAATTCTCGATTATCTTGGATTTATTGGTGGTGACAGTGTTTCCTAGCCTCAGTGCAGTGGGCAGCTGGGAGGAGGTGCTCTTATTCCCCATGGACTTTACAGTGTCACAGAACTTTTTGGAATTAGTGCTACAGGATGCAAATATCTGTTTGA
Source organism: Oncorhynchus keta (assembly GCF_023373465.1). NCBI lineage: Eukaryota > Metazoa > Chordata > Actinopteri > Salmoniformes > Salmonidae > Oncorhynchus > Oncorhynchus keta. The sequence goes on from NC_068440.1 coordinate 7,534,668, forward strand.
AAAAGCTAGCCTTAGCTTTCCTAACTGGCTGTGTATATTGATTCCTAACTTCCCTGAAAAGTTGCATATCGCGGGGGATATTCAATGCTAATGCAGAACGCCACAGGATGTTTTTGTGCTGGTCAAGAGCAGTCAAGTCTGGGGTGAACCAAGGGTTATATCTGTTTTTAGTTCTACATTTTTTTGAATAGGGCATGCTTATTTAAGATGGTGAGGAAAGCACTTTTAAAGAATTACCAGGCATCCTCTACTGACGGAATGAGGTCAATATCCGTCCAGGAAACCCGGGCCAGGTCGATTAGAAAGGCTTGCTCGCTGAAGTGTTTTAGGGAGTGTTTGATAGTGATGAGGGATGACCGTTTGACCGCGGGCCCATTACGGATGCAGGCAATGAGGCAGTGATTGCTGAGATCCTGGTTGAAGACAGCGGCGGTGTATTAGGGCAGGTTGGTCAGGATGATATCTATGAGGGTGCCTGTGTTTACGGATTTAGGGTTGTACCTGGTAGGTTCCATGATCATTTGTGTGAGATTGAGGGCATCTAGCTTAGATTGTAGAACGGCCGGGGTGTTCAGCATATCCCAGTTTAGGTCACCTAACAGTGCAAACTCTGAAGATAAATGGGGGGGCAATTAAATCACATATGGTGTCCAGAGCACAGCTGGGGGCTGAGGGGGGTCTATAACAAACGGCAACAGTGTGAGACTTATTTCTGGAAAGGTGGATTTTTAAAAGGAGAAGCTCGAATTGTTTGGGCACAGACCTGGATAGTATGACAGAACTCTGCAGTCTGTCGCTGCAGTAGATTGCAACTCCACCCCTTTTGGCAGTTCTATCTTGGCGGAAAATTGTAGTTGATTTTTTGGTGGCCTTCCTAAGCCAGGATTCAGACATGGCTAGGACATCAGGGTTGGCGGAGTGTGCTAAAGCAGTGAGAAAAAAAAACTTAGGGAGGAGGCTTCTGATGTCAACATGCATGAAACCAAGGCTTTTACGTTTACAAAAGTCAACAAATGATAGCGCCTGGGGAATAGGAGTGGAACTGGGGGCTACAGGGCCTCGGTTGACCTCTCCATCACCAGAGGAACAGAGGAGTAGGATAAGGGTACGACTGAAGGCTATAAGGACTGGTTGTCTAGTGCGTTGGGGACAGAGAATAAAAGGAGCAGATTTCTGGGCGTGGTAGAATAGATTCAAGACATAATGTACAGACAAGGGTATGGTAGGATGAGAGTACAGTGGAGGTAAACCTATGCATTGAGTGACGATGAGAGAGGTTTCGTCTCTGGAGGCATCTGTTAACCTAGGGGAGGTCTCTGCATGTGTGTGGGGTGAGACAAAATAACTATCTAAGGAATGTTGAGCGTGACTGAGGGCTCTACAGTGAAATAAAACAATAACAACTAGCCAACTAGCCAAGACAGCAGTAGACAAGGCGTATTGCTTTATGCCTCTCTCTAATGTCAATCACAGGTGTTGATCAGGAGAGCTAAGAGAACAACGGGTAAATGGTGATGAAGGGGCAGAGCGGGTCAGTTAGGTACTTACAGGACCTGACCTGACAGGTAAACAAAATGAGGTACCGTGTTATTGAAACAGTCCAGGGGGCATCAGCTGTGTAGTCAAGTTACCATAGGGTCAAATGAGCAGCAATAGGTGATTCAGGGTGCTGTTCGGTAGTCACTACTACGCTAGGCGAGCAGGGGACACCGTACAACTGGTCTACCCTGTCAGTGTGTCCCATCGCTAGTGCGCGATGGGACAAGGACTTCCCTGCCGGCCAAACCCTCCCCTAACCCAGGTGACGCTGGGCAAATTGTGCGCCGTCCCATGGTTCTCCAGGCCGCGGCCAGCTGCGACAGAGTCTGGGCTCGAACCCAGAATCTCTAGGTTTATTCCATATTTAATAGAAATCAGACTTTTCTTTAGATTTTATATTCAACATATTATTATAAATAACAAAACAAATGAACATGGCATGGACAAAAATGATGGGACCCGTAACCTAATATTTTGATGCACAACCTTTAGAGGCAATCACTGCAATCAAATGTTTTCGTTAGTTCTCAATGAATCTTCTGCACCTGTAACAGGACGTTTTGCCCACTGTTCCTGAGCAAACTGCTCCAGCTGTCTCAGGTTTGATGGATGCCTTCTCCAGACTGCAAGTTTCAGCTCTTTCCATAGATGTTTGATAGGATTCAGATCAGGACTCATAGAAGGCCACTTCAGAATAGTCCAACGTTTTGTTCTTATTCATTCTTGGGTGCTTTTAGCTGTGTGTTTTAGGTCATTATCCTGTTGGAGGACCCATGACCTGCAACTGAGACAGAGCTTTCTGACACTGGGCAGTACATTTCCCTCCAGAATGCCTTGATAGTCTTGAGATTTCATTGTGCCCTGCACATATTCAAGGCAACCGAGCCTCCTCCATGTTTCACTGTAGGTTTATTGTTATTTTATTTGAAAGCTTCATTTTTTAGTCCGTGAACATAGAGCTGATTTAACTTGCCAAAAAGCTCCAGTTTTGACTCATCTGTCTGAAGGACATTCTCTCAGAAGGATTTTGTCTTTTTAATATGCATTTTAGCAAATTGCAGTCTGGCTTTTTTTTATTTACGTTGTTCTTTCAAAAGTGGAGTCCTCCTGGGTCTTCTTCCATTGAGCCCACTTTCGCTCAAAACGTGACAGCTGGTGCGATCAGAAACTGACGTACCTTCACCTTGGCGTTCAGCGTGTATCTCTTTGGCAGTTATCCTTGGTTCTTTTTCTACCATTCTCACTCTCCTTCTGTTCAATCTGGGGTCCATTTTCCTCTTGCGGCCGTGCCCAGGGAGGTTGGCTACTGTTCCATGGACCTTAAACTTCTTAATAATATTTGCAACGGTTGTCACAGGAACATCAAGCTGCTTGGAGATGGTCTTGTAGCCTTTACCTTTACCCTGCTTGTCTATTCTTGTCTTTCTGATCTCCTCAGACAAATCTCTCCTTAGCTTTCTCTGGTCCATGTTTAACATGGTGCACACAATGATACCAAACAGCACAGTGACTACTTTCCTCCATTTAAATAGGCTGCATGACTGATTACAAGATTGGAGTTTGAAATATCACTATAATCCAATTATGTATTATCTTTTCTAAGGGGTACCAACAAATGTGTCCAGGCCATTTTAGAATATCTTTGTAGAATTAGCAATAATTCATCTCTTTTCACAGCTTCTTTGCTTTATTCTATGACATACCAAAGGCATGCAAGTATACATGATAAAATAGCTTTTCATTTCCTCACTTTTCAGGAGGAATGAAGCATTACTTCAATGAGCTGTAAAAGGGTACCGACAAATTTGAGCATGTCTGTATTTGATTCCTTACCTTGAAAGCAGTCTATGGACAAAGATTGACTGCAATCCACACCAGCACTTTTGGACTGATTCCTCATGTAAATTAATCTTCACCATTTAGAACGTTTAGAATTTAGTTCCCGATCATCTAAATAGGATTTGAAACCAACACAATCCATTTAAGAGATGATTTGGGCAAATAACATGGAAACAAATTCACAAATAAATAAATATATGATATATACCACTGACCTTATAACTTAAGCAATTTTATTCTATTTAGGAGAGTAATATAGGCATATCCAACACACTATAATGATAGGTTTCCAGAATACTGATCCACTGAAAGTATACAAAGCAATGCACTTACAAGCAACAAGGTGTGCAGAATTTCTAAGGCAATTCTCAAGTACATGGTTAGGTCAGCCCAAGGCTACATCAAACTTCCGTTTAGTGGTATCTGACACAGATGAAAATCTGTATGAAAACTGAGTCAGAAATAACTTTTTGACAGTGCAAGTGACATTCATTTTTCCAGGAAATGACTGAACAGGAAATGGCTACCTCTAAGGTAACTCTTTTTAACTCCATGGCTAAATGTATGAAATGTAACATATTCATATAAGTATGTTGTTTCTAACCTTAAGCATCATAGATTTTTGCCTGCATCAGGCTGTGTTCTATTTATCAAGTAATGAAATGACAAATGCATTTTTCAATCAAAGGAAAGTACTGCACAGGAAATGGTGACTTTCTTTGAAGTTGTTTCAAACCCTATCCTGTTTCTCAAGCATTGATAACGGGTTATAAGAAGTGTACAGGGGGATATAGATGCTACTGTATTATTCTACTGGTGATGTACTGGTCACCAATATGCTGCTCAGACCATCTCACTCGTTTTATGTTTACAAGGAACCTAAAGATGTCTATTACAACATACTCAGCATTCTTCATCAATGACTTGGCTCCAACTGTGATATCTTGTTTAGTTCTGGTTGGTGATTTATATGAAGGTTTGGTTGCAGTGTTTCTGATGCAGTCTGCTGGCTAGGAAAACAGTTGAAATCAATACTTGTCATTTCATGATTTGATAGCATTAAATGAATCACTAGCTTGCTGTCCAGACTGAGTCATAGTGCTTGCTAGCAATAAGCACATAGTCTGGAAAATACTATTTGAAGTTGTCGGCTTAATGAGTCAATGATGAAACAGTTGGACTCCATGGTGATTGGATGACCCCATTATCAGACGGAACCTCCTTTTTAAATGGAACCTGTCATGTCTATGTTTTTCCCACTTTTTCCCCGTTGTGCCAAAGTGAAGAGGGGAGTGGCATTGTAAAAAAAAAGATCTGGTTCCATGATGGCTTCTTGCTCTCTGGGAAGACAAAAACCTGTTACGTGCCAACCAATCAGCGTGTCCACTCACTCTAATGTAGACCTACCATTTGGTCTGGTACCAGGCTGTTAAATCACCGCGTAGTAATGGTTGAATAATGTTTCATAGCATTGTAAACAGTGGCAATTGTTCAAAACAAACCGATTTTGAAACGTGGATGAATGCTGCGATCTTGAATGTAACCCTGATCCAATGCCTCATACAATGTACCTCTCTAATCTCTAAAGGATTTATTTCTTATCTCTGCAGCGTGGCTTAACTCACCACAGTCTCTCCTCCTGTTGCTGCTACTGGCGCAGCGGGTTGTCCTTTCGTGGCCACGCCCCGCCCACAAGTGCCCCCTCTGTGCCCATCTGACGATGATGGTCCAGCAAATGAGAAACCTGCAGATGCTGACAAGGAATCTCCAGGTGAGTGAGTTGACCACATTTTGCTAGGCACAGCACAGTCAATGCTAGTCAACAGACGCTCATTAGTTGACCATCCGATATAACTCTTACCCATGTCCTCTTCCTTTAGAGTGAAAGTGAGTTCAGCGGTATTGAGCTTCTGAAATACAACCTAGACACTCTTCCAGATATGGAACACACGGCAAATCACCTCAGTTCACTAAAGGTATGTATCTATCTTCTCGAGTCCAGTCCGTATTGCATGATGTCAGCCTTCAGAAAGTATTCACACCCTTTGACAACATTTTGTTGTGTTAAAACATCTACACAAAATACTATGTAATGTAAATGTAAAAAAATACAAATAATAATAATAATTAATGGAAAATAAAACACTCATATATTTTGATTAGATAAGTATTCAACCTGCTGAGTCAATACATGTTAGAATCACCCTAGGCAGCGATTACAGCTGTGAGTCTTTCTGGGTAAGTCTCAAAGAGCATTGCAAAGCTGTGTTGTACAATATTTTCCCATTTTTAAGAATTATTAAGAAATCTCTGTCAAGTTGGTTGTTGATCATTCCTAGACACCATTTTCAAGTCTTACCATAGATGTTCAAGCCGATTTAAGTCAAAACTCTATCTAGGCCACTAAGGAACATTCAATGTCGTCTTGGTAAGCTACTCCAGTGTATATTTGGCCTTGTGTTTTAGGTTATTGTCCTGCTGAAAGGTGGATTTGTCTCCCAGTGTCTGATGGAAAGCAGACCGAACCAGGTTTTCTTTGTGCTTTGCTCCATTCCTTATCTTTTTATCCTAAAACACTCCCTAGTCCTTGCCGATGACAAGCATGCCCATAACATGATGTAGCCACCACCATGCTTGAAAATATGAAGAGTGGTACTCAGTGATGTGTTGTGTTGGATTTGCCCCAAACATAATGCTTTGTATTCAGTACAAAAAGTTTGTTTCTTTGCCACATTTTTTGCAGTATTACTTTAGTGCCTTATTGCAAACAGGATGCATGTTTTGGATTTAAAAACATTTTGTACAGGTTTCCTTCTTTTCACTCCATAATTTAGGTTAGTATTGTGGAGTAACTAAAATGTTGTTGATCCATCCTCAGTTTTCTCCTATCACAACCATTTAACTCTGGAACTGGTTTTCAAAATCACCATTGGCCTCATGGTGAAATCACTAAGCGGTGTCCTTCCTCTCCGTCAACTGAGTTAGGAAGGAGTATCTATCTTTGTAGGGACTGGGTGTATTGATACACCATCTAAAGTGTAATTAATAACTTCACCATGCTCAAAGGAATATTCAATGTCTGCTTTAATTTTACATTTTTACCCATCTACAAATATGTGCCCTTCTTTGCGAGGCATTGGAAAACTGTTCAACTGAGCAAGATTGCGCTGACAGAGATGGTCGCCTCGCTTTGAGTTCTTAGGAAACTATGCAGTATTTTGTTTTTTTAATGTATTATTTCTTACATTGATATCCCAGGAAATCTTCAGTCTTATTACATACAGCCGGGAAGAACAATTGGATATAAGAGCGACATCAACTTACCAACATTATGAACAGGAATAAGAATTTCCCGAAGCGGATCCTCTGTTCGGACCACCACCCAGGACAATGGATCTAATCCCAGAAGCCGACACAAAACAACGGCGCCGCAGACGGCGCGGCCTCCTGGTCAGGCTCCATAGACGTGCACTTCGCCCACCGCTCCCGAGTATACTACTCGCCATTGCCCAGTCCCTTAACAACAAGGTAGATGAAACTCGAGCAAGGGTTGCCTTCCAGAGAGACATCAGAGATTGTAACATTCTCTGTTTCACGAAAACATGGCTCCCTCGGGATATGACGTCGGAATCGGTTCAGCCATCGGGCTTCTCCATGCATCGCACCGACAGAGATAAACACCTCTCTGGGAAGAGGAAGTGCGGGGGTGGGGTGTATGCTTCATGACTAAAGACTCATGGTGTAATCATAATAACATACAGGTCCTTCTGCTCACCAGAACTAGAATTCCTTACAATCAAACCCCTTACCATTTTACATCCCAAGAGAATTCTCATCAGGTACAGTCACAGTTTTGTACATTCCCCCTCAAGCAGACACCAAGATGGCACTCAAGGAATTTTACTGGACTCTATGTAAACTGGAAACCATATATCCTGAGGTAGCATTTATTGTAGCTGGGGATTTTAACAAAGTAAATTTGAGAACAAGGCTACCTAAATTCTATCAGCATATTGATTGCACTATGCGCAGTGGTAATACACTCGATCACTGCTACTCTAACTTCCGCAATGCATACAAAGCCCTCCCCCGCCCACCTTTCGGCAAATCCGACCACAACGCCCTCTTGCTCCTACCGTCTTATAGGCAGAAACTCAAACAAGATGTACCAGGGACTAGAACTATTCAACGCTGATCTGACCAATCGGAATCCAAGCTTCAAAATTGTTTTGATCACACGGGCTGGAAAATGAAAGCGCTAACCATCGAATTTGTAAAGAAGTCTGGGAATATGGCTGAATATAAACAGTGTAGTTATTCCATCCACAAGGCAATCAAACAAGTGAAATGCCGATACAGGGACAAAGTGGAGTCACAATTTAACGGCTCAGACATGAAACGTATGTGGCAGGGTCTACAGGAAATCACGGAATACAAAAATAAAACCAGCCACATCACGGACACTGATGTCACGCTTCCAGACAAACTGAACACCTTCTTTGCCCGCTTTGAGGATAATACAGTGCCACCGTCGCGGTCCGCTAACATGGACTGCACCCCCCCCCCTCCTTCTCCGTGGCCGATGTGAGTAAAACATTTTAATGTGTTAACCCTCGCAAGGTTGCTGGCCCAGATGGCATACCTAGCCGCGTCCTCAGAGCATGCGCAGTGTGTTTACGGACATATTCAATCGCTACCTATCCCAGTCTGTTGTCCCCACATACTTCAGGATTGCTACCATTGTTCCTGTACCCAAGAAGGCAAAGATAACTGAGCTAAATGACTACCGCCTCGTAGCACTCACTTCTGTCATCATGAAGTGCTTAAGGAGACTAGTCAAGGATCATATCACCTCCACCTTACCAGCCACCCTAGACCCACTTCCGTTTGCATACCGCCCCAACAGGTCCACAAATGACGCAATTGCCATCACACTCCACACTGCCCTATCCCAACTGGACAAGAGGAATACCTATGTAAGAATGCTGTTCATTGACTACAGCTCAGCATTCAACACCATAGTATCCTCCAAGCTCATCATCAAGCTGGAAGCTCCCAGGTGGTGAAGGTAGGAAATAACATCTCCAATTTGCTTACCCTCAACACTGGGGCCCCACAAGGGTGTGTGCTCAGCCTCCTCCTATACTCCCTGTTCACCCACGACTGCGTGGCCATGCACGCCTCCAACTCAATCATCAAGTTTGCAGACGATACAACAGTAGTGGGCTTGATCATCAACAACGACGAGACAGCCTACAGGGAGGAGGTGAGGGCACTCGGAGTGTGGTGTCAGGAAAACAACCTTTCACTCAACGTCAAAAAAACAAAGGAGATGATTGTGGACTTCAGGAAACAGCAGTGGGAGCACCCCCCCACCCTATCCACATCGAAGGAACAGCAGTGGGAGCACCCCCCCCACCCTATCCACATCGAAGGAACAGCAGTGGAGAAGGTGGAACGTTTTTAAGTTCCTCTGCGTACACATCATAGACAAACTGAAATGGTCCACCCACACAGACAGTGTGGTATAGAAGGCACAAAAGCGCAGGAGGCTGAAGAAATTTAGCTTGTCACCCAAAACCCTGACAAACTTTTACAGATGGACAATCGAGAGCATCCTGTCAGGCTGCATCACACTGGTACTGCAACTGCACAGCCCACAACCGCAAAGCTCTCCAGAGGGTGGTGCAGTCTGCACAACGTATAACTGAGGGCAAACTACCTGCCCCTCATGGCACCTACAGCAACCGATGTCACAGGAAGGCCAAAAAGATCATCAAGGTCAACAACCGCCCGAGCCACTGCCTGTACATAACCGTTACCATCCAGAAGGCAAGATCAGAACAGGTGCATCAAAGCTGGGACCGAGAGACTGAAAAACAGCTTCTATCTCAAGGCCATCAGACTGCTAAACAGCAATCGCTAACTCAGAGAGGCTGCTGCCTACACTGAGACAAAATCACTGGCCACTTTAAAAAATTGATCACTAGTCACTTTGAACAATACCACTTTAATAATGTTTACACGTCTTCAATTACTCATATCACATGTATATACTATATTTTATACTATCTATTGCGCCTTGCCTATGCTGCTTGGCCATCGCTTATCCATAAATGTACATGTACATATTCTCATTAACCCCTTTAGATTTAGGTGTATTAGGCAGTTGTTGGGGAATTGTTAGATTACTTGTTAGATATCACTGCACTGTCAGAACCAGAAGCACAAGCATTTAGTTACAGTCGCATCAACATCTGCTAACCATGTGTGTGACCAACAAAATGTTATTTGATTTGATTTTGACCTTACAGATAATTGTATGTGTGATGTAGAGAAGAGATAGGGTAGTCATTAAAAGGCCACGCAACTTATTATCTGACTTGTTAAGCACATTTTTACTCCTGAAGTTATTTAGGCTTGCCATAACAGCGGGGTTGAATACTTATTGTCTCAAGACATTTCAGCTTTGAATTTTTCATTCATTTGCAAAAATGTCTAAAAACACAATTCCACTTTGACATTATGGGGTATTGTGTGTAGATCAGCGACACAAAATCTAAATGTAATACATTTTAAATTCAGGCTGTAACACAACAAAATGTGGAAAAAGTTAAGGGGTGTGAACACTTTCAGAAGACACAGTACATACAGTGCCGATAGAAAGTCTACATCCCCTTGAACTTTTCTTCACATATTGTTGTGTTACAAATTGAAATAGATTTAATTGCAACACTTTATCATTGATATACACAAAATACTCCATAATGCCAAAGTAAAGAGACAATTCTACAAATTAAATAACAAGAATATAGTCATTGCAGAAGTATTCACCCCTCTTGTTAAGGCAAGACTAAATTCGTTTTGAAGTAAAATTTTGCTTAACAAATCACATAATACGTTATATGGACTCACTATGTGTGAAATAATTGAGGTTGACATAATTTTTTTATGACTTCCACTGTCCCCCATACATACAACATCTGTCAAGTATTGAATTTTAAGCACAGATTCAACTACAAAGACCATGGGAAAAGCCTCATAAAGAAGGGCAGTGATTGGTAGATGGTTAAAAATAACAAATCAGACATTATATATCTCTTTAGTTATGGTCAAGTTAATAATTATGCTGTGGGTGATGTACTAAACCACCCAGAACATCAAAGATTCAGTCGTCCTTCTGAACCGAGCAGCAGGACAGGAAGGAAACTGCGTAGGGGTGTCACCATGAGGTCATTGGTGATTTTAAAACAGCTACAGAGGTCAATGGCTGTGATGGTAGAAAACTGAGGATGGATCAACAACATGTTTGTGTCTCTACAATAATGACCTAAATGACAGAGTGAAAAGAAGAATACAAATATACAGAATTAAAATATTCCAAAACATTAAAGTAAACAAGGTACTAAAGTAATACTGCAGAAAAACACGACAAAAGAATACACTTTTAGGCATAAATGCAAGGCCTTATGTTTAATTATTTTCAAGCATACTGTTGGCTGCATCATGGTACGGGTATGTTTGACATCAACAAAGACTGGGGAGTTTTTCAGGATGAAAAGAAACAGGATGGAGCTAAGCTCAGGCAAAATCCTAGAGGAAAACCTGCTCCAATCTGTTTCACACCAGACACTGGGAGAGAGTTTCACCTTTCAACCTACAACAACAAGGCCAAATCTTTACTGTAGTTGCTTACCAATAAGTCAGTGAATATTCCTGAGTGGCCAAGTTACAGTTTTGACCTAAATCTGCTTGATCATCTATGGAAAGACTTGACAATTGCTGTCTCGTCATGATCCCCAAAACCTTTGTAGAGCTCGAAGAATTTTCAAAAGAATAATGGGCAAATATTGCACTATATTTCCCCATTATTCTTTTCATCTGAATTATTCAGGTGTGCAAAGCTCTTATGAGACTTACCCAGCAAGCTATAATCGATGCCAATAGTGTTTCTGTCACACTCTGACCATTATTTGCATTGTTTGTTTTTAAGTTTTGATTGGTCAGGGTGTGATATGAGTGGGCATTCTATGTCGCATGTCTAGTTTGTCTGTTTCTATGTGTGTTGGCCTGATATGGTTCTCAATCAGTGTTTGTCGTTGTCTCTGATTGGGAACCATATTTAGGTAGACGGTTGTGTATTGTGGTTTGTGGGTTATTGTCTATGTGATGTTGCATGTTTGCACACAGTATTGATAGCGGTCACGTTTGTCTGTTTGTCTGTTTGTCTGTTTAGTGTTCGTCGTGTTCTTTCATCTCCATTAAAAGAATGTTTTCACACCACGCTGCGCTTTGGTCTCCTCACTACGACGATCGTGACAGTTTCTAACATGTATTGACTCAGGGAGCTGAATACTTATGCAACTACTATATTTTAGTTATTTCATTTTTATTCATCTTTTTAAATTTTTTTATTTTTCTTCCAATATGACATTACAGAGTATTTTGTGTAGATTGTTGACCAAAACTGACAATTAAGTAACACAATGACAATGACTTAACACAATAAAATGTGAAGAAATCCAACGAGCCTGAATACTTTTCCAAGGCACCCTATACAGTGCTACATTGAGTGAAAGTGAAAAAGTGATAATGTTGTGACTTAAAGCGACATAAATGTATTCCATAATTCACCACTGCTCAGTTTATTTACTATATTGTGAGGAATACATCAGGGGATGCTTTAATCAATTCACCCGGAACACTTTTCAGAAGCTTTTCGATGTTGTACTAAATAATGTGTTTATAACACAGTGTCAAGTCCCGAGTCTTTAGAACTCACCGTGTCGCCTTCTCTCCTTTCTGCCAGCTAAACGACTCTCTCTCACAACTTTACACGGATTTCCGCTCTTTTAAGCTGCACCTTGATTGGCTGATTGATGTCCGAGTCAGTGTGAGCCTGCCAGTCTCTCTCACGACAGTAGAGGTCACTAGAGGCCTACAGCATATCTCAAGCCTCTGCTCCACTGCACTACAGCAGGTAGGTAGTTCAATATACTCTGGGTACAGTAGCGGTGTGTGTGGAAAATAACTGGGGAAGCCAGGCCAGAAAAATAAATCCATATTACAACCTATGTGTTTTCACATGCCTTGCCACCATGACAGTTAGACTGGTTACAGATCTAGGATCCACTTACACTCTCAAGTTCCTAACCTTATCCATAAGTGAGAGAAAATATAACTGACCTTAGAGGAGTATAGGGACACACAGCTGAAGTGGCACGAAAAGAGCTGACTAATGTCAGTGGTAGAAACCTTAATGTACTCAAGCATTTTAGCTTAGTCACTGTGTGGGGAAAAAACGACCTATACAACATAACAAATATGGAAAAGCTGTTTGGATTTTGATAATTGACTGTGGAATGCTAAGATGTAATATTTGACAGTAACATTACATTCTTAGTTGGCATGCTAACTTTTCCCACCCCCTTTCTCCCTCCATTATAGATCGCGTGCCCATTACCCCAGATTTCCATTCCTTCTTTCCCAACTCAACTCACAACCTGGGACGTGGTCCTCCTCTCCTACGAGATTCCTGAACGGTTAGGATTCTACTGTCAATGGTCTACCAGAGTGCTGGTCCTCCTTAAGTCACGGGTTCAGGGCCTTTGACATCAAGGTTCCCGCCACCTAGGTTCCCACTCTTTGCGACAACAAATGCCTTCCTCCAAAGCGCTGTTAACTTTTTGAATTTAACTAAAGAGTTTTGCCACTTTTCAAGGGAAGCTTACTTACTGTGACAGAAGTGTTCGACTTGAGTATCTAAGATTCAGCTTACTGTACATGTTGTCATTCTTTCAAACATAATGCACTCTATAAGGTCAATTGCTGTTTACCTCCCCCTGTGGTCGTAAATCAGGGGTCCTCAACTTTTACATGCTGACTAGACCGGGCACGCACTTACAACAGACGCAATCAGGACACGCAGGTTGAAATATCAAAACGAACTCTGAACCAACTACGTATATTAATTTGGGCACAGGTTGAAATGCATGAAACCAGAAACTAACTAGGTTTACCCTTTTATCTGTGGATTAATTAATTAGAGGACCTTGTGCATTTCAGGTAAAATAACAACCCAATGTTTATATCACAGGACAAATTAACTAGCAACAGCAACATCTCTCCTCCTTCAGTCTTCTTCTACTTCTTTGGACTTGATATGGCGGTTGGCAACCAACTTTAAGGTGCATTACCACCACCAACTGGACTGGAGCACAACAATCGTAAAAAATAAAACCAATTATATTTTAGCACCTGGCTATGCAGACGCTCGTTGACACGCATGAGCAGTTTGGATGAAATGATTGAATAACGTGTGTGTACATTTATTTTGCAACGCTCGCGAACGCACTGTCCCGTCTCTCCCCTCTCCTCATTGGTTTTTAGGGAGCATATACCCACGTGGGTGATTGAAAGGTCCACACTCCAGTCCAGTTGGTGGTGGTAATGCACCTTAAAGCTGGTTGCCAACCGCCATATAAAGTCCAAAGAAGAAGAAGAAGAAGAAGACTGGAGGAGGAGGAGGAGAGATTACTAGAAACTAATTCGGTTGACTCTTTTATCTGTGGATTAATTGTCGGAGTAGAGGACCTTTTCAGAAGTTCATGTAAAATAACAACCCAATGTTTATATCCCAGGACAAATTAGCTGGCAACAGCAAGCTAGCTAGCTAAATGGCCATGAAAGTTTCATGCGTTTCGACCTGTCCCCAAATTAATATAGGTGGTTCAGAGTTCGTTTTGATATTTAAACCTGCACGTCCTGATCCCATCTGTTGTGGATGGACAAAATCAACATGTACGCGATGGCGCATACGGACGCACGTGCGTGTCAGGTCTAGTCAGCATGTTAGATCTCTTCTTTAATATACAGTCATTTATTACATCCTTATTACAGTGCTGTTACTGAAGAATGTGCTTGAATTAGGGTTAACCCTGATCCTAACCCTAAATCTGACTGAGCCTATGACCCTGTTTTGTTTTGTGTTTACTGAATGTATAGTTATTTATGACCCAAGTGTGTCATATCTGAGCCTATTATATTTGTGATGCTGGCATCACATATTTTTTTATGCAAATACATTATAATATCCATGGGATTTACCCATCTAAAATTAAAGACAGTGATACATTACCATGTTGTCCTGCATTTCTTTACATCGTTCAATGCAAACTGACATACTGTTTGGGTAACTTCCTTTAATGGTACGTATGACTTCATAACACATTCATCAAGCATGCTATCATAGCAGTACTACCGACCCGTAGCACTCACTTCTGTCATCATGAAGTGCTTCGAGAGGCTAGACCACATCACCTCCTCCCTGGCACACTCAACTCTCTCCAATTCGCCTACCACCCTGACAGATCCATTGGGCCAGTAACTTTTCGGTTACTGGCCCAATGCTCCTACCCGCCAGGCTACTTGCTGATCATAGACTACAGATCGGCCTTCAATACCATAGTGCCCTCACTCACCGCAAAGCTCATGGCACGGGGACTGAACTCCTTGACAGTAGTATGCCTGATTACCAACAACGGCCTACAGGTAGGCACTCTGACGGCCTGGTGCCTGATAAGCAACCTCTCCCTCAACGTCAGCAAAACAAAGGAGCTTATTGTGGACTTCAGGAGGAACCAGACTGGGCACGCCCCCATCCCCATCAATGGGGCCGCTGTGGTTACGGTCAAAAACCTCAAGTTCCTTGGCGTACACTTCTCAGAGGATCTGAAATGGTCAAACCACAAGGACGGTGATGAAGAGGTGTGGTGAAGAAAGCACGACAGCGACTCTTCAACCTCAGGAGGCTGAAGACATTTTGCCTGTCCCCGATGGCCCTCACAGTGTTCTACAGGAGCACCATCGAGAGCACATTGTCGAGCTGCATCACAGCCTGGTTTGGCAACTCCACTGCTCACAGCAAGGCGCTACAGAGGGTGGTAAGCTCAGCCGAACGCACCAGTGAGTGCATACTGACTGCCCTCTAAGGACACCCACAGCAGCATGTGTCGCAGGAAGGCTAAGAAGATCAACATTGACCCAGCCCCTGAGTCACAGACTGTTATATTTAGTGCTTATGAACTGCTTATGAATTCGTTACGTATAGGTTAAGATTGTGTTAATAAGTATTTATGAAGGTACCTTCTAAAGGAAGTGTCACCCAGAACACTGCTACACATGAAATATTGCTAACACAGCTAAAGTGACAGTACAAGTGTAAGTTGCGTGGTAATTCTAGTCACAGAGAAAGGGATCCTCCTTGGGGCTGGAGGAGTTGGAAAATATGTTGGCCAGAATAGCTGGTTGGATGGGTGGAGGTGGGGGAGATAGTTGGATAGTTGGCAAGCTGGAGGAAATAGAGTTGACAGGCACTCAAGGTACGAGAGGATCGTGCTATAAAGCTGTTTTGGTATGCAACCTCCTTCAGCTGTTCGGTTTGTCAAACGAGGGGATTGAGGGAGTTGGAGAGAGAGAAAGGAAGAGGCACAAAACAGGTGGAAAAGCTTAGGAAAAGAGGCAATCACTTGAAAGCCTGTGATGGAGTGTGCGCCGCTTGTTAAGCACAGGTCACAAGTGGTTATCCAAGCACAGGTTTGTCAGAGTGGCATGTCCTCTCTCGCTCCTCTTCAAAGGTGGAATGCAGCAAGCATGGAGAGAGAGAGAGAGAGAGAGAGAGAGAGAGAGAGAGAGAGAGAGAGAGAGAGAGAGAGAGAGAGAGAGAGAGAGAGAGAAAGAGAGACAGAGAGCAAGAGAGCAAGAGAGAGAGAGACAAAGAGAGAGAGAATGTGTGTCCACTGTCTATGTGTTTGTGAGTGAGAGAGCGAGAGAGAGAGAGAGGTGCCGTTGGAAAAAGGGAGAGATTCTAGAGTGTTTGGATAGACACGGGCATTTAATTTGTTGATTGACAGAACAAACTCAACATTTTGACTGGCCTTGGGCTCCACAACAGGGAGGGAAAGGCACCAGTGGGAGGGGCTGGCCTTCGACTGGTGGGACAGACAGCTCACCAGAGAATCCGGTGTGAGGGAGAGAACGTGGGAGGAGTGCAGGAAGAGAGGAAAAGGGGAGCGAGATAATGTAGGGATCAAAGTAGGGGTTGGAGATATCAAAAGGCACAAACAGGAGAGATAGAGCGGCCTCTGCTGAGAAAGACAAACACGGACAACTACTCTACAAGATCTCTAGTGCAACTCTTTTACCTTATAGTTGGAAGAGCTGATGTGCAGCCTATGTGTTGTAGAAGCGGTATTGAAAGGTGCACTACTTGGTCGATGTGGACAGGGATACAGATTCACTGTAACTTGTCTGTGAGGAACATCACAATATCACTGTGAAAGAGACTGAAGTCAACCACAGAGCCAAAATGACAGTAAGTAAGCCATCCGTTCACCCCATTTTCCTCTGCAACCAAGAAAGAAATGTGAACCATGTGTTTCATTCAGCCAGCATTCTTCAATGTTTAGGTAGACATTTGTAGTAGTTTTCTAAGATGCTGACTTCTTATGAAATTGACTTAATATAGTTTTCCTTCCTTAATTTTTTTTCTAAATGTATTATTTCAAAATAACATTTTATTGTATTAAATGATTGTGTGCAGTGCCTTATACCGACGTGAGATGTCCCCATTATGTGACAAAATGCAATCAAACGTGTTATTGATATTAGACAGCAGGTTATTAGATAAGGAAAATTGTTTATGCAGTATGTACTATTTGGTAACACTTTATAATAATGTTCATGCTTAAGCCATTTGAAATGCTTATACATTTTTCTTTTAAATGCTGTATTCATTACTAGAAACGTTATGGAAGCTTATGAATTGGAATCTTTGTAAAGCTTACAAATATGTTTTTTTGATAATGAAATATTAACAGTTTACTAATGCTTGTTCATGATATGTATTAGAAAATGCTGACCCTGATCTAATCAATCCCTATACTTTTTATGCTTACACTATTGATACCAAATGTTCCTAAGCATTGTCTATTGTAATTCATTAACATTTTGAGCAGTAGTCAGAAGTTGGGTACAGTGGAGTATAACTTTAATCCCAAACCACACACCTCCGTTTCCCCCAACACAAAGTTACATAACCAAGGTGCTAAGCCCATGTCCCTCCAGGCTGTTCAGGTTATGCCGCTCTGGCAGGGGTCCGGGCAGGGCTTACCCCTGTGGAGCTAGTTATGCCACTCAGAGATGTACATATCCATGGCTCTCTATGTATTCATGGGATGTCTTGGGGTCATATAAAAAAAATC
Source organism: Oncorhynchus keta (assembly GCF_023373465.1). Lineage (NCBI taxonomy): Eukaryota > Metazoa > Chordata > Actinopteri > Salmoniformes > Salmonidae > Oncorhynchus > Oncorhynchus keta. The sequence continues at coordinate 7,552,307 of NC_068440.1, forward strand.
CCACAATCGCCTGCCTGTTGCGAATGAAAAGGTAAACAGTTGAACGGATAAATCAAAGGCTTGTTGAATAGGGGGGTGTCCGAAAACTGTCCAATGAGAGCCTTTGAGCTGTTCATAGGGCTATAAAGGGATGTGTTTATACCTGGTTTAGTGCTGCTAAAATCGTCATGACGACAAGCATCATAACAGATGTCTGTTATGTTCCCATCTCCAAAGGCGGCCACAAGGTTATTGGACGAGATGTGCCATCTCACCGTCCAGTCGTTTACATCACTGGAGACCTCGGACCACTTCCAGGTGGTCAAGATGTTAGGGGAGGGGTCGTACGGGAAGGTCATGTTGGCTGTACATAGGAAAAGAGGTAAACTACGTGTTTGTTTTAACCCTAAACCCAGTTTGTCTGGCCTCATATCTACAGAATTTCTTTCTTTTGTTCTGATCACTTTTCTCTCTCTCTTCCTTCCCTCAAGGAACTCCAATGGCTCTCAAGTTCTTTCCTCGTGATTCCACAAATCTCTTCTCCTTTTTGCGAGAGTATAACCTCTCCCTCTCCTTCTGCACCCACCCGTCCCTGACCAAGGCACTGGGCATTGTCTTCTCCACCCCCACACATTACGTTTTTGCCCAGCAAGCTAGCCTCTTCGGTGATCTGTACGACGTCATTGTCCCTGAGGTATAGTATATGTGGGAAATGTGTCATTATTCTCGTATTAATGAAGGTCTAGATCCAATCAGATCAAGAGTTAAGCGGCAATGGCAGACGCCTGCATAGAGCCTGTTTTGGAGGTGTAACTGCGTTGGAGATGTCAAATTGGTGAGCAGCTGCTCTTGCGATCCACACATTAGAAATTCCAAACTAGAAAATGCAGGCTATATAGAAATAATGACGCTCAAATGGAAAAATCCTGAAATAAAATAATAAGGGTTTCTGTCATCATAATGGAGGTGTAGATTACATCTCACATTCTAGTGTTCCAACTTGCAATAGCAATGCCCGCTTCAGGTATAATGCCGGGAACCACTTGTGGATTTGAGACCTATAATGCAGTTCCACCTCCCGACACTGTCAAAACACCCACCCTACGGATGGATGTCAACTAAAGTGGATCTGATTGAACAGAGCCGTAAGAGTGTGAAATGTAGTTCACCTGTGCCTCTGTCTTTTTCCCAGGTGGGTGTGGAGGAGGATTGTGTCCAGAGGGTCGTGTCCCAGCTGAGCAGTGCCCTAACCCACCTCCACTCCCTGGGTTTCGTCCACCGCGACGTCAAGCCCGAGAACATCTTCCTGGTTGACGCTGCCTGCCGCTGGGTCAAACTAGGCGACTTCGGCATGGCCAAGGCCACGGGAACCAAGGTACCCGGTGTGTGGTACAGTTCTGCTTACTGTACGCCCGAGGCAGAGATAGCAAAGGAGTCGGAGGATAGTAGACATAATACTTCTTCAAAACCTGATGGGGGAAATGGGTTGGACAACAAGATCAAGAGGGTGTGGGTGTCGGTTGAGGTCAGTACAGACTGCTGGGCCTTGGGGATCCTCATCTACGCCATGCTGACTGGCAGTCTACCCTGGACGGAGACCGCATCGGACGACCGCTCGTACATCAAGTACAAAGAGTGGTTTGACCAGGAGAAAGATCAAGATGGTCAGGATGACGAACTAGACCTATGGAGGGAAGGAAAAGACGAGGACATCGTGATGAGTTTGGATGAAGGCACGCGGAATCTGAACGAGAAAAAATCCAATCCGGTCGCCCCCCAGTTTGCCTATTTCACCCCACTGGGCTGCTCCCTTTTCCAGGCACTTCTCCACCCACAGCCTGGGCTTCGCGGTAGGCCCGGCGATGTACTGGGCTACCTCGGGGGAGACTGGTTGCGGAAGAAGGAGAAGTTACGGTTGGAGGAGGAGAGGAAGAGAATTAAAGGGAGAGAGGTCATCAGAAAGGAGAAAGAGAGGCAGGGAAGGGTGGAGAGATAAGGAAGTGGCGACACACGATCATAAACGTACAAACTCCGAGGTGAAAGAGACAATATTTTTGACCCCCAGAAAACAATACATATCCTCTGATGTGTCACATTGGTGCTTAAAAAGACCCTGTACAGTATATAATACCACTACAGTTGCACTTTTTGTAAGATAAATAGCCACCAAGTCATTGTTGATACCGGATAGCCTTTGGGGATAGACACAGTTGCATTTGGTTACTATAGGGACTTTATAAGCACTTTATAAATTAGCATGTTGATGTGTTCAATCTCGTAAATTCTACAGTAAGTGTGACTTGATGATTTTGTTTCTGTATTCTAATGTTTTTTTATAATATGTAAATATCATCTGTACGTCATCATTTCCTGTGGTTAGAATTGAGTCTAATAAAATGTTTATTATGAGTTTGGATTAAACTCATAAATTCAAAGTTTCCCTCTCTAGATTGCTGTGATATTTACACAGTCTTCTGCACTTTGTGTTGATTCTATAGAAAGTTGTCTGGCTGCTCTACTGTATTACGTTAACCAAGACAATTGACATGATTTCAGATTTTTCTAAATGATTGGACTTGGAGGGTAGAATAACAACTGTGACTGCAAGCGCTCCGCTAGGCAAAAACTGGTTGAATCATCGTGGTTTCCATGTAATTTCAACAAAAACGTTTATTTTATTTTTTTTAAATTGTATTATTTAAATTTCACCTTTATTTAACCAGGTAGGCCAGTTGAGAACAAGTTCTCATTTGCAACTGTGACCTGGCCAAGATAAAGCAAAGCAGTGCGACAAAAACAATGACAAAGTGTTACACATAAACAAACGTACAGACAATAACACAATAGAAAAATGTATGTACAGCGTGTGCAAATGTAGAAGATTAGGGAGGTAAGGCAATAAATAGGCAATAGAGGTGAAATGATAACAATTTAGCATTAACTCTGGAGTGATAGATGTGCAGATGATGATGTGCAAGTAGAGATATTGGGGTGCAAAATAACAAAAATATAAATAACAATATGGGGATGAGGTAGTTGAGTGTGCTATTTACAGATTGGCTGTGTACAGCTGCTCTGACAGCTGATGCTTAAAGTTAGAGAGGGAAATATAAGTCTCCAGCTTCAGTGATTTTTGCAATTCGTTCCAGTCATTGGCAGCAGAGAACTGGAAGGAAAGGCGGCCAAAGGAGGTGTTGGCTTTGGGGATGAAGAGTTAAATACACCTCCTGGAGCGCGTGCTATGGGTAGGTGTTTCTATGGTGACCAGTGAGCTGAGATAAGGCAGGCCTTTAACTAGCAAATACTTATAGATGGCCTGGATCAAGTAGGTTTGGCGACGAATATGAAGCGAGGGTCAGCCAACGAGAGCATACAGGTCGCAGTGGTGGGTAGTATATGGGGCTTTGGTGACAAAACGGATGGCACTTTGATAGACTGCATCCAATTTGCTGAGTAGTGTTGGAGGCTATTTTGTAGATAACATCGCCAAAGTCAAGGATCGGTAGGATAGTCAGTTTTACGAGGGTATGTTTGGCAGCATGAGTGAAGGAAACTTTGTTGCGAAACAGGAAGTCGATTCTAGATTTTATTTTGGATTGGAGATGCTTAATGTGAGTCTGGAAGGAGAGTTTACAGAGTACGAACTCTGAAGATAGATGGGGGTAATCAATTCACATATGGTGTCCAGGGCACAGCTGGGGGCTGAGGGGGGTCTATAACAAGCGGCAACGGTGAGAGATTTGTTTCTGGAAAGGTGGATTTTTTAAAGGAGAAGCTCGAATTGTTTGGGCACAGACCTGGATTGTATGACAGAACTCTTCACTTTTATTTTTCCTTTATTTTACTAGGCAAGTCAGTTTAGAACAAATTCTTATTTTCAATGAAGGCCTAGGAACAGTGGGTTAACTGCCTGTTCAGGGGCAGAACGACAGATTTGTACTTTGTCAGCTCGGGGATTTGAATTTGCAACCTTTCGGTTACTAGTCCAACGCTCTAACCACTAGGCTACGCTGCCGCCCCGGACTGGGGACCTCTGCAGGCTATCTCTGCAGTAGATTGCAACTCCGCCCCTTTGGCAGTTCTATCTTGTCAGAAAATGTTGTAGTTGGGGATGGGAATTTTAGGATTTTTGGTGGCCTTACTAAGCCTGTATTCAGACACGTCTAGGACATCAGAGTTGGTGGTGTGCTAAAGCAGTGGAAGAAAAAAAAACTTCTGATGTTAACATGCATGAAACCAAGGCTTTTACGCTTACAGAAGTCAAGAAATGAGAGCGCCTGGGGAATAGGAGTGGTGCTGGGGGCTGCAGGGCCTGTGTTAACCTCTACATCACCGGGGGAACAGAGAAGGGTACGGCTAAAGGCTATAAGAACTGGTCGTCTAGTGCGTTCGGAACAGAGAGTAAAAGGAGCAGATTTTTGGGCGTGGAAGAATAGATTCAAGGCATAATGTACAGACAAGGGTATGGTAGGATATGAGTACAGTGGAGGTAAACCTAGGCATTGAGTGACGATGAGAGAGGTTTTGTCTCTAGAGGCACCAGTTAAGCCAGGTGACGTCACCACATGTGTGGGGGGTGGGACGTAAGAGCTATCTAAGGCATATTGGGCATTGCTGGGGGCTCTACAGTGAAATAATACAATAATAACTAACCAAAACAGCAATAGGTGAGTCAGGGAGCCATTCAGTAGTCGCTACTACACTAGGCGAGCTGGAGACACGGCGATTCAGACAGCTAGTGGGCCGGGGATAGCAGATGGGCCTTCGGCGGAGTCGCAATGGAAGAGCCTGTTGAAACCAACTCGGGCGATTGCGTCGGCAGACCAGTCATGATGAATCAGCGGGGCTCCGTGTCGGCAGTAAAGGAAACAGGCCAATCGGCAAAATAAGTATTGTAGCCCAAGAATTAGCTGGTGGACCTCTTCAGCTAGCTGGGAGATGGGCCTAGCTCGAGGCTAGCTTAAGGCTAACTGGTGCTTGCTTTGGGACAAAGACGATAGCTCGGAGTTGGCCCACGGATTGCAGAAAGCTAGCTGCAATGATCTGGTGTAAAGGTTCAGAGCTTGCGGTAGGAATACGGAGGTGTGGTTAAGAAAAAGCAGTCCGATATGCTCTGGGTTGATATTGCGCTGTGCAGACTGTCAGGTATTGACCGAGCTGAGGCTGGCTGGTGTCCAAGTTAACGGTGCAGACCGCTAGCAGTGGCTAACTGACTACTACTTAGTAGCAAGTTAGCTGGCTAGCTTCTGATGGGGGTTCTGGTTAAAAAGTATAAAAATAGCAGATTCGTACCACATTGGGTGAGGTGGGTTGCAGGAGAGTATATACAGTCCGTAGTTGGACAGTGAGATTAAAATATATATTAAATATATACTGAACAAAACGAGGAAAGATATTTACACAGGACAGGACGGGACAAGACAAAACACACGTCCGACTGCTACGTCATCTTGGATGTGATGTGATGACTTTGAATCAACATGGAAAACTGACTGGCTTTGTAAAAAGTAAGAGAATTGTGTATTTTTCCTCCCAACTTTGAACCTAAATCCAATGTCACCATCTACATGTTTTGTTGATTTCATCTCAACCAAATGTAAGTCAAAACTAGACGTTGAACTGACGTTTATGCCCAGTGGGTCATGACTATCACGCCATAATGTGAACTGCCTGCACTAGGCAGTGGGCCTTCAACAAGTAGCCATACTCCTCGCCATAGAAGGAACTGGTACATCATAAATCTGCTCGTCTGCCCTGCAGGGTGCTCCAAAAAAAAAGCCCATAATAATGCACGATGGCGGCAGAATCTGTCATCGTCTCCATTACAAATGGACGACAATATGGAGGCCATTTGATGTATTTGGACCATTTCCACTCCACAAGAGGACATAGTGACTGAGATTCAGGGTAGATTGGAACAAAATGGCTGCTTGTTATGATACATTTGCATTATGTTGTGCGAGCAACTGAACATTATTCAAGGACCATAATATGATGACCTGGCATGCATAGGCCTATATACAAACACATGCCCTCGCATGCAGATACAAACACACACACACAGAGATCTTCCCAGGGTGCCACCACAAACCTATTTAAAATTGACCGGACACAGTTTATTACCTGTCATCATCCCCTATCTATCTACCCCAACCCCGTTTTCTGCCAATTTCTCGCTTGTGGCCCTACAAAGTCAAACAGTTCACACACAGCATTCACTTAAAAAGTCACACACACTTTCAGTCAACATGATCAAAACCTACGGGGTGAATTCCTTGAACAGACCACACATGTACACATAGTGCTGTCAAAGTCTCTTTCTCCTACCGTCAATGCGCATACATGAACAATTAACACTCCATGTCCACATATCCCTCTAACTCCATGTACAATAAGTCTGTCCATAAAATAGTCCTTCTTTCAAACTAATTGCAACACGTTTCTGTTTACTACGACCCTACGCGCGATAGTTCGGCAGACTATGGTCGGCTAGACAATTTATTTTCTTGAACACATTTGCTCTCTGACACTCGCAGCTTCTTGGAAACGACGAGGTCAGCGCCTAGAATCTAGGACGGGAAGGATATCTAGAACCATCAACGGACACAAGACAACTGGAAAACTTCTCAAGTTATATGATTTCAGCCATTTTCTTTGATCTATTTGGTAATCCTGTACATGAAGGTATAGTTAATAAAGGCTTTATAAAGGGCTTGTAAAGCTGCTTATAAAACAAGTTAAGTATTAATGTATAGATGGTTTATGACAACTTGATGAACTATTATAACACTGTGTTGACCTTTTGCCCGAAGCAGCAGCTACTCTTCCCGGGGTCCACAAAAAATACAACACATGAGAAGTAACTAAACATTTATACAATGATAGACAAGGACAGTCACACACATTTAAAATACAAAAGGATATACAAACAATACCAAAACGTTTAATTAAAATAACAGTGCAAATAATACAACAACAACAACAAATATAATGTGGGTGTTAGTGTGTCTGTGCGTGCGTGTGTGTCAGCGTGTTAGAGCGTGTCTGTGTGTGCGAGTGTGACTGTGTGTGTGTTCACTCACAGTCTCTTCCGTTCCATCAAATATTGTTTAATATTTTAGCTGTTAGCTTGAGTAATTGGAGATGGTTGTGAGTTCCATGCAATCATGGCTCTGTATAATACTGTGCGTTGCTGGGAATTCGTTTTGGACTTGGGGACTGTAAAGAGACTCCTGGTGGCATGTCTTGTGGGCTATGTATCAATGTCTGAGCTGAATGTTATTTGATTATGCAGACAACCTGGAGTTTTCATTACAGTAATTTCATAAAAACTAGAAGAGAAGCAAGTTAATTTCTCGTCAACCCTCAACCAGGAAAGACTGCATGTTGATGTTAGTTCTGTATGTGCAGTTAAAACTTGTTAGAGAAGTGCTCCCGCTGTGGGAACATCAATCAGCGGAAATTTCAAGTGCGCCACGTATAGTTTTTGATAAAACTCAAACTTTCATTAAAATACACATACAATGTACTGAATTAAAGCTACACTCGTTGTGAATCTATCCACCAAGTCAGATTTGTAAAATGCTTTTCGGCGAAAGCATGAGAAGCTATTATCTGATAGCATGTATCCCCCAAAATACTTCAACGTCACCTAACGACAGATTTTGCGATAGCCGGGGGCTACTCAAAACGCAGAAATAAAATATAAAACATTCATTACCTTTGACGAGCTTCTTTCTTGGCACTCCTAGATGTCCCATAAACATCATTTTGGGTCTTTTTCGATTAAATCGGTCCATATATAGCTTAGATATCGATCTATGAACACTGTGTGAACAACGGGAAAAAATAGCGTTTTCTAACGTAACGTCATTTTTAAATTAAAAAAAGTCGACGATAAACTTTCACAAAACACTTCGAAATACTTTTGTAATGCAACTTTAGGTATTAGTACACGTTAATAAGCGATAAAATTGATCACGAGGCGATGTCAATTCTATAGGTGTCCGTCTGGAAATGCTGTCCGAATAAATCTCAACTAAAATATCCGGTCGGAGACCGGAAGAAATGTGCTGCCTTGAGTCTGTTTGACCAAGAAACAAATAGTCCGCAAATGACAAGACTCTAGACAACGTGTGGAAGCTGTAGGTATTGCAACCTCGACCTCATTTAATCCGATTCACCTTTAACAATCCTTGGAAGTGGCGCATGGATATTTTTTTCCATTTTCAGTGATCAGATTTTCCTGCACTTTTCGATGAAACGCACGTTCTGTTATAGTCACAGCCGTGATTTAACCAGTTTTAGAAACGTCTGAGTGTTTTCTATCCACACATACTAATCATATGCATATACTATATTCCTGGCATGAATAGCAGGGCGCTGAAATGTTGCGCGATTTTTAACAAAAAGCTGCGAATTTTCGCAGCTTCCCTAAGAGGTTTTAAGGGAAAGGCGTGCTGCTCTGTTTTGAGCCAGCTGCAGCTTTGCTAGGTCTTTCTTTGTTGCACTTGACCATATTACTGGTAGGATAATATCACCGTGTAGGTTACTATGTGTGTTATGCACTCGGATTGGTTGAACTTCTTTTTATTATTTCAGATGATTGGAGCAAAATCGTTGTGCAATATTCACCACTTTCTCAACTTAGAAAACAGTACAGAAATTCAACAGCTATGGGTTTGAGTGATCTTGACTCAGTACATCCCAAAGAGCAGTACAGCAGTACAGTACATCCCAAAGATGTACTGTCCTTACAAACAACTGATTTCATGATCAACCTTCCCAAGTCCTCCCATGTCACCCTGCTCCTCAGCACACTCCACTGGCATCCAGTCGAAGAACACAGCCACAACAAACTGAAAAATGTATTTTTTATTTTTACATTTTTTTTTCTTCTTCAAATTTTCAAACAGACCATTTATATTTTCCAACGGGGCTATACATTTGGGGTTTTTTCTCGCCTGAGTAGCCTCGTTTCACTGCCAAAAATTAAATTAAACCACTTTGTGAAATACAGGTAGCCTAGTCAAATAATTAACATCCAATCACATTAACCGTTACTCTCTCACTGGAATTCCACTAATATTACTAGTATGTAGCCAAATGTAGCTTCTGCTCATGTTGGCGCAAAAGCCATGACAGGGAGACATAGTGGAGTGGTAAACGCGCGTGCAAGCAGTTGCTCTCGACACCACTTGGGTACACTGCAGCATCCACCTAGAGGCCCTTGCTGCCAAGGGAATGCCTGACAGCTTGAATGACGTTTTGGATACTACAGTGAAAATGGTTAACTTTGTTACAGCAAGGCCCCTGAACTCTCGTGTATTTTCTGCACTATGCAATGATATGGGAAGCGACCATGTAACACTTTTACAACATACAGAAGTGGAGTTATGTGCATCCTTTCAAGCACACCCTTCTCATTAACCTGTGGTTATTCACAATTTACGAACAAAAAGGTTTTATACATAAGATGGTTAAATAAAGATTATTTTTATATTATTATTTGTGCCATGGTCCTATAAGAGCTCTTTGTCACTTCCCACGAGCCGGATTGTGACAAAAACGCACACCCATTCTTACGTTTAATAAATGTATCGTATAGTGTGTGTGTGACAGACTTACAATGATGGCAAAAAAACAACATTTGAGAGTGCGCTGACCCTGGTGCTAGAGGCGGTACACAGCTGGAGGTTGAATGTTTAATGCGGTACGGGACTATAAAAAAATTGGGAACCACTGCACTACAAGACCATGATACTTGCCTACGGAGCAGCAAGAACCTCCCCTCCCTACCTTCAGGCTATGCTCAAACCCAACACCCCAGCCTCAGCACTCCGTTCTGCCACCTCTAGTCTCTTGGTCGTCCCACCCCTACGGGGGTCAGCTCCCACTCAGACCAGTCAAATCTCTTCAATGGTGGAGTGAGCTTCTCCCTTAAACTAGGACAGCAGAGTCTATGCCCGTCTTCTGAATATTATTATTATTACAACTGAAACCCTACTTCTTCAAAGAGTATCTCAAATAAGTCTTTTTTATGCAGTTGTCAATTTCCTACGAGCACTGACTTTGCGGATTACTTCCATATTGGAGGCAAAATGTACTTACTACAGCTGTGATATGTGGTTTTTATCCCCTAGCTATCTTCAGATGAATGCACTTACTGTAAGTTGCTTTGGATAAAAACGTCTGCTAAATGACAAAAATGTCCAAGTGTTAAGTTCTGGGCCACAACACCTGATCCCCTTGTAAAACACTGAGGTTGAAGCCCCCAATGCCCGATAGTCCTAAAAATCACCACAGTGCAGCCCAGATGGGTAAACTTATGTGTAAAATGAACGCTATGTAGGTCACCCTACATGGGTTGTCCTTTGCGTGAATCCAAGAGTAAAAACCCCGGCTTTAGGAGCAAAACAAGGGGCCGAAAATGGCGTCAGGAAAGGGGCACCAGCCAGTAACCAATATATATGGACGGATAAAATACTCATCATCTGGCAGGCTAACAGCACCAGGTTATAACCCACTTGGCCAAAACTCGTCAAACTCGTTAATAATGTCTCGTTAACGGCTCGGCAGTTTAATTAGGGTATTACATGTGAGAAGGAGAGGGGGCTGGGTTGGAGGGGGGGGGCGAGAAGGATCGCTGCACAGCTCCAATACACTATTCCAACCGCGGCGCACTCCTGACATTTCACCTGATACGGAGTCATTAATGGTGTGTGCTGTATGCTGAATTATGTGTGTGTCAGAGTGAGAGGGGGGAGGTGCAAGAAAGAAATGCATTTTTAGGTACATTGAAAATGTATTTTCTCGTGGCCACAACATCAGATCCCATGCTAACTAAATTAAAACCGATCGGACTCGTTTTTTGGCTCAGAGTTTCATTAATAGACATGTATTAAATGTTGACATACAATTTTACAAGACACATAAGGCGTCAGCCTCTCATGGGCAAGTTAATATTAGCATCCAGTAACTACAAGCCTGTTAATGGACCTAGCACAAGACTAGTGCAGCCTGGCACTCTGTGGCCTGATACCTGAACCACCGACTGCCTTCGACCAGACCTGTGTTTGTGAGCAAACTTCAAAAATGATGGATGGAGGAGAAGAGAGAATTGGAATCAGAACTAGAATCTCATGTGCTTGTGTGGCACATGGGGAAGCATGAAACGTAGTCCTCAGCCTGAAGTGGCCCCACTTGCACTCGGGAATAGCTAGCTATTCGAGTGGTGCTGATTGCTAAGACACTTCAAGAGGGTGGTCACGTGTGCTAGCAAGGCAGAAGTCCCGAGTTCGTGCCAGGTATGGGCCAAATAGGGAGGAAGTGGTACTTGCTAGGCAAGTAATGTGATGTCCTTTACACTTGTATAAAAATGCAAAAACTCTCAAATATAATTTGAAATAAAAGGATGATGTAATAAAGCTACTTTTCAAAAAATGCTACGCAGTCATGTCCTCCTGAAAGAGACTTTTATAATGTGTGTCAAATGTGTTTCAAAGATATTCTCAGAATAAATGGGGCTCTGAAAACACCTACATCAAACGCCTAAAGCGAAATACCGCACATTTATCCCAAAACTGTTTTGCGAAATAGACTACGACCTAGGTAAGTGGAATTGTGTTTTAAGAGGGCAATATCCTCTGTCACAACTAACCACTGCCACCAACCACTAACATTACAACTTTATATAATGTAGGTCGGCGTAAGTCCCCAGTTAGCATGCTTCAAATTTGATGTCCAAATAAATCGCTGAAGTTCAATTCAAATTAAGTGACTTTTTGATGATTTGTGCATGAACTGTAAAGCATGCTAACTGGGGAACATGGACTTACATGGCTTTTGGTTACAAAATGCTAATATCAGCCATTGGTGGCAGTGGCTAGTTTAACAAAACCAAAGTATGGATTGCAGTCATTTCTTGTGCATACAGACAGTGGACAAAGTTAACAGATATGCTACATTTCCAATTTGGCTGAATTATCCCTTGAAATGTGAAAACTGTACAGATATTTGACACTGAGCATCCAGACCCTCTTGGTATTTTCGGAATATGTCATCTTCAAAGCATTGACAGACTAATAGCATAGCAAGCCCCATTCCTCAGAACTAGGAGCACATGTGTATGAGCCACGTGTTGCCAATTGATCCGTGGGAACAATCTCCAGGGACGGGTGGGGGAATGGAGACAGATGGATGAGGGTCAGTGGAAGACTGTACCTGTTCTCCTTTTTCCATCTCTCTCATTAGTCGTGTTATCCATCCATATCCGTCTATCGTTTGCTCTGTCAGCTAAAAGCGACCAGCCATGGAGAGATGATGCCCCACCCTCTGCCTGGGTCACATCAAGGCGGCAGGTAGCCGAGCGGTTAAGAGCATTGGGCCAGTAACCGGAAGGTCGCTGGTTTGACATACTTTTTCCCTGTCAAGGGATATAGGAACGTAAATGTACAACTTTAAATATGAAATGTCCTCATTTTTGTCCTTTATTTTGGGAAGCCATGTTTACCAACACCTTTGACATACAGCCCACACCTTGAAGGTAAAACATTGTCTTCATTTGAATGAACAGGCGAAACAACAAAATACAAATCTAACTTTCAAACATCACATTTTGAGATTTAAAAATGGTCAAACTATAAACACAATCCCGGAGCCATCTAGGTGAAAAGTCTGTCGCTGTGCCCTTGAGCAAGGCACTTAACCCTAATTGCTCCTTAAAGTTTCTCTGGATGAGAGCATCTGCTAAATGACTCAAATGTAATGTAAAAAATGTATATGTAATCCTGTTTGGCCCTGTCCGGGGGTGTCCTCGGATGGGGCCACAGTGTCTCCTGACCCCTCCTGTCTCAGCCTCCAGTATTTATGCTGCAGTAGTTTATGTGTCGGGGGGCTAGGGTCAGTTTGTTATATCTGGAGTACTTCTCCTGTCCTATTCGGTGTCCTGTGTGAATCTAAGTGTGCGTTCTCTAATTCTCTCCTTCTCTCTTTCTTTCTCTCTCTCGGAGGACCTGAGCCCTAGGACCATGCCCCAGGACTACCTGACATGATGACTCCTTGCTGTCCCCAGTCCACCTGGCCATGCTGCTGCTCCAGTTTCAACTGGCCTGGGCCCTAGGACCATGTCCCAGGACTACCTGACATGATGACTCCTTGCTGTCCCCAGTCCACCTGGCCATGCTGCTGCTCCAGTTTCAACTGTTCTGCCTTACTATTATTCAACCATGCTGGTCATTTATGAACATTTGAACATCTTGGCCACGTTCTGTTATAATCTCCACCCGGCACAGCCAGAAGAGGACTGGCCACCCCACATATGCTCTCTCTAATTCTCTCTTTCTTTCTCTCTCTCGGAGGACCTGAGCCCTAGGACCGTGCCCCAGGACTACCTGACATGATGGCTCCTTGCTGTCCCCAGTCCACCTGACTGTGCTGCTGCTCCAGTTTCAACTGTTCTGCCTTATTATTATTCGACCATGCTGGTCATTTATGAACATCTTGGTCATGTTCTGTTATAATCTCTACCCGGCACAGCCAGAAGAGGACTGGCCACCCCACATAGCCCGGTTCCTCTCTAGGTTTCTTCCTAGGTTTTGGCCTTTCTAGGGAGTTTTTCCTAGCCACCGTGCTTTTACACCTGCATTGTTTGCTGTTTGGGGTTTCTGTAGCTCAGTTTAGAGCATGGCGCTTGTGCCAGGGTAGTGGGTTTTCCCGGGATCACCCATACGTGAATGTATGCACACATGACTGTAAGTCGCTTTGGATAAAAGCGTCTGCTAAATGGCATATATTATTATTATTATATTAGGCTGGGTTTCTGTACAGCACTTTGAGATATCAGCTGATGTACGAAGGGCTATATAAATACATTTGATTTGAAATTTGATTTGATATATCACCAGCAGCCAGTCATGGAGTCACGCTGACCCCCTTTCTCTCTACCACTTCTCTCTCTCTCGCTCTCACACTCGCTCTCTTCATTTACTTCCTGCCTCTGCCTGGCTCGTGTCAGTCTTATCTGTCTGTCCACGGTGTTCTTCACGTTATGTCCCCTTTGCCCATGTCCCCCTGACCCGGTTGTGTCAACTTGGTATTTGTGACGAATGTGTCGGGTCTGTTAACTTATCAACCTCGTGCTTCAGATAATGTCAGGTCGTTTTACGTGGGGATCGGCGTCTGCCTGTGTTTGCCTTCAAGTCCCTGGTACAGTATGTAGGTGTGAGTAGATGTACTGAGGCTGGGGTGTCAGGTTAAAAAGCAGAGCATGGGAAAAAAGCAGTTGAATGTGGCTCCGTGGTGGTCAGCGTTGGGCTGTCCCCCTAGTGGTAGAAGTTGAGAGTTACACTAACTATTTACACTTCATGTAAATGTACAACTTCCAAATTTTAATGTCCTAATTTTTGGAATGTCTTTTGTATTTTTGGAAGACATGTTTTTCGAACACCGTTGACATACATAAAAGGCAAAACACTGTCTACACTCTCATGAAGAGCGGAAATAACAAAATACAAAAGTCGTATTTTGAGATTGAAAAAAATGACTAACGCAATTACTTTAGTTTTTTGACCCTCTTCATCAAAGTATAACCTTTTCTACCATGCATCATCCATATGAAGGCACAAAGACGCACGACTCCCGTTGAAGGTTTTTATTGCCACTTTCAGACGTCATGAGTAATGACGACTGAGGCAATAAATCATAATTACGCGTCTGGTGAAATTACAGTAGCTGTGGAATGACAGAGCCATCTGAAACCGTATTATGGGGAAGGTAAACAAACACTTTTGACATGAGGCAACGTATTCAATCACAGCAGCGTTCATCGATGTACAACACAGCACATCCTCGACAACAATAGTTGCAGTTGTTACACATTCATATTACTCTGTGTTAGACAATCATCACTTCACAGCCTGGTTGCCAGATTGGAGGAGTAGGCGGACACAGATCTGGCATCGCAGGCTACTTCTTTAAAACTCATACAAATTAAACATTGAAAAGCACTTTTGCGAATATCATTAGTTTTACACCTACAGTTGAAGTCGGAGGTTCACATACACTTAGGTTGGAGTCATTAAAACTTGTTTTTCAACTCCACAAATTTCTTGTTAACAAACTATAGTTTTGGCAAGTCGGTTAGGACATCTACTTTGTGCATGACACAAGTCATTTTTCCAGGCAGATGATTTCACTTATACTTCACTGTATCACAATCCCAGTGGGTCAGACGTTTACATACACTAATTTGACTGTGCCTTTAAACAGCTTGGAAAATTCCTGAAAATTATGTCATGGCTTTAGAAGCTTCTGATGGGCTAATTGACATCATTTCAGTCACTTTGAGGTGAATGGATTTCAAGGCCTATCTTGACATTTCAAGTGCTTCTTTGCTTGACATCATGGGAAAATCAAAAGAAATCAGCCAAGACCTCAGAAAAAGAATTGTAGACCTCCACAAGTCTGGTTCATCCTTGGGAACAATTTCCAAACGCCTGAAAGTACCACGTTCATCTGTATCAACAATAGTACGCAAGTATAAACACCATGGAGTCACGCAACTGTTATACCGCTCAGGAAGGAGACGCGTTCTGTCTCCTAGAAATGAACGTACTTTGGCGCGAAAAGTGCAAATCAATCCCAGAACAACAGCAAAGGACCTTGTGAAGATGCTGGAGGAAACAGGTACAAAAGTGTCTATATCCACAGTAAAACAAGTCCTATATCGACATAACCTGAAAGGCCGATCAGCAAGGAAGAAGCCACTGCTCCAAAACCGCCATAAAAAAGCCAGACTACGGTTTGCAACTGCACATGGGGACAAAGCTCATATTTTTTGGAGAAATGACCTCTGCTCTGATGAAACAAAAATAGATCTGTTTGGCCATAATGACCATTGTTATGTTTGGAGGAAAAAGGGGGAGGCTTGCAAGCCAAAGAACACCATCCCAACCGTGAAGCATGGTGGTGGCAGCATCATGTTGTGTGGGTGCTTTGCTGCAGAAGGGACTGGTGCACTTCACAAAATAGATGGCATCATGATGAAAGAAAATTATGTGGATATATTGAAGCAACACCTCAAGATATCAGTCAGGAAGTTAAAGCTTGGTTGCAAATGGTTCTTCCAAATGGACAATGACCCCAAGCATACTTCTAAAGTTGTGGCAAAATGGCTTAAGGACAACAAAGTCAAGGTATTGGAGTGGCCATCACAAAGCCATGACCTCAATCCTATAGACAATATGTGGGCAGAACTGAAAAAGCGTGTGCAAGCAAGGAGGCCTACAAACCTGACTCAGTTACAGTAGCTCTGTCAAGAAGAATGGGCCAAAATTCACCCAACTTATTGTGGGAAGCTTGTGGAAAGCTACCCGAAACGTTTGACCCAAGTAAAAAACTTTAAAGGCAACAAAACCAAATACTAATTGAGTGTATGTAAACTTCTGACTCACTGGGAATGTGATGAAAGAAATAAAAGCTGAAATAAATAATTATCTACTATTATACTGACATTTCACATTCTTCAAATAAAGTGGTGATCCTAACTGACCTAAGACAGGGAATTTTTACAAGGAGTAAATGTCAGGAATTGTGAAAAACTGAGTTTAAATGTATTTGGCTAAGGTGTATGTAAACATCCGACTTCAACTGTATGTTCTTTTCATTACAAGTAGGGATTTTTACCCATTTCCATCCAAAGTACACTACATCACAACTACCTACTTACAAATGGACTGTAGAGGGCTGTGTCAAGTCCTCTGCAGCAAAGTTAACAAGAATACATGCTCTTCCGTCTTTAAAACAGGCCAAGTGTGAGGCAGTCAGTACAATGGAAACAGATAAGTTCATCAATATGAGCCCTATTCCAGTTCTTCCCCTTCTCCCAAAAAAAGCCTATAGTTTGCATGCAATCACAAGGAATATGATCGATTCCCTCCAGCCAATGCATACGCTCATCCAATGCTTTAAAATCATTGAGGGGGAGTGAACGATTGCACACTGAGGAGAACGGGGGCGGGGGAAAAAATTGGGCGAGTGTCTGAGCCATTCCTTTTCACAATTATTTACTACGAATGTCGTTCCCTATTATGATCAGAGGCAAACCCTATGGGAAAGATTGTCGTTCCCTATGGGTTCCCCTCTCTAAGAATCAAGTATGTAGGGATGTTTAGGTAAACACTAACAAGAGGTTACCGGGTAAAAAACAGTACTGTAAAATTGCTGCTACTGAAGATCCTATCATCATAGCCCTTAGGATATATTGCAGACCTACCATAAAGCTCATATGACCAAATATTGAATATTTGCATTATTATCCCGAATATTACTTCATTATTATTATTTTTTGTTACTTTGGGAGGAGATTGTAGTGTACGTCCATTCTTAGATTTGATGAAGACTTTCTAGACGTACATGGTGTTCTTCGTCTCTTGCTCTTTGCTTTGACTGTGTTTGTAGCGACGGAGGGAGGCGTTGCGTTCAGCGGTGGAGACCAAGGAGAAAGGCGATGATGTGGACTCAAAACCGGCCCCAATTCGGCGTGTGCTCTTGTCGCGATGTTGGAGGGAGCGAACTGAAGATAAAGAGACTATTTTTACAGTCTGATTGACTCATAGCAATGCTGGTATGACAGTATATCAGTATGTCGTAGCATAACAAGACAAAAAAGATCAAATAAGCTCCGTCACAGACAGTTCTAACAAGTTACCTTGCAGGGGAGGAGAAGTCTCCCCAAAGATCACTGCTGGGGTTGGATGATTGGACCACAGTGTTGGAGTTACTACTGTCCAGATCTAGCAAACAGCCTAGAGAAAGAGAGAGAGAGAGAGAGAAAAACTTCTGAAATGTTTGTGTTTATGTTTATGTTCATTTGTGATTGCCAAAGCAAGTGAAATAAACAATGGTAACATGTTTTCCATGCCAATAAAGTCCCTTTGAATTGAGAGAGAGAGACACACGACAGAGAGAGACAGAGAGAGAAAATTAACAATCAAAGCTACACTACATGGCCAAAAGCTATACTACAGGTACACTACATGCTCGTCAGACATCTCATTTCAAAATCATGGGCATTAATATGGATTTTGTCTGCTATAACAGCCTCCACTCTTCTGGGAAGGCTTCCCACTAGATGTTGGAACATTGCTGTGGAGACTTGCTTCCATTGAGCAACGATAGCATTAGTGAGGTCGGGCACTGATGTTGGGCGATTATAGGCCTGGCTCGCAGTCGGTGTTCCAATTCATCCCAAAAGGTGTTCAATGGAGTTGAGGTCAGGGCTCTGTGCAGGCCAGTCAAGTTCTTCCACACCGATTTCAACAAACCATTTCCGTATGGATCTCACTTTGTGCACAGGGGCATTGTCATGCTGAAACAGAAAAGGGCCTTCCCCAACCTGTTGCCACAAAGTAGGAAGCACAGAATCGTCTAGAATACCATTGTATGCTGTAGCGTTAAGATTTCCCTTCACTGGAACTAAGGGGCCTAGCCCGGACCGTGAAAAGCAGCCCCAGATCATTATTACTCCTCCACTATGCATTGGGGCAGGTAGTGTTCTCCTGGCATCCGCTATAACTCAGATTTGTCCGTCGGACTGCCAGATGGTGAAGCGTGATTCATCACCCCAGAGAATGCCTTTCCACTGCTTCAATTCTGTCCAGTTTTAAACCACTGCAGCTGACACTGGGTATTGCGCATGGTGATATTAGGCTTTTGTGAGGCAGCTCGGCCATGGAAACCCCTTTCATGAAGCTCCCCATGAACAGTTCTTGTGCTAACGTTGCTTCCAGGAGGCGGTTTGGAACTTGGTAGCGAGTGTTGCAACCGAGGACAGACGATTTTTATGTGCTAGGTGGTTCAGCACTCGGCGGTCCCGTTCTGTGAGCTTGTGTGGTTTACCACCTCGCGGATGAGCCGGTTTTGCTCCTAGACGTTTCCACTTCACAATAATAGCACTTACAGTTGACCGGGGCAGCTCTAGCAGGGCAGAAATTTGACCAACTGACTTGTTGGTAAGGTGGCATCCTTTGAAGGTGCTACGTTGAAAGTCATACTGCGGGTCAATCTACTGCCAATGATTGTCTATGGAGATTGTATGGCTGTGTGATCGATTTTATACACCTGTCAGCAATGGGAGTGGCTGAAATAGCCGAATCCACTAATGTGGCCATGTAGTTTACCAATCAAAGCTTTATTTAGCTATAGAGAAGTTTATCAAGGCTTTATTGACTGTTTTAACTGGTGTACCCGTATCTGAGCCTCCTGTTTGAGGCACAGTGTTGTGATTGGAGAAGGCAGAGGAAGGAGGAGGAGCCATCTTTCCTTTTCGTGGCGGCGGTAGGAGACCGAGCCCACCTGCCCCCTGTGGGCGTGGCTTATCCCTCTTTTTGCCTTGCTTGAAGAGAAAGGATGAGAGAGAAAAAAATATTGGAATTCTGAAGGAATATTGGTGTTGGGGAAAAGCCAAATGGCAATCCCAAACAGACCCCAGCGGCAAAGGCTAGGATTTTGTTATACAATTTCTACAAGAATGATCTAGTTCAATTGTGCTAGGTCTTTACCCCAATATTAAGGGTGATGGTTTGTCCGTCTTTAAATCCCAAGTCCAGCTTTGGTCCCAAAGCTGCACCCTGAGGGTTTTTGCTGATCTCATTCTCTTGTTTCACCCACCTGTAACACACACAATATTGACTGCACTGACACAGGAAAAAGCACTGTAACATCAGCTGTTTTGAAAACTGCAGCATCTGGAACAAGCGAACTCAATGACACGTTGTTTTGGCTGGCAACTTCTGCTGCAGACAGACCACAGTACGTGTGTTTGTTATTAGTGGGAGATGGTGATGCAGCAATGTGTGAGTGCCTTGATAGTCACACTGTCCCTGGAGTGACCCCTTCCATCACTTACTTAAAGTGGTCCTGCAAAGACACGTTGAAGTCAAAAGAGTCCCCTCTGTCCGCGAATCCAACGCCAATAAAAGCACTGCGGCCTGGGAGAGTAGGTTGACATAGCTGTATGAGTTCACTGACATCGAGCTGAAGTGCAGGACCAGTCAAAAGTTTAGACACACCTTCTCATTCCAGGGTTTCCTTTATTTTGACTATTTTCTACATTGTAGAATAATAGTGAAGACATCAAAACTATGAAATAACACATATGGAATCATGTAGTAACCAAAAAAAGTGTTTAAACAAATCAAAATATATTTTATATTTGAGATTCTTCAAAGTAGCCACCCTTTGCCTTGATGACAGCTTTGCACACTATTGGCATTCTCTCATGCTTTTCAATTAACAGGTGTGCCTTGTTAAAAGTTAATTTGTGGAATTTCGTTCCTCCTTAATGCGTTTGAGAAGATAGCCCTATTTGGTATACAGAAGATATCCCTAGTTGGTGAAAGACCAAGTCCATACAGCTCAAAGAGAAACGACAGTCCATCATTACTTTAAGACCTGGTCAGTCAATCTGGAACATTTCAAGAACTTTGAAAGTTTCTTCAAGAGCAGTCGCAA
The DNA here is from genome assembly GCF_023373465.1 of Oncorhynchus keta. Classification (NCBI taxonomy): domain Eukaryota; kingdom Metazoa; phylum Chordata; class Actinopteri; order Salmoniformes; family Salmonidae; genus Oncorhynchus; species Oncorhynchus keta. The sequence continues at coordinate 7,572,797 of NC_068440.1, forward strand.
AAAAACCATCAAGCGCTATGATGAAACTTGCTCTCATGAGGACCACCACAGGAAAGGATGATCCAAAGTTATCTCTGCTGCAGAGGATAAGTTCATTAGAGTTACCAGCCTCAGATATTGCAGCCCAACTAAATGCTTCACAAGAGTTCAAGTAACAGACACATCTCCACATCAATTGTCCAGAGGAGACTGCGTGAATCAGACCTTCATGGTCGAATTGCTGCAAAGAAACCACTACTAAAAGGACACCAATAATAAGAAGAGACCTGCTTGGGCCAAGAAACACAAGTAATGGACATTAGACCGGTGGAAATCTGTCCTTGATTAATCCGAATTTGAGAATTTCTGTTCCAACTGCTGTGTCTTTGTGAGACGCAGAGTAGGTGAACGGATGATCTCTGCCTGTGTTGTTCCCACCGTGAAGCATGGAAGAGGAGGTGTGATGGTGCTTTGCTGGTGACACTGTTTGTGATTTATTTAGAATTCAAGGCACACTTAACCAGCATGGCTACCACAGTAGGAAAAGCAGCCAACAAGTGTTCAGCATATGTGGTAACTCCTTCAAGAATAAAAGAAAAGCATTCCAGGTGAAGGTGGTTGAAAGCCAAGAGTGTGCAAAGCTGTCACCAAGGCAAAGGCTGACTACTGAAGAATCTCAAATATAAAAATATCTTTGGATTTGTTTAACACTTTTTTGGTTACTACATGATTCCATATGTGTTATGTCATCGTTTTTGAAGACTTCACTTTTATTCTACATGATAGAAATGGTCAAAATAAAGAAAAACCCTTGAATGAGTTGGCGTGTGCAGACTTTTGACTGGTACTGTAAGTGTAGAGTAAATTTACATTTGAGGAGAGCTGACAAACTCTATGAACGCACTGTGATCAGAAAGAATATGTTGACATAGACTGATGAGAGTACTAAAACCTGATAGAGGAGGCTGACATAACACTATATGACTTGTGTAAAAGGCTGACATAGCTATGAACACACAGTGAGGAGTTTTTCACTCATACACACACCATTGTCATCCTGTATTCGCAAGACAAAGTAGCGACTGGAGTCGCTTACGGTTTCAACTGCGATGCCGGGATACTCAGTGACAGGGGCCTGAGCAAACAGCTCCCCTGCAGGATGGCAGGAGAAACACATAATCATAATAATAAACCACACAGATATGCTGTATGAAGTTAATTTGACTAGCTACACTGGGGAGAACAAGTATTTGATACACTGCCGATTTTGCAGGTTTTCCTACTTACAAAGCATGTAGAGGTCTGTAATTTTTATCATAGGTACACTTCAACTGTGAGAGACGGTATACAAAAATCCAGAAAATCACATTGTATGATTTTTAGTAATTAATTTGCATTTTATTGCATGACATAAGTATTTGATACATCAGAAAAGCAGAACTTAATATTTGGTACAGAAACCTTTGTTTGCAGTTACAGAGATCATACGTTTCCTGTAGTTCTTGACCAGGTTTGCACACACTGCAGCAGGGATTTTGGCCCACTCCTCCATACAGACCTTCTCCAGATCCTTCAGGTTTCAGGTTTCACTCCAGGACCTTGAGATGCTTCTTACGGGGCCACTCCTTAGTTGCCCTGGCTGTGTGTTTTGGGTCGTTGTCATGCTGGAAGACCCAGCCACGACCCATCTTCAATGCTCTTTCTGAGGGAAGGAGGTTGTTGGCCAAGATCTCACGATACATGGCCCCATCCATCATCCCCTCAATACAGTGCAGTCGTCCTGTCCCCTTTGCAGAAAAGCATCCCCAAAGAATGATGTTTCCACCTCCATGCTTCACGGTTGGGATGGTGTTCTTGGGGTTGTACTCATCCTTCTTCTTCCTCCAAACACGGCGAGTGGAGTTTACACCAAAAAGCTCTATTTTTGTCTCATCAGACCACATGACCTCCCATTCCTCCTCCGGATCATCCAGATGGTCATTGGCAAACTTCAGATGGGCCTGGACATGCGCTGGCTTGAGCAGGGGGACCTTGCGTGCGCTGCAGTATTTTAATCCATGACGGCGTAGTGTGTTACTAATGGTTTTCTATGAGACTGTAGTCCCAGCTCTCTTCAGGTCATTGACCAGGTCCTGCTGTGTAGTTCTGGGCTGATCCCTCACCTTCCTCATGATCATTGATGCCCCACGAGGTGAGATCTTGCATGAATCCCCAGACCGAAGGTGATTGACCGTCATCTTGAACTTATTCCATTTTCTAATAATTGCGCCAACAGTTGTTGCCTTCTCACCAAGCTGCTTGCCTATTGTCCTGCAGCCCATCCCAGCCTTGTGCAGGTCTACAATTTTATCCCTGATGTCCTTACACAGCTCTCTGGTCTTGACCATTGTGGAGAGGTTGGAGTCTGTTTGATTGAGTGTGTGGACAGGTGTCTTTTCTACAGGTAATGAGTTCCAACAGGTGCAGTTAATACAGGTAATGAGTGGAGAACAGGAGGGATTCTTAAAGAAAAACTAACAGGTCTGTGAGAGCCGGATTTCTTACTGGTTGGTAGGTGATCAAATACTTATGTGATTTTCTGTATTTGTTTTTCAACTTCACAGTTGAAGTGTACCTATGATAAAAATTACAGACCTCTACATGCTTTGTAAGTTGGGAAACCTGCAAAATCGGCAGTGTATCAAATACTTGTTCTCCCCACTGTACATTGAAAGGACCCTGATGAGCAATGTTGGGACAAAGGGGCACCTGTGCCACACACACACACACACACACACACACACACACACACACACACACACACACACACACACACACACACACACACACACACACACACACACACACACACACACACACACGGTTTCATGACTCTCACACCTGAGACTTTGTCTTCCAGTTTGATGTAGGCCACTTTCCCCTTCGCCGTTATCCGCATGCGCCCTGACCAATCGGGAACATCCAGCTTCCAGTCTGCTGCCCTACAGGAAATACCCAGGTCAGAGGTAGCCAATAACAAGGCAAAACAGGGAGTAGGTCAGAAGGTCAGTAAACAGTGCCTATTCCAACTGTTCTCAGACCAGCTGTTGTAACAAATAGTACTGTACAATATGGAGAGAATTCTGAATTGACCCAATTGTCTTGCTCTTATAGTTCCTGAAGGTGGAAGCAAGACTATTATGAAGATCACAAACCCCAATTAATAGCATATCAGATAAGGTTCGGTTTTAGAGAATTTCAATTCAAACCATTTGGCCTACAGTTAACTGGGCCACACACATAACCAGACTGAAAACAGTAGTCTGCTGAAACTACTCTACTTTCTCTCTCGCAGCTGGCACTCTTCGCTTGAGATGCCATTAATATACATTGGTTTCATTATTTGAGCTATTCTGTAATCAATTTTACTATCATAATAGGACTGGTGTATAATGATCGAGAGCCTTGTATTATAGGCCCAATGATATCAGGCTATTTATCACCTAATATACATCCATATAACATTTGCTGTCAATACATTTTATGGTTAAACTATGCTGATAAACAGCACACGCAAATACACATATCATGCCCATTCACTGTCGATTCATCCGCACTGATAGTGCCAGCCTTGCGAGAGTAACATCAATATTACCAATGGAGCGGAATAATTAGAGAGTCGTAGGCCTACGCAAAACAAATATTAAACACACGTCGACTCCTGTTAACATCCACTTAGCGCTCAGACAGATAGGCGCACACACACGATGCAGCACTATGACCACAGATAGAACCACCGGCACCGCGGTTTTTTGTCCATCACCCCAAATATCGGCCAACCCTTTATATTTTACCTGTATCCACGATTTGTAGCCCTCGGTGGTATTCGATAAACGTTGACGTCGGGTTTAACGCAAAGGATCGACTCGTATTCGCCCTCGGTCGACATCTTGATGTAAATTCAATTGATGTGTGGCTTATTTATAGTTCCTTTCGGTTTTTGCGAGTGGCCTATATACTCACAATACGGCGATGACGTGATGGGGATTCCAGAGCGGAGTTTGTGCTCCATCAATGGGTGCATTGACCCTGCGCACATCCCCCAATGTTTTAAGGCAGCATCCCTCTTCCAATAAGATGTATAATAGGCTAGATGTGTAAGCATCCAATAGATGGCATTGGTAAATATGTCAAACAGCTGTTCATGTATACTTTTGAGACCCAGAAAATGCTCAATAAACACATACTTTATGAGAAACAGGCAAGACTGCTCCCAAGAATAATCAGTACATTTGTGGACAAAACAAAGAAGCAAACATAGTATTTGTTTCAGTCTCAATAGAGACAATGTTACATCATTGCCACGTTGTTTAATTTTATTGACAACAATGTAACGTTCTCGTGATTATTAAGTAGGGGGAGTGCTCTTTTAGACAGGTCAGGTGCGGATTGCAGACGGAAGCGGAAATTGTAGTTCTTTGCAGATCCCTGAAAGCATCCCGAAGGTTCGTATTCCTTTCAAATACACGCAAAATCATATGAAAAATGGATACCCAATGGAAGCATGTTATTTTAAAGGTGTCCGTTGTCCTTAGAAGTTTACCAAAGCTATATTTTCCAAGCTGTCGTTGTTATTGGGCGGCTGTCATTGATAGCGCTAACTGGTTAGATTGCTTGCTACGCTAAAGCTTGGAGGAAAACAATATTCGACAGCCATGAAGATGCACTGACGTTGGCTAGCTACGGTAGCTGTCCATGGTTCTGAATCGTGATGCAGACACTAGCTTGGTTGATCTATCGCAATTACTGTTCTTCAATAAGAATATTGCCAAGTAGCATGCTAAATCGACAGTAGCCTACTCGGGTGCATAGCTAATCTGTGGCACTGTAGATCCTGGATTTGGTCGGCATTACATTGGCGTTGCATGAAGCTAGCTAGCCTCTAAGCTAGTTTAGCCTTTTTGCTAACGTGAATGGTGTTGATTTGGTTACAATCATGACGATGTCTAGTTACTAGGCTACCTTTGGCATTTTTCTGTTTGGTATTTACATTTAAAAACACAAAGCTAACCATTGCATAACTGGGTGGTACAATTTGTGGCATGCCACTGGGCAAATGTGAAGTTGCTTCTTCAATAGCCTATAGCTGTGTCATTGCTTTGCTCCCTTTTTAGGATATTTCCCCCCCCCCCCAGATCTGTGTGTGCTGGGACCCAATGTTGTCGTGGAGAGAGACGAACAGAATGAGCATCCAGTGAGAGCAGATCGAAAGAGAGACCCACTTCTTTGACATCACCCCCAGTCAGTTGTATTTCAATAGGTAAGCAGAGGTATAAGCAGCATGATTTGGGTTAAGTGCCAAGCAGCTTCTCCTGTGTTACAGATGCGTACATGTCTGGTGTTACGCGAGGCAAGACAGAAGCGTCATGGTTAATATTTGAGTGAAAGGTGTGTGTACATGCTCTTACTAGTCTTTATGCTGACTAGGTCCTTGTGGTTTGAGACACCCCATCAGGCACCATGACGTCCTCTATGCTACGCCGGCAATTGAAGAACCTCGTTCAGAACTTCTCTGAGGCTGAGGTCAAGGTAAAGGATATGATTTACTTTCCACCTCGTCTTTCCCCATTTTCCTTTACCCTTCACTCTCTCTTTTCTTGCTCTCTGTCCTTTGTTCTCAGACTTCCTCTTGATTTGTCTCATCTTCCTCTCACACTACTACCTTTCGTACTTCCCTTCATCTTCACTCTATCCCTCTCTTTCTCTACTCTAAATGCTGTACCACGGGTGGGTCGTTTTACCTTGCAAGGGCCAGTGTGGGTTCAGGCTTTTGTGCCAGCCAATTAGTAGCACACATTCAGTCCTGGATCAAGGCTTTAATTTAGTAGAATCAAGCTAGTACTGCTTGGCTCGGGCAAAAGCCTGCATCCACACTGGCCCGTGTAGGGTAAGAATGGCCACTCCTGCTGTTCAATTGACACTGTCAGCATTCTGAAGTGCCTTTGCAGCATCGTTCTGAAATAAGACACACCCTCTGTAGCAGAGCATGGGTAAGTCCTCCATCTGCTACCCCTGTCTGTAACACCAGTGACTCTATCACCAGTCTTTTCCTACAATTATATAGTACAAGTTTGGTGCCAGAAGGCCTGGATGGTATTTGGTATTTTATAAGGATCCCCATTAGCTGTTGCAAAAGCAGCAGCTACTCTTCCTGGGGTCCACACAAAATATGAAACATATTACAGAATGACATTATACAGAACATCATTAGACAAGAACAGCTCAAGGACAGAACTATATAAAAAAAAAAAATGTAAAGGCACACGTAGCCTACATATCGATGCATACACACAAACTATCTAGGTCAAGTAGGGGAGCCTTTGTTCTCCGTCTGGAAAATAATCTGTGTTAACACTGCTGTATGCCTGTCAGGTGAGGGAGGCCACCTCCAATGACCCCTGGGGCCCCTCCAGCTCGCAGATGGCCGACATCTCGGACCTCACCTACAATGTGGTGGCCTGCAACGAGATCATGACCATGCTGTGGAAACGCCTCAAAGACGACAAGAACTGGAGGCACATCTACAAGGTGAGGCCAAAAGGGGTATGATCACACATATTTATAGTTCGAAAGATTTAGATAGATTGTGTATACAAGAATTTAATCTACAGATTAGTACATCTACTCATCATAACGTCAAAGTTGTTCGTACTGTATGGCTCACTGGCTGTATGCATACTTTACTCTTTATTCTGAAACTTTATTCTGAATAATTGATGCGCTATCCTGCTGAACAGCTCAGTTCATCAACCAGTGCTGGATAGAACCCCACCTCTCTCTTTTTCCGTCACATCAAATGATTTATTTATCTTGTCTTTGGTGGGGTGGATTGCTATGACGCATTGAGTTTGAGTTACTGATATCAATCACTTCAGTGTGGGTACCTTTCAGAGATGACAATGTCGATATCAAGCCTTTGTATATGAATTGTGCGTTTATATTTCTGTTCAGTCCATGTTTCCTGTAATATAATGTTCTCTTATTCAAGTAGGTTGGTGGTTTTTGTTGTTGAGAGCTTTGTAAAATGTAGCCGATATATATTTTAAAAAAAAAACATTATTCCTCTTACTGTGAAAATATTATTTTATATTATTTGACACTTTCTTCTTCATTTTTGTTTCTTTTGCCACAAATCAGATACAAATACATTTCGTCTACAGTATTTATATTGGCATCGGACATACACGGTACCAGTCAAGGGTTTTTCATTATTTTGACTATTTTCTACATTGTAGAATAATACGGAAGATATATAAACTATGAAATAACACATAATGAATCATATAGTAACAAAAATAAGTGTTAAACAAATCTAAAACATATTTTGATTCTTCAAAGTAGCCAGCCTTTGCCTTGATGACAGCTTTGCACATTCTTGGCATTCTCTCAACCAGCTTTATGAGGAATGCTTTTCCAACAGTCTTGAAGCAGTTCCCACATATGCTGAGCACTTGATGGATGCTTTTCCTTCACTCTGTGGTCCAACTCATCCCAAACCATCTCAATTGGGTTGAGGTCGGATGATTTTGGAGGCCAGGTCATCTGATGCATCACACTCCTTGGTAAAATAGCCTTTACACAGCCTGGTGGTGTGTTTAGGGTCATTGTCCTATTGAGAAACAAATGACAATCCCACTAAGCGCATACCAGATGGGATGGTGTATCGCTGCAAAATGCAGTTTAAAGAGTAGTTTAAAGTCCGGGTACAGGAGGTCGCTTGGGTCGAAAATGATTTTTTGAGCCTTGCGGAGGGCCCTGACCTTAAAGATCTCATCCAGGCCTGTCTGTTTGACTCCAAGTACCATATTTCTCTGGCTGACAGTGGCATTGCCAAACCAACAAACAATACAAAAAGTAAAATACTCTCAATGAAATATTTGTAAAACAGAGTCAGTATAGTACAATTAACATTAAAAGATCTCAGCTTTTTGAGAAAGTACAGTCTCTGTTGACTCTTTTTGTAGATCAGGTCTGTACATTTACTCCACTGAAGCTTATTGTCCAAGAGGACACACAGATATTTGTATTCCTCTACAATCTCTATGTTCTGACCTCTGATAGATGTTGCAGAGGTAGGTGTTGTATGCTTCCTGAAGTCTATGCACATCTCTTTGGTCTTATTGGTATTGAGGACCATGTGTGAGTGGTCACACCACTCACACATGTCATTTAGGACCGGGCCATGGTGCTCCTCGTCATCATGCAACAGGCTGATCAAGGCAGTGTCATCAGCAAACTTAACGAGGTGTCTGTCAGGATGGGAACTAGTACAAATATGTACAAGATGTACAGGAGTGGGGACAAAACACATCCCTGAGGAGAGCCTGTGTTGGTGGTGCGTATGTCCCACACGTGGGGATCCATCTTGACCCGCTGTGACCGTTGGCTCAGGATGTCCAACAGCCACAAAACCAGCCCCCCATCTAAGGAGAAGTCCCAAATGTGTCTCTGCCAGAATGTAAGGCTGGAGGCAGAAGAAAAGCCAACAAACAAAACCCTGACATGTGATTTGGCATCCTGTCGATGTCTGTAGACCATGTTGAGGAGTGTAAGAATGGCATCATCTGCTGGGCTGACAGGCAAACTGAAATGGGTCGAGGAGCTTCTGGGTGACGCTGAGAATATGACTTTTCACAATTTTCTTAACGCATTTCATTGCTAAGGATGTCAAGGAGACAAGACGGTAGTCATTCAGCACAGAGGGATTAGATGCTTTAGGAATTGTTCTATTTATTGAGTTTTTCCACAATACTGGTACGTGTTGCTGGTCAAGCAACTCCGCTTCTCACAAAGACACAACGGTTGGAACCAAAATTCTTAACTTTGGACTCATCAGACCAAAGGACAGATTTCCACCAGTCTAATGTCCATTGCTATTGTTTCTTGGCCCATGCAAGTCTCTTCTTCTTATTGGTGTCCTTTTAGTAGTGGTTTCTTTGCAGAAAATAGACCATGAAGGCCGGATTCACGCAGTCTCCTCTGAACAGTTGATGTTGAGATGTGTCTGTTACTTGAACTCTGTGAAGCATTTATTTGGGCTGCAATGTCTAAAGCTGGTAACACTAATGAACATATCCCCTGCAGCAGAGGTAACTCTGGGTCTTCCTTTCCTGTGGCGGTCCTCATGAGAGCCAGTTCCGTCTTGATGATTTTTGCGACTGCACTTTCGAAGTTCTTGAAATTTCCCAGATTGACTAACCTTCATGTCTTAAAAAAATGATGGGCTGTTGTTTCTCTCTTCTTATTTGAGCTGTTCTTGCAATAATATGGATTTGATCTTTTACCAAATAGGGCTATCTTCTGTATGCCACCCCTACCTTGTCACAACACAACTGATTGCCTCAAACGCATTAAAAAGGAAAGAAATTACACAAATTACACTTTTTTTGGTTACTACATGATTTCATGTTTTATTTCATCGTTTTGATTTCTTCACTATTATTCTACAATGTAAAAAATAAAGAAAAACCCTGCAATGAGTGGGTGTGTCCAAACTTTTGACTGGTACTGTATGTTTTGTCATCTTTCTCAACTTTTACAATCCGCTTGTAATTTCATACAAACACTCCCCTCTTCGCCATATCTTTCTGGCACATCTTGGCTTTCACTATGGTGCATTTTAATGGATGATTGTATTTATTTTCCTGCTGACGATTGCTCCATGCAGGGATCAAGTTTCAGAGAGTGTTTTTAAAGGAGTAGGGGATGATCGTCTTGATTCCCTATTTATTTTTTTATTTTTTTACTCCCATCCCCCAACTGCAGTCGTTGACCCTGCTGGAGAACCTGTTAAAGACGGGCTCAGACCGCGTTCTGAATACGATGAAGGACAACATCTACATTGTGAAAGCGCTAACAGAGTTCCGTTTCCAGGACAAGGATGGGAAAGATCAGGTACTAAAGCTAAATGCATGTTTGTCCCACCAACTCCTCTGATATGCAGTTTCCATCTCCAAGGTATTACTTTTGAAGCTTCCCCACTTGAGAAATGAACTGTGAGCGAATTTACGTATTCATAATTACCATTGGCATACCTTTTATCTCCAGATTGTCTCTTCATTGCTCTAACCGAACGGATAATGTTAAAATGCATCAGAATCTCTCGTGGCTTCACGTTAAAAACAAATTACTATCTAGTCTTCTGATTTTCTTAAGGAATGCTATATTTAAAATACAAAAAACACAGTATTTCTCAGTCCAATTAGTACATACTAGCAACACACGCATAACCACCAAACCAGACAGGCAAATTCAGCGCAGCTTAAACAACTCAAGCCAAGGACAAATCGTCTTAAATCTACAGTTTTATGTAGCGCTATAGCTAAATGGAACTTTTTATCAATCCATATTTCTCAGGCAAAGTAAATCCACCTTCAAGAAAAAAATAAAAGAACATCGAATGTGATAGACCATATCACTGGACAGGAAGTAGAAAGTATCAACTGAATGTTAAATGTGTTTCCTGTCAGGTATTTTAATTATCTGTATTGTCTACTTGTTGAATGTTTGTGAAGTCTTGATTTGTGGTTGTTTGTAATGTCTTGTTAATTGGTGTTGGACCCCAGGAAGATTAGCTAGCGTTGTGGCGTTAGCTAATGGGGATCCTAATAAAAATGACAAAACTAGCATAACATTTATGATTAGTACATTCAGAAAATCTCCAGTGAAAGTGCTTTGTCGAACAGGAATAGGTGTAAACTGGCCCGGGGGAAACCAGTCCAATAAGTGAGTGAGGCTTGGAAGTATCTGGCTCTACTAACATCTAAGCTAACACAGTGCTTTGCCATTCATACACTGACCACTTCTTTTCTGATATTGAGCTTTCCCATACTAATTTGGCACAGTTACACTTAGGGAGCCCCGTGCTCCGGAAAGAGAGCTGTCTAGCGGTACGTACTAATGTCTGCTCATGCTATCTTTCACAGGGGGTGAACGTGAGGGAGAAGGCCAAGGTAGTACTGGTTCTTATGGAGGACGACGAGAAACTAAAGGAAGAGCGAGAGTCTGCGCTCAAGACCAGAGACAAGATCTCAAAGAACGCCACTGGTGAGCATTAGAGAGCACAGACTCCACATTAGAGAGACTTCATTTGATTAATTTCTCTTAAAAACATTCCCGGAGAATCTCACAGGAAGCAATTTCTTCAATTGAAACCTGAATTGACCCCCAACCCTGCTTGACATAATAATGTATTTTATCATGCTATATCTTATCGTGCTCTTCCCACAGCCTCCTCGGACGACCCCAACGACCCCAAGGACCCCAACTACAAGCCAGTGTATGTCCCAGGAGCCACCGGGCTCCCCTCCCTGGCCAACATACCGTCTGTGGCTGATCTCGCCGCCAGCTTTGAGGCCAAGAAGCAAGAAAAACTGAGACTAGAGGCCCAGAAAAAAGAGGAGGAACGAAGGGTTAGTTTTACACTTCAATAGTCTGATTTCTCCCTTTATTTGGACTCAAAGACGCCTTCAGTAAATGATTGTACACTTAGGACAATTTTGGATCATCGACCAAATAAATGTGTGTTTGACATCATGATTGTCCAATCACTTATGTAATTGCAGTCAAAGATGACCAAGGAAGAGCTTGATTGGGAGGATGCCGCCAAAGCAGGAAAAGTTGCTGATTCCTTTTGCGGGGCAGATGCGCCATCAGAGGAGGATGCATGGGGTGCAGCAGCAAAGACACCCGCTCCTGATCCTTGGGGGGTGGCGTCCAAAGCTCCATCCGAGGATGCATGGGGCGGATCATCCAAAGCTCCATCCGAGGATGCATGGGGTGCACCATCTAATGCTACAACAGAAGAAGCAGATCCTTTTGCGGCACCAGCCAGTGCCCCAACAGAAGGTTCAGATCCTTTTGCGGCTACAATAGATGGTTCGGATCCATTTTCTGCACCATCCAATGCATCATCTAAAGTTGAAGCTGATCCGTTTGGGGCACCAAAAGATGATCCCTTTTCAGCACCATCCAATACACCAAAAGATGGTTCCGATCTGTTTGGGGCACCAAAAGATGATCCCTTTTCAGCACCATCCAATACACCAAAAGATGGTTCCGATCTGTTTGGGGCACCAAAAGATGATCCCTTTTCAGCACCATCCAATACACCAAAAGGTGGTTCTGATCTGTTTGGGGCACCAAAAGATGATCCCTTTTCAGCACCATCCAATACACCAAAAGGTGGATCTGATCCGTTTGGGGGACCAAAAGATGATCCCTTTTCAGCACCATCCAATACACCAAAAGGTGGTCCTGATCCGTTTGGGGCACCAAAAGATGATCCCTTTTCAGGACCATCTAATATGTCTAAAGATGGAGCCGATCCATTTGGGGCACCAACAGAGGATCCATTTTCGGCACCATCCAATATGCCAAAAGACAATTCCGATCCTTTTGGGGCCCCATTGAATACCCCAACGAAAGGTGCTGATCCTTTTAGGGCACCATCCAGTCCACCAACCGAGGCTTCAGATGCATGGGGTGCTCCATCCAATCCACCGTCCGAAAAGAAGGCTGATCCCTGGGGAGACGAGGGAACCACAGCTGCCTCTCCCCCCGCAGATCCATTTGGCGATAGCCCGAAGGCTGATGATGACGCATGGGGACCACCAGGTAAGGAGTAATGTTATTTTTTTTGTAATGTTTATTTCACCTTTATTTAACCAGGTAAGCTAGTTGAGAACAAGTTCTCATTTACAACTGCGACCTGGCCAAGATGAAGCAAAGCAGTGCGACAGAAACAACAACACTGACAACACAGAGTTACATGGAATAAACAAGCGTACAGTCAACACAATAGGAAAAAAAGAAAGTCTATATACATTGTGTGCAAATGGCATGAGAAGGTATGGCAATAAATAGGCCATAGTAGCAAAGTAGCAGATTAACACTGGAGTGATAGATGAGCAGATGATGGTGTGTAAGTAGTGATACTGGTGTGCAAAAGAGCAGCAAAGTAAATAAAAACTATGGGGATGAGGTAGGTAGATTTTGGTGGGCTATTTACAGATGGACTATGTACAGCTGCAGCGATCGGTTAGCTGCTCAGATAGCTGATGTTTAAATTTAGTGAGGGAAATGTAAGTCTCCAGCTTCAGCGATTTTTGCAATTCGTTCCAGTCACTGGCAGCAGAGAACTGGAAGGAAAGGCGGCCAAATGTGGTGTTGACTTTGGGGATGACCAGTGAGATATACCTGCTGGAGCGCGTGGTACGACTGGGTGTTGTTATCGTGACCAGTGAGCTAAAATAAGGCGGAGCTTTACCTAGCATAGACTTGTAGATGACCTGGAGCCAGTGGGTCTGGCGACAAATATGTAGCAAGGGCCAGCCGACTAGAGCATACAGGTCGCAATGGTGTGTGGTATAAGGCGCTTTGGTAACAAAACGGATGGCACTGTGATAGACTGCATCCAATTTGCTGAGTAGAGTATTGGAAGCTATTTTGTAGATGGCTATTTTGATTTTGGATTGGAGATGTTTGATATGAGTCTGGAATGAGAGTTTACAGTCTAGCCAGACACCTAGGTATTTGTAGTTGTCCACGTATTCTAGGTCAGAACTGCCAGAGTAGTGATGCTAGTCGGGCGGGCAGGCGGGTGCGGTCAGTGAACGGTTGAAAAGCATGCATTTGGTTTTGCTAGCATTTAAGAGCATTTGGAGGCCACGGAAGGAGTGTTGTATGGCATTGAAGCTCGGTTGGAGGTTAGTTAACAGTGTCCAAAGAAGGGCCAGATGTATACAGAATGGTGTCGTCTGCATAGAGGTGGATCAGGGAATCACTCGCAGCAAGAGCGACATTGTTAATATATACAGAGAAAAGAGTCGGTCCGAGAATTGAACCCTGTGGGACCCCCATAGACTGCCAGAGGTCAGGACAACAGGCCCTCCGATTTTACACAGAGAACTCTGTCTGAGTAGTAGTTGGTGAACTACTGGTAACGGTTATAACCTTGTGACATCATCACACATGCTCTTAATACAGATTTTGGCTCAATCCTAAAGTTAACCCCTTCCCCTTTCCTCCAGCATCGACTCCGCCCACCGCCAGTGACCCTTGGGGTGCAACTGCTGCTCCCACAGACACAGCATCGACAAGTGACCCCTGGGGAGATGGAGGAGCTTCCACCACTACAGACACTATGAACTCTGACCCATGGGGAGCTCCAAGTAATGGCACAGGTAATGTACTGTAGTAATGTATGCTTCCTAAAGGCCTCCAAGCTCTGAGGAAGGCGTCTGAAACACGCCGCAATGTAAGCCTGTCTTTTTGTCCTGGCAATAAGCCTCAAACATCCTTGCATGCAGATATCTGAGTGCTCCTTTTTCTTTCTCTGGGCTAGTCGGCAATTGATGTGTCCTGGGGTAAGATGTTTTTTTTGGATTCCTAAGTCCCTTAGTTAAACGCTGTATTCCCTTTTTCAGTCAAGCATGTTCGGTTACGCTCACAGATTCCATTCATGTTTTTCTTTGTGTGCTAGCACTCCATCCGTCTTCCCTCTGTCTGTCTCCAACAACTATACTTAACACATCCTTGTCTGGTGAAACCCATCCTTGCTCATATTTATACTTCCCACCCATAGGCAATGATTCCTCTAGGGTTTGGCGAAATCTTCAAGGTCTCTTATTGTATATCACAATAATATTTGCTCTCTCTCTACAGACAATGGAGCCGCCGCAGACGAAAACAACAAATCGCCAGCTTCGTTCCTTGGCGCAGGAGCTTCACTCGTGAACATGGACTCACTCCTCTCCTCCGAACCCAAACAACCCCCCCTCAACGTCCTTGCCAAGCAACAAAGTAAGGACGGGTAAACGAAAGAGAGACCAGGGGAGAGAGAGAGGGAATATATATTTATCCATTCATTTAAAGCAGTGCTTGTGATTCAGTGTTTTGACTAGGTCTTCCTACCCCTATAGTGGATAACTGTTGTGTGGGTCAGCATCGGTAGTTGTAGTCACTTACAGTACCAGTCAAAAGTTTGGACACACCTACTCATTCAAGGGTTTTTCTTTATTTTTACTATTTTCTACATTGTAGAATAATAGTGAAGACATCAAAACTATGAAATAACACATATAGAAGAATCATGTAGTAACCCAAAAAAAGTGATAGGCAAATCAAAATATATGATATATTTTAGATTTTTCAAAGTAGCCACCCTTTGCCTTGATGACAGCTTTGCACTCTCTTGGCATTCTCTCAACCAGCTTCACCTGGAATGCTTTTCTAACAGTCTTGAAGGAGTTCCCACATATGTTGAGGACTTGTTGGCTGCTTTTCCTTCACTCTGTGGTCCAACTCATCCCAAACCATCTCAATTGGGTTGAGGTTGTGTGATTTGTTGAGGCCAGGTCATCTGATGCAGCACTCCATCACTCTTCTTCTTGGTCAAATAGCCCTTACACAGCCTGAGGTGTGTTGGTTCATTGTCCTATTGAAAAGCAAATGATAGTACCCCTAAACGCAAACCAGATGGGATGGCGTATCACAGCAGAATGCTGTGGTAGCCATGCTGGTAAAGTGTGCCTTGAATTCTAAATAAATCACTGACAGTGTCACCAGCAAAGCACCCCCACACCTGTGACTGTCCTCATGAGAGCCAGTTTCATCATTGCACTTGATGGTTTTTTGCGACTGCACTTGAAGAAACTTTCAAAGTTCTTGACACAACACAGCTGATTGGCTCAAACACATTAAGAAGAAAAGAAATGCCACAAAATAACTTTGATCAAGGCACACCTGTTAATTTAAATGCATTCCAGGTGACTACCTCATGAAGCTGGTTGAGAGAATGCCAAGAGTATACAAAGCTGTCAAGGCAAAGCGTGGCTACTTTGAAGAATCTCAAATATAAAATATATTTTGATTTGTTTAACCCTTGTTTTTGGTTACTACATGTTTCCATATGTATTATTTCATAGTTTTGATGTCTTCACTATTATTCTACAATGTAGAAAATAGTCAAGTAAAGAAAAATCCTGGAATGAGTAGGTGTGTCAACTTGACTGGGACTGTATATATTTTAAATATGTAACCTTTTCACTCCTCCCTCTGTTCTACACTCTCTTGGAATGTTTTGTACTGTGTATCCCTCCTCCTCCCTCTCTTGCCACATTTCTTTTGCCTTTCCTAATTTCCCAGGCGTTTTACAAGGCCCAGGCCCTATGGGCAGAGTCACGTCCATTGCTGGCGTGTCTCGTACTACAATCCCCCCAAACTCCAGCCTTTTTGGTTCCACCGCTATGTCCTACGGTGTTACCCACCCCAGCTTTCGGTCCCCCAACCCCATGCTGGGGACTCCTTTATCCCAGCTATCATCCCATTCCCTGGGCATGCCTCGTCCTGGCCTGGCTATGCCTGCAATGGGTCCTCAGATGGCACCCCCTTGTTTTGGAGCTGTGATGGTACAACCCAATTGTCTGGGGGTGATTCCTCCGTCAGGTCACTCTGCAGTGGCCCACTTGGGAGCTTCCACTCCTCCAATGGGACGCGGGGTCCCTTTGCAGCCACACATGGTTTTGGACACCGGGATGGGAGAGCCTCTTCAACAGAACAACAATCCTTTCCTTTTTTGAAAAGCTACAACCTGCCCAGCTCACCCTCCTCAACCCCAATATCTACAATGGTTAATATAATGTACATGTCCAATTTAGGTGTATGCAACAATATGTAAGAAATTAAGCAAGGCAAAATATAAGTATTTTGAAATTATTTTTCATGGAAAAACATTCCATTTTGGTTGATTCGATTTTCATTTAGGTTCTTTCAAGAGTGGGGAACTTAGCGGGGATCGTAGGAGTTAGATCCATTTAGGTCTTGTGTGATTTTGCTCTTGTGCTGTTCGTTTTCAGTTACGCTGACCAGGTTATTATCAATGCTCGCGTTCTTTATGCTTGACTCAAAAGGCTCTGAGAGGGATGGACGGAGGGTTAAGAAGACCTGATAGCAATATTTGTACAATCATTACAAAAGCCTACAGTGGGACACGTACCCATAAAGAACAGGATGCTAGTAGAGACGCTTTCAGGAAGTGTGTGTGTGTGTGTGTGTGTGTGTGAGCGGGCATGTTTTGTGTGAAGATGAGGTGAGGTCCTTCAGCAAAAGTAACCATAGCAACAGTAACTTTTTAAAGTTCTATTGTATTTTTTAAATTAATTTATTATCCTATTTCTTGTATTTATTTATTTATTTATTAAACGATTTGTTTGTTTCTTGAACACTTGGCCTCCAACAGACACTTTCGAAAAACAAACTAGAGTCATATTCAAATTCATTCATATGACATTACTGACAGCAAACACCAAAGTTGTCATTTTCCCCTGGGTTTCTTGAGTTGAACAGTGACTTTGGTTGGAAAAGGTCAAATCCAATTGGATAGAACCCTAATCATCCACATTATCATCCAATAACCAATAGTGGCTTTATTTCCCTTTTATCATTTTATACACATGTATATGTCTACTTATTTTCTTGTGTTCGGGAACAAACACATTGTATACAAATGAAAGCTGGATTTGTCATCCTTTTTTTCTGTCCTGCGAAGCTATCTGTCAGTTGAAAGTTTTTTTTTTTTGTCAAATATTTGTATTGAAAGACAACATTCCATGCATACAGTACTGTTAATGTATATCTATTCAGTGAGTTTTCATCGTAAGACCCATTTGGATGCTTGTCATTCTGTATTTTTGCATTCCTTCTTTGGCCTCAAACGAAACGGTCGAAGTACAACAAGACGGCGCACAACGTGAAGCGAAATGAAAGTGGGACTGGAAGTCAAACAAATGAATTTATCTGAATCGTAGTGCAAGTGTATTAGTATAGCTACGATAAATGTTATCATAGCTACTATTATAATTACATTTTTGTATGATCAATCTTTATTTTATTGTGTATGTCAAGGCTGTGATGTAAACTGTGACAGTACACATTTGAGAAATAAAATGATTCAATTCCTGAGAGCTCAGCTCTGACTACAGTATCTGCAAATTCTCTCTTTGTTGGCATTGCTTATGTTTTAAGGCGACTCCATCAATCAATGCCTGTTATCTCTTTGAATGAGGTGTATGGTCTATGCGCAATCAACACTTGTCTCAATCCGTATCATAGTGATGGTAGTTATTACAAATGGCCACAAGAGGGCTGGCGACACATCTGTAACTCCAGTACAGTGAGTCTGTGTTATATACCGTATATATATTTTTAGTTTGCACATACATGCTTGTGCGCCACTAGACTAAAACCCAAATAAATAAAAAATTCATTCGCCCACTTCACTCTTCCAGCCCCTCCGAAATCGGGATGATTCAAACTAATTGGTGGACATCATTTGCGGAACTGCTGTTTGATGGGGAGTGAGCTAAACGGAGTGGAGATTGCTGGGTTGAAGGGACATTGGGTGGATCAGAGTTGATGAGGGGCTGAGTGGTGAGTGCATACTGTAAATTCTCTAATTCTACTCCTCATTCAGAATATGGGCATGTCCCAAAGGAAAGTTTGCGTGTTGACTCATCATCCGGGTCACGATGGGGATTCCCCAGAGGGGAACAGACTGTGTGAAATCTCATGTAATCAGAGGGGTCAGAGCAGTACAGCACATCAGTACAGTACAACAAGTGACACAGTGGGTTCACGTCTAAAGCCATAACGTTAATCATTATGTAGTGAACTGCTAAGTATGATAATGGATTTGCCTAAAGTGGAGTGGAAGAAGGGGACGGAGAGGGAGGGAGGGAGAGAGAATGTGAGGGATGGATGGATGGATAGATATAGGGAGCAAAGAGAGAGAAAGTAACAGATGGGCGCGTGAGGATTAAGTCAAATCTGGGTGTATTTCTGTTAGAAACTCACCCAAGAAAGACGAGCGAGGGAGGGAGAAAAGGTGAAGAAAGTGAATATGGTAGAGAGGACAAAGGAGCGTAGAGAGTCGATGTCTCTGAAGGCCTTATACGGTAAGTTGTTTTCTTTAATTCGTTCATTCACAAACATCTGTTCGGTAACTTTCATGCATGCGTTGTACAACCGTAATGGGTGGACAAGGACTCAATGGAAAGCCCGCTATTATGCAGTACATAGGGAAAATACAATGGGTACGGCAATTGGAAATCATATCTAGGCACAGGTATTACAAGAAATTAAACCTATCTACCTATGATAGCCGACAAGTAGCCCACAGGAAGTGTGGAAAGTAGATTTTATCTTGGGGAGCTAGTTTTCTACAGCTTCATATGTACTGTAGCACCATCTGAATTACATGGGAAGGAAAAGTGGTACTGCGTGTGTGATTGTGTGCCGGCTGTGTCATATTTAATCATATTGTTGGACAATGGGGATAGGAGATTTTCTTTGGTTTACCCGTTAAATTTATGCAGTCCCTGGACTGCCCCAAATCTTTTACAGTTTCGAGCGAAGCAATACAATAGTGTCAGAGTATCTGGAGTGTATATGTATGAGACTCTTCGAAAGGACCGATTGATTGACAGTTTGAAAAAATAAATAGTTGAAATGCTTACAGATTTAAATAATTTGAAAATTGAAGGGCTTGTAATTTGATATTTCGGGGGTAAATTGACCAAGTTTGAAGGATATTCCAAATGTTGGAATATTTTGGTATCACGATGGGATAAATTAAATGCATTACTTTTCTGGATGAACTTCCAAATGCCTTATATGGGTGTCACGAGGGAGCAGTCTGACAAACTCCCGGTCTTACTGTCACGAGGAATCATCTCTTGTCATTATTTTGTGTTGCAATTGACAAACCAATCTGGCAAAAGGATTCCAAATAGGTTATTCGGGTTGTCCTCATAGGAGAACCCTTTTTGGTTACATTTTTGTAATATAGCATACGCTCTTATAGAGAGCGATTTACAGTCGTGACTGCATACATTTTCATACTTTTTTTTGTACTGGTCCCCTGTGGGAATCAAACCCACAACCCTAGCATTGCAAGCGCCATGCTCTTGTAACGGATGTGAAACGGCTAGCTTAGTTAGCGGTGCGCGCTAAATAGCGTTTCAATCGGTTACCTCACTTGCTCTGAGACCTTGAAGTAGTAGTTCCCCTTGCTCTGCAAGGGCCGCGTCTTTTGTGGAGCGATGGGTAACGATGCTTCGAGGGTGACTGTTGTCGATGTGTGCAGAGGGTTCCTGGTTCGCGCCCGGGTATGGGCGAGGGGGACGGACGTAAAGTTATTATGTTACACTCTACCAACTGAGTCACCCAGGGAGAAACTTTTTTTTGGTT
Source organism: Oncorhynchus keta (assembly GCF_023373465.1). NCBI lineage: Eukaryota > Metazoa > Chordata > Actinopteri > Salmoniformes > Salmonidae > Oncorhynchus > Oncorhynchus keta. The sequence goes on from NC_068440.1 coordinate 7,593,062, forward strand.
CTTTGTGGAAAGGGACCTCCATTGAACCAAAAAGGGCTTCTTCAAAGGGTTCTCCTATGGGGACAACTGAAGAAGCATTTGAGCTTCTAGATTGCACTTTTTCCCCCCTATGTGTGTATAGTGGTAATGTGTGCAGATGGACTGATGCAGATGTTGCCAGATGAAATAAAAAAAACATACAAGCATCACATCTGTGATTCTGCTATCTTTGTCAGACTGCTATTCTACATAAAGACCATATCAACACAGATGGATGGATCTTTCGATTACTATTCTCTGAGGTGACCAATAATGATTCATGGAAATGAGACAGGCATCATTAAACCATCCCTATATTATGATGATGATGATTGTGATGATGCCGAAGATTGTGATTATCGAGATTGCTATGAGGATGACCACGGTGACGATGATAGGACGATGATTCTGTGGGTGATTGTGATGATTGCAAAAGATTGTGACGATGAAGAGAAATGACAAAGATTGCTGTGGCGATGATGATGATGACGATGATGATCATGGTGTCACGTTCTTTCAAAATCGAACCCAGAAGCAAACCAGGACAAGGAGAGTAGGAAGAAGGTGAGTATTTATTTACAAGTGAATGTGAATGGGTAGATATATCCAGGTTGGCGTAGCGGGCAGCGGTGGTGAGTTGATGGGAGTAAATAGGTGGATCCAATGGGGTAGCGGAATACTCCGACGACCAGGCGGGAATGGGGTAAATGATCCGGGTGAGTAACTGAAGACAGAACAAACGGAGGTAAGTTTAAGGCAAGCAATACGTAAAAAACAACAAAACAAATTCTATCCAATTTGAGGCGGATACTATGGCACAACATACTGTTCATGGCTAACGATCCGGCAGGGAATGGATGTCAGGTCAGAGCTTTTGAAGGGGAGAGGTGATGATCAGGACAGGTGTGCAGATTACTGATGGGATACAGGTGCGGGTGAACATTGATCTCCCAACAAGCTAATTCGCCCGGCAACCAGACAGGGTGCGTTCCAGGACACCGGAAACACACTCCAGGACAGAAACACAGGCAAACACAGACTCAGGAAGCGGGATTCGTGACACATGGACTGTTGACAAAGTCCACATAGTCCAAAGTATGTGTGTAATCTCAAACTTTTCTGACTATATGGATTACATCGTTGTCTAAACCTATTGCCATGTAATGTGAAATGTTTCTATATAAAGGAGATTACAGTGAACAGTGATTCCTGACAGATTCTGCTGTAGTTTGTTGCCCCTTAATTACTCCTCCCAATACTAATCCAAATTATTTGTCTTGCTCTATAGCTGTTTGGACAGACGTTACGATCGTGAGGTCGAATGGGATTACCCAGATTTACAGGGAGATTAACACAGATTACGGGCCAACAGAGAGGTAGATTGAGAGATTGGACTAATCATTACATCAAATCACAATCTTCCTAAGAAAGCCGAGATGCACGGGAAGAACAGAATATGTCCTGAGAAAGAGGAGACAGGAGAGAAGGATTGGGGGTTGTATAAAACGTGGTGAAATTGAAGCGTTTATCTTCCAGGACACAACTGTATAACAGCGAACACATGACAATTCCACGTCATGAAACTGGAAACATGGGATGTAGCATTCAGACGAAAAAAATAAGAAAATGTAAGAAAAATGCATTCATTCAATTTTTTTCTTCCCAAATCCAAAGATGAAAAGCTCTCTGCCTGATTGCCTCAGTTCAATGACTGCTTTGATTTACCTCGTTAATCATCACAAGTCGTTATCGAGGGACCACCGCTGGATCAGCCTGTAAAGGGTGGAGGAATATCGAGAGGACTCGTTAGAGTAGAGCATGACAGAGGCTAGAGGCTAGCTAGCCCTCATCCGCATCCAATCCATCTGTCTCGCTCAACCGCAAGTAAATCTTGTAAATTTCATTGTCCCCTGATCCTGTGTTTTATCTATTTCTTCTTCCTCTTTTCTTCTTCTTCATTCCCTCCCTTTATCCTGCCTCTGCCTAATCTCCTCTTCTCCTCTCATCCCTCCATCCCATCATTTGCTCACAGTTTCTTAATCCCACTCCCCAAAACCATCCCTCTGTCAATCCCCGTCCCCACTCCCATTTCTCCACTCTATATCTCTCCATTCCATTCCCCTCATTGAGTCCCCCCCCCCACAGTTCCCTCCTCAGCATTGTCAATGCCCTCACTCTAGCTGGTCTCTCCTCAGTCCTCTGTCATCCCTGCGTCCGTCCTCTAACCAGCACCCTCACCCTCCTTCGTTTCACCATCCTTCGTCTCAAGCTCCTCTTGAGACACCCCGTCTCTCCCCGTCTCTCGCTTCTCTTTCCAGCCTGTCTCCCACCTCTCTGTCTCTCTATAGGAGGGGCATCATTTCTTCTCGCAGTGGCCCTCGCTCCACTCCCATAAGCCACCATGCTGGAGAGCATGTCACGATGCAACCGCTCCCTGCTCTCCCTTTCCCTGACCTCGCTGGCCCTGGCACTGTCCATCCTGGCCTTCTGCACCTCGTACTGGTGCGAGGGGACCCACAAGGTTGTCAAACCCCTCTGCCTCTCCCCGGTCAAGTTGAAGAACTGCGGGCAGAACAACAGCCAGCCCTACACCACAGGTGGGGAACTAATTCACCTCTTCGCCCTGTGCCAGAACGAATCTGGAGCCCAGTGACTAATGATTTGTTTCCCTCACTCTATACTTGAGGACTCGCCCCTGTTGAACCTCCCCTGTTGAACATGAATCCTGAAACTGACAATTATGAGTTTTTAGATTTGTCAGGGGAACCCTTAGCAAAAAAAAAGTCCACCTATCCCTTTTTCGCCATCGCTCTCTGAGCAATCTACTGTATATCAACAGAAAGCAACCAGAGGTCTGTTGACATAGTCTACATAGTCCAATGTATCTATGTAATCTCAAACTTTGTTGACTGCCTGGATTACATCGTTGTCTAAGCCTATTGCCATGTAAATGTGCAATTTTTCTACATAAGGGAGATTACGTCAAGAGCAGTGATTTCTGACGGATTTTGATGTAGATTGTTGCCCCTTCATTCCATTGACACTAGGGAGCACTTTTGACCTCTGTCCCTGCAGAATATTAAATGGTGGTCTTGCTATGCCTTTGAGGAACATGGCTGGAAGATGTGTGTTTCTGGAGTTTATTGTACGGCGTGTAGACTAGACACATACAGTACCAGTCAAAAGATTGGACATACCTACTCATTCAATGTTTTTTTTCATTTTTCATTTTCACAACTATGAAATAACACATATGGAATCACGTAGTAACCGATAAAGTGTTAAACAAATCTATATATGTGTTATAGGTGAGATTCTTGGCATTCTCTTAAGAAGCAGCGTCACCTGGAATGCTTCTCCAACAGGTACTCTATATCTCACCTAAAACTGTCAAAATATTCCTGTCCCAACTATCCCCTTTCCCTCTGTTGTCCTCAGAGAGTCCCACTCTGGACCCCAAGAAGCCGGCAAACAACGTCACCTTGTCGCCCCAGGAAAAGGAAGAGCAGGCGAGGCGTCGGAAAAAGGCCCTCGCCAACGCGGTGCACTACATCTGGGAGACGGGCGAGGACAAGTACATGCTGCGCTACTTCCACACAGGTTTCTGGTTGTCCTGCGAGGCACACAATGAGGGTGAGCATTGGGCTAGACATTGAGGTCTTTATCCAGACCGTTGTTTGAATATGCTTTACACTTATAGAAAGAGGGGTTAAGTAGGCTTCATCCCAAGAACCTAATGATGCCTGGTCCTTGTTATGTAAGATCCAATCTCCTCAATGAATGCACTTGTTACGACTGTGATACAATATGTGATATGTGGTTGTTTCACCTTGCTATAAGGAATGCATGCACTAATTGTAAGTCTCTCTGGATAAGAGCGTCTTCTAAATGACTAAAATGTCAAATGTAAATGTAAATGAATCCCTCGCCTTAGCCAGTAGTTGTTTGACACAGAGAACTTGATTGGAACAGTGAATAAAACACGAGATAGCTCTTGTTTTAGGCTGTTGATCTACAGAACCTTCATTCGAGTCCAGTCTTAGGGTCGGACCTAGGACTGAGCCTTGTGGAACCCTAATAATGACCGGACACTAGTGATTAGAATGCACTATAACGTTGATATATCTATCAGCAATTGCCATTGTGCCTTTGAATATGGCTGTTTTGCTATTCCACTATCAATCTCTGCAAGTCTGGTTGCTTTAAGACCATACTCATCCACTGATCTGGGATTGTCCCTCATTTTTATTTTTATTTTTTATTTTACCTTTATTTAACTAGGCAAGTCGGTTAAGAACAAATTCTTATTTTCAATGACGGCCTCGGAACAGTGGGTTAACTGCCTGTTCAGGGGCGTTGGACTAGCAACCTTCCGGTTACTAGTCCAACGCTCTAACCACTAGGCTACCCTGCCGCCCCTCATCAGCCGAGGCTATGAAGAAGTAAATAATCAGGAGCGGGTGCTTTGTTAATAACTGAATCGTCTTTAATGTCAGCCATGTAAAGTCAAGTGTCAGTGAAGGCTAACTTAAAAGGAATATCTTCCCATATCACCTCAGGAATCATTTGCTAGATCACTGTAGAGAGAGGAGAGTTAAGAGCTTTGGTCTTGACCCTAAGATAGAAAACATCTGGTGGATTTCTCTCTCTCTTCTCAATGTGGCTTATTTTACTTCCCGAAAGCCCATGCCAATTGGAGCACTGTCTTAAGATCTCAGAACAGCCACTCAAGGGATCTCTTGTTAAATCAGTACGTCCATTTTCTTGACAAGGCCCTAAAAGATACATTTGAATATACTAAATTAAATTGGATTTGTAACTAATCACATTCTATTTGTCCTATAGAGGAGAGGTGCCGAAGCTTCATTGAATTGACTCCAGGAGAGACGCAAGGTTTGTGCTCGTTCAAAGTACATATACTGTAGGTGCTGCTTATACGCCAACATTACATTTCAAATAAGAACTGTAATGCCAACTTTTTATCTCTCTACCTCTGTCCAATCTTAATTCTCTCTCTCTCTCTCTCTTTCGCTCTCTCTCTGACAGGGGTGCTGTGGCTGTCAGTAGTATCAGAGTTTGCGTACATAGGCCTGTTGGCCATGGGCTTTCTCCTCATGTGGGTGGAGGTGCTGTGTCTCTGTGCCCGTAAGGAGATGTACGCTCTCAAGATCAACGCATTTGCCGCTATATGCACGGTCCTTTCAGGTGAGACTGCCACCACTGGCAGAACTTTCTCTTATCACCAAAATGATACATGCCAAGGCTATGAATACTCTGTAAACATACCCAAAAGATAAAGCATTGATTATTCGATGTTAGTCTAATAAAATCGGGGATTGTCAGCAAATACCTTTTCTCTCTTAGGTCTGATGGGAATGGTGGCTCATATGATGTACACCACAGTGTTCCAGTTGACTGTAAGCATTGGGCCAAAAGATTGGAGACCACAAACCTGGGACTACGGCTGGTCATTTGCGTAAGTATCTCCTTAGGCATCGTTCACCCAAGTGACAAAATTGCTTATTTGTTCCCTTAACCCTGAAAGCAGTCTTTGGACATGGAGAGACTGCAATCCATGGTTTGGTTTGTTTGTCTTGGCACGGTCTCCATTTTCGAACCACTAATCAATGGAAAACAGTGGGTCCAGAAGGATTGGAACTCTTGATAAAGAGGAGCAAAAAAAGCCTGTATAAAATAAATACATATACTGAGCTATATTTTATGCTATTTTTATTTTTTAAATCATTTATATTTTATACTAACACAATTTCTCAGAGAAAGAGATGTTGTTTAACTAGTAAAATATCTCAAAAACATAGGAGTCAAAATGATTGGATCCACTGTTTTCAATACTCCAGCATCCTACACCTTGCAAAGATGACACTGAAACTAAGGATACTGAAGATAATGACACTGAGATGTTTTTATAAAATGTTTTTATGAGATTGGAGAACACATCGGGAGGGATCTTAGACCATTCCTCCATACACAATCTTCCCAGATCCATGATATCCTTTGTCTACACTTATGCACTACCCTCACCAATTCAAACAGCAGGTTTTCAATGGGTTTTAAATCGGGAGACCGAGATGACCATTGCGAAATTATGATTTTGTGGTCAATGAACCTTTTCTTTGTGGATTTTGATGTGTGCGTGGCCAAATACCTTTATTTTCGTGTCATTTGACCATAGCACCGGTTCCAATCTAATTGCCAATAGCATTTAGCAAACTCCAGTAGGTGCTGTGGTCAGATGACATTAAAATAGAGCTCTTTGGCCATGCACACTGTCACGATTGTCGTATGGAGTAGACCAAAGTGGTTAGAATACATTCTTCTTTATTTAATGAAGAACACGAAGAACACGAAGAACAAAAAAACGATTAAGACGACCGTGACCGCTATATAAACACTGTGCTAACATATAACATAGACAATAACCCACAAAATACCCAAAGAAGATGGTTCCCAATCAGAGACAACGATAAACACCTGCCTCTAATTGAGAACCAATCTAGGAAACCATAGACCTATATCAACACCTAGATAGAAACAACCCCATAAATCAACAAAACCCCTAGACAGTATAAACACCCTAGATGAGACAAAAACACACTCGTCACACCCTGACCTAACCAAAATCTATAAAGAAAACAAAGAATACTCAGGTCAGGGCGTGACACACACCAATGGTGAGTTTGGCCCTCGAAAAACAATGCATGCAGAAAATACCTGATTCTCACTGTAAAATATGGTGGTGTATCTTTGATAATATGGGGCTATTTTGCTTCCACTGGTCCTGGGGCCCTTGTTAAGGTCAACGGCATCATGAACTTTACCAAGTACCAGATATTTTAGCCAAAAACCCGTCTCTGCTAGGAGGCTGAATCTTGGCCACAAGTGGATCTTCCAGCAAGACAATAACCCCAAGCACACATCGAAATCCACAAAGAAATGGCTAAAAAAATCAACATTTTGCAATGGCCATCTCAGTTTCTGGACTTGAACTGCATTGAAAATGTGTGGTTTGAATTGAAGAGGGAAGTCCAATTGTACTGTACAGACAATATCAAGGATCTGAAAATATTCTGTACGTAGGAAGGGTCTTCTCCAATCTAAAAAAAAACATTTTAGAAAAAGGGGAGGGTGCTGGAGTATTGAAAACAATATATTTGTTTCATTACTTGTTAAACAAAATATTTTTCTCTGCTCAATTGTATTAGTATAAAATAATTGTGTTTGTACAAAATAATGGATCCCTTTATCAAGGACCTTCCGGACCTCACTGTATGTATCCGATATTAGCATCTTTTAAACTTCCTAGGCCATATTTACAGCCTATCTATAACCAATGACCACTACAGCCCTACCATCCTTTCTCTCTTTTACCTCCAGTCTGGCCTGGATCTCCTTCAGCTGCTGCATGGCGGCAGCTGTCTTCACCCTCAACTCCTACACCAAGACGCTGATAGAGATGAAGCACCGCGCCCGTGTTCGTCTGGAGGAGGCCCGGGCGGCCATCCAGGCACCCTCCTATGACGAGGTGCTGCAGGCGGACGGCGGCATCTACTCAGTCAGCAGCCTGCTCCAGCACTGCCATCAGGGGGCGTTGAACGACCCCATGTGTGGGGGAAGGGGGCCGCTGGTGGGCCCGGGGGTTCCAGACCCCAGAGGGCTGGTAGTGATGGCTGGTGGCTGTGGGACAGAGGGGTGCGAGGACTGCGAGAGGGAGATGGACGAGATTGAGGACGCCCTAGACAGGGAAGAGAGGGAGGAGATGGAGAGAGAGGACTGTGAGAGGTGCTGAGGGAAGGGAGGAGGAGGCGTTAAAAAGAGGTTCTGGCCATCTGAAACTTGTTTTTTCTTTTTTAAAACTGTGAAATGGACTGTTCTTGATTTCAGTAATTTCAGTGATAACTATTTCAGTACCTCCATCCATGCATTAAATCTGAGTAGCTAAAGCTCTGTAAAACCAAACACAGAGAGCGAAATGTATTGTCCGGGTAGAGGTCAATATAGACAATCACTAAGAAATGCCTGGCATTGGTCACATTTAACATGTACAATATAGCTCACTTTTATTCTATGTCTTTATGTTAACCCTGTTATTACTATCATGATATTGATCGTAACTGTTCATCATTGGCGGCAGCGTAGCCTAGTGGTTAGAGTGTTGGACTAGTAACCGAAAGGTTGCAAGATTGAATCCCCGAGCTGACAAAGGTACACAATCTGTCGTTCTGCCCCTGAACAAGGCAGTTAAACCACTGTTCCTAGGCCGTCATTGAAAATTAGAATTGGTTCTTAACTGACTTGCCTAGTTAAATAAAGGTAAAATAAAATAAGTAAAAATCATGTCAGTTTTCATGTCATGTCAGTTCTTCTAAATAAAGTGGACAGATCCTGGGAATTGTCTGTTGGGACAACTGTCTCAATATCTCCAGTTGATGTCCAAAAATAGAGGATTTTATCTTGTAGTTAAATGAAGAGTGATTCAAAGATTACATTCAAAAACACAGGGAGCTTTGGAGGTTAAGACAGATGCTTTCAAATGCAGAAGATTATGTCAATAATCTCCCCAGTCACAGGTGCAAGAGAGATAGAGAGATAGAGAGATAGAGTCTATGCCTTCGCCATGGTGAATCACTAAAACAATAAAGAAATACACTACGGAAAAGAAGGAGCAGCGCGTCAGAAAACAGCTCAATGTAATTGAAGAATCCATAGACTCTAACCACTTCTGGGAAAATTGTTATCTAAAATTGTTATCTTGGCCCTATAACAAAGAACAAACAGCAAAAAAACATATACATGATCAAATACAAATCTTAGAATCAACTATTAAAGACTACCAGAACCCACTGGATTCTCCAATTACATTGAATGAACTACAAAATACAAACCCTCCAACTCAAAAAGGCCTGTGGTGTTGATGGTATGAAAACGAAATGAAAGAATATACAGAACAAATTCCAATTGACTATACTTTAACATCATCCTTCGCTCTGGCGTCTTCCCCAATATTTGGAACCAAGGACTGATCACCCCAATCCACGAAAGTGGAGACAAATTTGAACCCAATAACTGCCGTGGGATATGCACCAACAGCAACCTTGGAAAGATCCTCTGTATTATCAGTAACAGAGGAGGGCCTACAGCAGCACCTAGACCTACTGCACAGATTCTGTCAGACCTGGGCCCTGACAGTAAATCTCCGTAAGACAAAAATAATGCTGGTCCAAAAAAAGGTCCAGTCGCCACAAATCCAAATTCCATCTAGACGCCGTTGCCCTAGAGCACACAAAAAACTATACGTACCTCGGCCTAAACATCAGCGCCACAGGTAACTTCCACAAAGCTGTGAACGAGCTGAGACAAGGCAAGGAGGGCCTTCTATGCCATCAAATGAAACATACAATTTGACTCTGTTCACAAACACAAATAGCCCCACGACAGCAACACAATTAAACCAACCAAATCATGAGAAAGCAAAAATATAATTATTTGACACATTGGAAAGAATTTACAAAACAGAGCATGCTAGAATGCTATTTGGCCCTAAGCAGAGAGTACACAGTGGCAGAATACCTGACCACCATGACTGACCCAAACTTAAGGAAAACTTTGACTATGTACAGACTCAATGAGCATAGCCTTGCTATTGAGAAAGGCCACCGTAGGCAGACCTGGCTCTCAAGAGAAGACAGGCTTTATTTTCCCTTTTGTACTTTAACTATTTGCACATCGTTACAACACTGTAGACATATGACATTTGAACTTTTGTTTATTATCTACTTCACTTGCTTTGGTAATGTTAACATGTGTTTCCCAACTTAAGGAAAACTTTGACTATGTACAGACTAGGCAGACCTGGCTCTCAAGAGAAGACAGGCTTTATTTTCCCTTTTGTACTTTAACTATTTGCACATCGTTACAACACTGTAGACATATGACATTTGAACTTTTGTTTATTATCTACTTCACTTGCTTTGGTAATGTTAACATATGTTTCCCAACTTAAGGAAAACTTTGACTATGTACAGACTCAATGAGCATAGCCTTGCTATTGAGAAAGGCCACCGTAGGCAGACCTGGCTCTCAAGAGAAGACAGGCTTTATTTTCCCTTTTGTACTTTAACTATTTGCACATCGTTACAACACTGTAGACATATGACATTTGAACTTTTGTTTATTATCTACTTCACTTGCTTTGGTAATGTTAACATATGTTTCCCATGACAATAAAGCCCTTGAATTGAATTGTGAGAAAGAAAGAAAGAAAGAAAGAAAGAAAGAAAGAAAGAAAGAAAGAAAGAGCGGTTGGAACTAAGGAAGGATGGATTGATGAATGTGACAGCCATCTCTTCAAGCATGTAGGATTATTCAGATGTATGTGGTAAATGATAGAGCATTTAAATTAAAACAAAATGGTAGCCTATAAGATCGTGACAATACTGTGTGGAATGTCTTTGGCAAGAGTTTACATTTTGTATGGATTGATTTTAAATGTAATGTTGACATTTCCAACCAGAAAATAGACATTTCTATGAATAATGTATCAAACATAAAAAACAACAACATTTTCTTGAAGTGGAATGCTTTATTTCACAATACTACTTTTTGAATCAAAACAGCAAAACAAATTGTGTACAAAAACAGAGGGGGGAAGCACAAATCACACAAATAATCAAAAACAAAGAACACAATCATCTGATAGACAGATTTGATGTTGTCTTGCTACACAACCTATCTTTCTAAGAACTATTAAAAGGGCAATTTTTATCTAATGAAACTTGAAGGTAATGGAATCTAAAGTTTATGACAACTCTTTCATAAAGTCAGTATCTTATCAAAATAAAAGGTATGTGTATTAAATGAGTGAGACTTCAAATGCTGCTAGAACCGTTCTCAAAAGACAGAGTAAACACTAGTGATCTTCCTGTCCGGGTTGGCGCCCCCCCCTTGGGTTTGTGCCGTGGGGGAGATCTTCGTGGGCTATACTCAGCCTTGTCTCAGGATGGTAAGTTGGTGGTTGAAGTATCCCTCTGGTGGTGTGGGGGCTGTGCTTTGGCAAAGTGTGTGTGTGTGTATGGGGGGGTTATATCCTGCCTGTTTGGCCCTGTCTGGGGCTATCATCAGACAGGGTCACAGTGTCTCCCGACTCCTCCTATGTCAGCCTCCAGTATTTAAGCTGCAATAGTTTATGTGTCGGGGGTGTCAGTCTGTTATATCTGGAGTATTTTTCCTGTCTTATCCTGTGTCCTGTGTGAATTTAGGTATGCTCTCTCTAATTGTCTCCCTCTTTCTTTCTCTTTCTTTCTCTCAGAGTATCTGGGCCCTAGGACCATGCCTCAGGACTACCTGGCCTGATGACTCCTTGCTGTCCCCAGTCCACCTGGTCGTGCTGTTGCTCCAGTCTCAACTGTTCTGCCTGCGGCTATGGAACCCTTACCTGTTCACCGGACGTGCTACATGTCCCAGACCTGTCTCCACCCGGCACAGCCAGAAGAGGACTGGCCACCCCTCATAGCCTGGTTCCTCTCTAGGTTTCTTCCTAGGTTATGGCCATTCTAGGGAGTTTTTCCTAGCCACCGTGCTTCTACATCTGCAATGCTTGATGTTTGGGGTTTTAGGCTGGGTTTCTGTACAGCACTTTGTAACATCAGCTGATGTAAGAAGGGCTTTATGATTGATTGATTGATAGTTCAGCAATAATTTCAGTGCAAGCATTAGCACTTTGATAACGTTTGTGTCTATCATTTTCAGAGGATAATATTAAGACAAAGAAACAAATTGAAACTCACAATCCTTAACCTTCAATAACAGGGGCAAACTCTGAGTGAAGTATTTTAAAAAGTTTACTTCGAAAAGAGGAGATTTCATGAGGTAAATGCCATAAAGAATTGTATCATAGTTGGCATTGTGTGAGTCTACAGTATTTAGCCCTTGACCTTTATATTAGATTGTGTCTGTCGGTATCAAGATCAAGGTCTTTCTGTCAACAGGGACCAAGTTACATTTTAAACACAATCTCTAAAAGGTCCTAAAACATTATCCTAAGTTTGCACTACCTTTGCTATTATTGCTTTATTGGTACACATATCAAAATATTTAACAAATTATTAGCTAATGAGTAGCACGTCTGGTATGAAGTATTATCAACAGATTACTCATTGCTTGCTTTCATTTTCTAAACCCCTCTTAATACTCTTTACCCTTTCTCAAAACATTCCAAAGCTAAACATCAAGTCCCAAAAATATACAGTATATAGTAAAAACAATACCAGTATATAGTAAAAACAATACCAGTATATAGTAAAAACAGTACCAGTATACAGTATATCGTAAAAACAGTACCAGTATACAGTAAAAACAGTACCAGCATACAGTATATTGTAAGAACAATACCAGTATACAGTATGTAGTAAAAAGTAATGTACCGTGTAGCTCAGTTGGTAGAGCATAGTGCTTGCAACGCCAGGGTTGCGGGTTCATTGTATGTTTTTAGAATCACGCGCAGCTAAAGTATTTGGAGGAAAACATACTATTTGAACCGAAGTCCGATAAACATTGAAGTTAGACTGGGATTAAAACAAAATACTTTCTGCATTATGATGGGTAAGTTGAGGATAGGGGTGGGGAATGTGGAATGTAGGAGCCTGATCCCAGATCTGTTTGTGCTGTCTTGTCAACTCCTATGGTCAACTCTTACGGTCATGTCCTATGACCATAGGACTTTATTAGCAGAGGGTTACTTGTTGGCAGGTTCATATTGAATGAGGCGAAGCGCATCCTCATTGTCCATCACACCCTTGATGAACTCTCCTTCTGCAACTCGCTCTGAGGTGGAGAGAGAGAGCAAGAGGAAGAAACAGATAGGAATCATCCTCATCATCAGGTTTATATTACAGTTCAAATGTCAAATCACATTAAACAAGACGTTCTTCTCCTCACCATTGTCTTCTTTCTCAAAGAATGTCCAGAGTTTGTTGGCCCTCTTCTCCGGTGTGTTCTCGTCATTGGGCAGCTCAGCTTGTTCATCCTTGGGAATTAGCTTGAAAATAGCCTGTTGGGTACATAAAAATGGCATACCTTCAATCCCTGAATCTCTTATTAGAGACATGCTTCTATTTGAGCCAGGTGTTTATTTCCTTTATACTCAATAAAATGTTGAAAAGACTACCACACTGTTTATTGTGACAAGTAGGACCCGTATAAACATTGTAATAACAAATCCGCCGCAGATCAGACTTGCAACGACTAGACTGCCTATCATATGCACCCCATTTCGCGTTTCAACCCCATGGAGAACGGTACCGGTGATATTGCATTTTCTTTTTGGTGGCACAATGGCTAGCAACAATGACAGAATTTTGTACACATTTTTTTTAATGACCATGGGAATATCGGAGCTGTGTCCATGCTAATCTCGTAAACAATTCATTTCAACCTGGTGTTTATTTGAAGCAGGTGTTCAATTGCTGAAATGTGTTTTCGATGCCCGGCTATTTAAAAAAGGGACAGACGGCTATTTGAGATTCAACGTTTAATTGAAGTTTTATATGTCACTTTCATCGGCTATTCTGTAACACGGGAGATTCACTGACAAATATGTAAAGCAAATTTCTGCCGACTACGCCAAAATGTCAAGTTCAATCATGTTGTCCAACACAAATAACTACTATTATGGAACCATTTTTATCCACATTCACTTTAGGAACTAATAGGGGTGGGGAATGTGGCGTGCGGCGTGTTGGTGTGAAGTGTTTGTGAAAGGATGCCATGGATATTCTCTCACCCTATATAAACTACAAACACCAGATCACTGCAGTGAGAATATATCCTTAGAACACCCCAATCCTGTTCTTTCTAATCTTCTCATGAAATCATATTCCAGGGCTGATTATTTTAAACAGGCGATTACTGTGGAACATTGATGTTTGTACTACGAAAATGATCCAATGATAATCTGTAATGTAAGGCTAAAGAAAATGTATCGCTCCGAAGCAGTCAAAAACACATACTGAACACATACTTTCCTGAACGATGTAAATGTATGAAATACTCAGGTACCATTCACATAGAAATAAACATGTATTTGCGTTCTGTGAATATACAGTGCCTTCGGAAAGTATTCAGACCGTTTGACTTTTCCACATTTTGTTATGTTACAGCCTAGTTCTAAAATTGATTAAATAAAACCATTTCCTCAGTAATTTACCCACAACACCCCGTAATAAAAAACAGAAATACCTTATTTACATATGTATTCAGACCCTTTGCTATAAGACTCGAAATTGAGCTCAGATGCATCCTGTTTCCATTGATCATCCTTGAGATGTTTCTACAACTCGACTCCACAAATCCAAATTCAATTGATTAGATATGATTTGGAAAGGCACACACCTGTCTATATAAGGTCCCACAGTTGACAGTGCATGTCAGAGCAGAAACCAAGCCATGAGGTCGAACAAATTGTCCGTAGAGTTCCGAGATAGGGTTGTGTTGAGGCACAAATGTCTGCAGCATTGAAGGTCCCGAAGAACACAGTGGCCTCCATCATTCTTAAATGGAAGAAGTTTGGAACCACCAAGACTCTTCCTAGAGCTGGCCGCCAGGCCACACTGAGCAATCGGGGGAGAAGGGCGTTGGTCAGGGATGTGACCAAGAACCCGAGGGTCACTCTGACACAGCTCTAGAGTTCCTCTGTGGAGATGGGAGAACCTTCCAGAACCATCTCTGCAGCACTCCACCAATCTGGCCTTTATAGTAGAGTGGCCAGACAGAAGCCACTCCTCAGTAAAAGGCACATGAAAGCCCGCTTGGAGTTTGCCAAAAGGCACCTAAAGACTCTCAGACTATGAGAAACAAGATTTGCTGGTCTGATGGAACCAAGATTGAACTCTTTGGCCTGAATGCCAAGCCTCTCGTCTGGAGGAAACCTGCCACTATCACTACGGTGAAACATGGTGGTGGCAGCATCATGCTGTGGGGATGTTTTTCAGCAGCAGGGACTAGGAAATAGTCAGAATCGAAGCAAAGATGAAGGGAGCAAAGTACAGAGAGCTCCTCAATGAAAACCTGCTCCAGAGCACTCAGGACCTCAGAATGGGGTGAAGGTTCACCTTCAAACAGGAAAACAACCCTAAGCACACGGCCAAGACAATGCAGGAGTGGCTTTGAGACAAGTCTCTGAACATCCTTGAGTAGATTGGTTTTGAGGGATTTCAAATGTTAGCATCCACCATTTATAAATATTCTTCTTATCTGAAACTTAGTTTTGATTAAATCGCATTGTGTTCCCATGGCTTGTAAGAAAATCAAAATAACATTTTGGAGAGAAAAACGGTGGTACAAAAAACACTAAATCACATTTTAGTGTTTCAACTGTAAACAGGGAGCTTAAATAAGATTAGAGCCTAAGGACTGGTGTGAACTGACAGATCAGCAGCAGCTTGTTCTCATTTACAGTTCACATAGACTCAGTTTGTTTAGAAGGATTTTTTTCTGTCTATATATACACAAACAAAAATATAAACGCAAAATGGTCCCATGTTGGTCCCATGTTTCATGAGCTGAAATAAAAGATCCCAGAAATGTTCCACATGCACAATAAGCTTATTTCTCTCAAATTCTGTGCACAAATGTGATTAAATCCCTGTTGGTAAGCATTTCCCCTTTGCCAAGATAATCCATCCACCTGACAGGTGTGGAATATCAAGTAGCTGATTAAACAGCATGATCATTGCACAGGTGCACCTTGTGCTGTGGACAATAAAAGGCCACTCTAAAATGTGCATTTTTGTCTCACAACACAATGCCATATTTTTTGATAGGGCGTGCAATTGGCATGCTGACTGCAGGAAAGTCCACCAGTGTGCATCGAAATCGGCCTATGCTTCGTGGCCTGCGCTCCACGCTCTGGAGTCAGAACGTTGAATAAGATTAAATTATTGTTCGTTCCATGTATGCATGGTGTTGAAACAAACACAATTGCATTTTATAGATGTCAATTTGAATGCCCATTGGGAGGCCCATTTTTTTTAAAGGCATCTGTGACCAACAGATGAACATCTGTATTCAAAGTCATGAGAAATCCATAGATTAGGGCCTAATGAATTTATTTCAATTGACTGATTTCCTTATATGAACTGTTACTCAGTAAAATCAATGAAATTGTTGCATGTTGCGTTAATTTTTTTGTTGAGTAACCACTACTACCCCAAGCAAAATACATTATATGGTGTTTGCCATTGGTCACGTTTACATGGCAAAGCACTGACTGTTCAGTTATTGGTTGGCAATATTGCATGCTTCATCATGATCGCTATAGGGTGGGGCACTCACTGTCATTCTTTAGCATTTTTCAGGCTCGAAGGGCCATATATGAAATGATAGGTTGAAAAAAATGTTTTAATTTGGACTAAAACGTTATTCACAATTTTAGTATTCAACCTGCTTTGAATGTTTGAACAAGTCATACATTTACTTTCAGACAGCCATGGGAGATAATCACACAGTGAGTGTCACATACTGTACATCTTGACCTGCAGCCTAGTGTAACCGGTGTTAAATGTCTAGCTAGTTAGCGGTGCGCGTCAGTAGCGTTTCAATCAGTGACGTCACTCGCTCTGAGACCTTGAAGTAGTTGTTTCCTTTGCTCAGCAAGGACTGCGGCTTTTGTGGAATGATAAGGTAACGATGCTTCGAAGGTGATTGTTGTCGATGTGTGCAGAGGGTCACTGGTTCAAGCCCAGGATGGGACGAGGAGAGGGACGGAAGCAATTCTGTTACACCAGGACACAGCGAGATGTGTCTTTAAATCTTAAACACTGTATAATCTCAGTCCCCATTCTCTCCTAACCTACATTTATCCCTCCTTCCCTAATTCCCTCCTACACCCTTTCAATTTAACCTCAGGGCCCAGGGAATACGGTCAGAAGTTGTAGTGGAGTGGTATCAGTGCTTGAATTCATCTGCACCAGCAGGGACAATAACACTGAGGCAAAACAATGTATCCCTGCCTCCAGGTCACGATAGTGCTTTATCCTATGGTTGAGCGCCATTGATGTCAGCCTCGCCCATTTCTGGGTAAAAGGTTTGTGGGTAGAAGTATGTAGAAGTATCAGGGGTCAAGTATTACATCTTAGAAGATCAAACAGAGCTTGAGGCTTATCCCTCCTCCATACTGCCTGAGACCCTAACCACAGCCCCTCCCCCATCTCTGTCAATCACCAAGTAGCACATCCATGTGACACTTGATGACCAGAATCAACCTCACACGGCTTTAAACCCCCCTCAATGCCAATACAGAGGCCTAGATTAAGGCTGGTTTGAATTTAGATGACACGCATCAGTTAACATGCATGTCATCTCTATTGATCTGTCTATCCACCCACCCATCCACTCCCCGCTTCTCCTCCCCCACTACTTACGCTGCAGATCTCGGTCACTTCCGACTTGGTGATGTATCCGTTCTTGTCCACGTCGAACAGGGAGAAGGCCCACTCCAGCTTTCTGGTGGTCTTGCCCGTGGACGTCAGGTGCAGCGCAATTATGTACTCCTTGAAGTCCAGAGTGCCGTCGTCGTTGGTGTCGAAGGAACGGAAGACGTGCTGCGCGTACGTCTGGGCGTTGCTCTCGGGGAAGAAGCGGCTGTAGATGACCTCGAACTCCTTGGGCGTGATACGTCCAGAGGGACACGACTTCTGGAAGCTCTCGTACCACTGGGTGATCTCCGTCTCAGTGAACTTGGTGCTGAGCTTCAGGTCTTCCAGGATCTCCTTGGAGACGGCGCTGCTCTTGGCGTTCCCCATGTTATGTTTTCAGGTGAAAGAAATAGCCCCGTTGTGTCTTTTAAAAGGCAAATGTATATCAACACGGACTGTGATGTGTGTGTTTTTTTTGTACGTCTTGACAATGTACGATATCCAGAAGATGGGAGGCTGGGTCCGTTTCTCTGTAAAGCAGGCTTTTCGCTTGACCCCTTGAAAAGCAACTCTAAATGAAAATATAAATGAAGTCATTTAATAAGGTTATTCCAGTCTAACAAATCGCAGAGTGGAGTCCAATGTCTTTAATATTTACATGTTTCATCAAGAGAAGTATCTTGGCACAACCGGCCATCCATAACTAATTGCAGTAGTGTATCCAGCATGTGACGGGATGACAGTTATCGTAGACATGATAACCATAATCTGTGCTCTGTGATCTCCGTCTAGTAGGCATAAAATACCCATTCCTAATTATCGGGTCTAGGATAAAGGCTACAGTCAGCTAATGAGTTTACACACACAAACACACACACACACACAAACACACACACACACACACACACACACACACACACACACACACACACACACACACACACACACACACACACACACACACACACACACACACACACACACACACACACACACACACACACACACACACACACACCTGAACAACATCCAGGCTTCTTAAAGAAAAACTAACAGGTCTGTAAGAGCCGGAATTCTTACTGGTTGGTAGGTGATCAAATACTTATGTCATGCAATGAAATGCAAATTAATTACTTAAAAATCAAACAATGTGATTTTCTGGATTTTTCTTTTAGATTCCGTCTCTCACTGAAGTGTACCTATGATTTTAAAAAATACAGACCTCTACATGCTTTGTAAGTCGGAAAACCTGCAAAATCGGCAGTGTATCACATACTTGTTCTCACCACTGTATATATATAAAACCTCCCAGTAATTTATTGGGTAAAAAAATGTTTCAGAATTCATTTGCCTTCTTCAGGGTAATGTCATGAATGCTTGGGCCAGGTTATGTAGACAAACAGTGCAATTAATGCAACAAATGACAATAGTAAGGGTTGTGTCGTAATTGCTAGGTTGATCATATTGAATTGAGCTAAACTGTTTAAAGACAATAGCCCACAGCATATTGAATATATTCTGCCATAACAATTATTCAATAAATTACTGGGAGGTTATATATATGGAGTGTGTGACTCTCTTTGTTTTTTATTTTTTATAGCTTATTCACCATTAGCCAGCACCTCAACACTAAACATTTTTCTCTGGGTGTGTGCCAGCTCATGCTTTTTTATTGGAATGGAATAAATGAAACGGAGTCAAATGTGGTTTCCATACGTTTGACTCCGTTCCATGAATTCCATTCCAGCCATTACAAAGAGCCCGTCCTCCTATAGCTCCTCCCACCAGCCTCCACAAATCACTGTGCTAACACACATAGGCGACTAAAAACATCATGCTGAAAACCTGTGGTTATTCCTTTGATCTATGACTCAAATATGGACTAGCATACTTTCATGATAATACAACTTTAAAACGGCTGTAATGTGTAGTACAGAAAAGGTGTACATGAGACCATTAGAAGCTTCAAAAGTACTAAAACAGAAGTTAAAACTATAGCTGAAATGAGTACAGTATGTTGAGTAGATACCAAAAAACGAGAAAGTCCATATTAACCTAATGCTTTCAGAAAGGAGTTCCAATCCTTCAATTTAGAAAGAAAACTGAAATCTCAAAATCAATTCCAATCTTCCACATAAATTTGAAGGGGATTTAACCCATCCCTGGCTCCAAAAAAATGAATTTCCTTGGAGTACAGCTAGAACTATAGACAGAAACAATTAAGGAAAGACATAAATAGACATAAATAAAGATGAATTCAAACGCTTACCTGTGTGAGTGACTCAGAGGAGACAAGTCAAGATGAAAGTGATATTCATGGTCAGCGGAGAGCAAAGTGGGATCCTGCTACACCTGCCGGTTGGGCTAAGTCAATTATACAGGATCGTTAAGGCGCTAAGCCACAAACACACCCAAATGAACTTCTCATCTTCTTCTTTTTGTTTCTCGATCATTCCATGCCTACACGTTAGCACACACTAAAACATATTTTATGTCATGTCCGTGTAACGTCATAATATGTCCTTGTTTTTTCTATTGCCCTGTCTCAACAAGCAAAGTTCAAACAACTTTAAACAATTCAATTATTTTAAATATTTCGCCATGAGCGTTTTATCCACATAGGTTGCTGTGTAGTTATTGACTCTAGCTTTTACCTTCTTCACTAAGACTTGTTGTCCGTTATCAACGCTTGAGTTGAATAAGAACAAAACAACAACGGTCTTATAGGCATTAGCTGTTTTTTATAGATGTCAGAGGTTAGTGTATAGGGGCCATGCAACCATTTCTCAACACATTGTTAGCAGGTCCTAGATAGCCAACCGTAGGTCCGTTTTTATGGTTTAGGTGCTTTAGTCAGTTACGATCCCACTTAAGTAGAGGGTTTGGTCAAACATGTTCAACTATGTACACCAACATAGAAACAAATGAATGTCTGCTCGCTGTTTCGTTGTTCCCAGATGAGGTGATTTAATAAAGCTTCAAGCTTTATTCATATCGCCTTCAAGGTAAATGACCACATTAGCGTTATTAAATCACCATGTTTGGGAGCAGCATAACAGTGAGCAAAGATTCCTTTTTTGATGTAGATCTTCGACTTTGAGCATGGTCTGGGAGAGACTTGGTGGGGAAAAGAAGACGGAAGCGGACGATGAAGTGGATTCTGAATCGAATGGCGGTAGACCCGAGGAGAATTAGTGTAGCAAAAGTAGTGTACAGTGATGAGTGTCCCTTCGTATCTAGTAGAAGTACCGTATCTTAATGAGGAGCAGCTGAGCAGATTACCAATCTTGAAGAAACCATTTGAGATATCCAAACTGGCGGAGAGAGTGCTGGGTAAAGTGGAGGCTGTGAGGGTCACGAGAGGCGGGCTTGTTTCAAATTTTTTTGTGCTTCTGCGGATCGGAAGAAATGTGCGTCTCTCCAAATTTGATAAGTTTGAAGTGTCATGTCTGTCTCATCGTAACAGGGCACACCTCAAGGGGGTTATATCTGGAGTCTCGTGGGAAGTCGATTTTGAAGAGATGAAAAATGTTCCTGGAGTGATTGATGCACGTCGGATGAATCGTGTGGTGAATGAAGAAGAAGTCTATCTGTTTTGGTCATTTTTCAAGTGTTTGCAGGAGGGAGAAGCAGAGATGTACAAGTTGTAGAAAATATCATATCATGTCTTATAAGGTGAGGAAAATGTGACATGTTGCAATTGTGGTGGGAACCATGAAGCAACGTCTTTGGAATGCCCGACAAGGGTGAAAGAGAATGAGGTGGTGAAAGAGAATGAGGTGGTGAAAGAGAATGAGGTGGTGAAGAGAATGAGGTGGTGAAAGAGAATGAGGTGGTGGAAGAGAATGAGGTGGTGAAAGAGAATGAGGTGGTGGAAGAGAATGAGGTGGTGAAAGAGAATGAGGTGGTGAAAGAGAATGAGGTGGTGAAAGAGAATGAGGTGGTGGAAGAGAATGAGGTGGTGAAAGAGAATGAGGTGGTGAAAGAGAATGAGGTGGTGAAAGAGAATGAGGTGGTGAAAGAGAATGAGGTGGTGAAAGAGAATGAGGTGGTGAAAGAGAATGAGGTGGTGAAAGAGAATGAGGTGGCCAAAGTCGGTGCTGTCCAGAGCATTTCATATGCAGCAGCTGTTAAAAGGTTTGAGGGTTTGAATGGTGCTCCTGAAGAGTCCGTGGCGGTGGATAGACCTTCACTGCATGCTGCAGGGGTTGCCTTTCAACAGCAGGGACCCAGACATTTTAAAGGTTAAGACGGTAGACTTTGTGGCCTTTATAGCTATAGTGATTACTGGCACTGCCAAGGTGGAGAGGAGGTCCAGGAAGATGGATATCATTGTGGATGTGGCGGAGTGGTTCTTGGCGGAGGAGTTACATGAAATATTGTCACAAGCCGTACCACCATCTGAGGCCCTAGAGCCCGAGAAGGGAGGTATGGAGATTTGAAAGAAGGAAGAAGTGGTAGTTCTGATTTGGTTTTGTCAATGTACTAGTTCTATTTGGGTGGATTAAGTTGGTTTCCCTATCACCTATGGATTTTCTTTTGACCTTGTTTTGGTTTTTCAACCCGTCCAGTTGGTGGCGGCAATACACCTTTTTGGGTTGTAATTCCGCTATAAAACCCACAGAAGAATAATAATAAGATGTAGATATTTTTGTCGAGCTCCTGTTACTATTTAAGATGTGCATAAACCCCCTCTTTCCATCATGTACACAACTTTTGAGACAGAAACAGACAAAATAGTAAAGGGTGGTCTCACAAACAAAGAGATTCAGTATGTCAATAACACACAGGTAACCTATTCTTCCCCTGTAATTAGAAAGGGCGAAACCTTCAGGTTCTTGGGTCTTACAGACCTAAGACAAGTTAGTGATAATTGACCCCCCTGTCTTTGATCCAGGGGACTTAAGTGCACTTACCTGACCTATGACCCATAAGCCGTAGTCCACCACCTGCTGAGGTGAAACTGCCTGAAAGAAAATGTGCATTATATTTTTGGTAGAATCCTCATCCTTTAGCCTGTTATTTATTTATGTATGTATGTATGTATGTATGTATGTATGTATGTATGTATGTATGTGAGGGTTTGAATGTGTGTGTGTGTGTGTGTGTGTGTGTGTGTGTGTGTGTGTGTGTGTGTGTGTGTGTGTGTGTGTGTGTGTGTGTGTGTGTGTGTGTGTGTGTGTGTGTGTGTGTGTGTGTGTGTGTGTTGTGTGTGTTGTGTGTGTGTGTGAATGTATGTATGTGTGTATGTATTATGTATGTATGTGATGTATGACACCCCCCTCCCCCGTGTGTGTCAGGAAGTTGTTGGAGTTTGGCCCCTTTAAATGTAAAAGATGCAGATTTATTTTTATTTTGGAACTTTTTTCCGTTTCTGTTCTGGTACCGTATATATATATATATATATATGAAATATTGGCAAAAAAGTATTTAGTCAGCCACCATTCTGCAAAGGCCCTTAAAAAGATGAGAGAGGCCTGTAATTTTCATCATAGGTACACTTCAACTTGACAGACAAAATGAGAGAAGAAAATCCAGAAAATCACATTTAGGATTTTAATGTTTATTTGCAAATTTTGGTGGAAAATAAGTATTTGGTCACCTACAAACAAGGAAGATTTTTCTCACAGACCTGTAACTTCTTCTTTAAGAGGCTCCTCTGTCCTCCACTCGTTACCTGTATTAATGGCACCTGTTTGAACTTGTTATCAGTATAAAATACACCTACAGTCACACTCCAAACTCCACTATGGCCAAGACCAAAGAGCTGTCAAAGGACACCAGAAACAAAATTGTAGACCTGCACCAGGCTGGGAAGACTGAATCTGCAATAAGTTTTGGTTTGAAGAAATCAACTGTGGGAGCAATTATTAGGAAATGGAAGACATACAAGACCACTGATAATCTCCCTCGATCTGGGGCTCATGTAGATCTCACCCCGTGGGGTCAAAATGATCACAAGAACGGTGAGCAAAAATCCCAGAACCACACGGGGGGACCTAGTGAATGACCTGCAGAGAGCTGGGACCAAAGTAACAAAGCCTACCATCAGTAACACACTACGCCGCCAGGACTCAAATCCTGCAGTGCCAGATGTGTCCCCCTGCTTAAGCCAGTACATGTCCAGGCCCGTCTGAAGTTTGCTAGAGAGCATTTGGATGATCCAGAAGAAGATTGGGAGATTGTCATATGGTCAGATGAAACCAAAATAGAACTTTTTGTAAAAACTCAGGACAAAGAATGCTGAGTTGCATCCAAAGAACACCATACCTACTGTGAAGCATGGGGGTGGAAACATCACTTTGGGGCTGTTTTTCTGCAAAGGGACCAGGACGACTGATCAGTGTAAAGGAAAGAATGAATGGGCCATTATGAGATTTTGAGTGAAAACCTCCTTCCATCAGCAAGGGCATTGAAGATGAAACGTGGCTGGGTCTTTCAGCATGACAATGATCCCAAACACACCGTCCGGGCATAAGAAGCATTTCACGGTCCTGGAGTGGCCTAGCCAGTCTCCAGATCTCAACCCCATAGAAAATCTTTGGAGGGAGTTGAAAGTCCGTGTTGCCCAGCAACAGCCCCAAAACATCACTGCTCTAGAGGAGATCTGCATGGAGGAATGGGCCAAAATACCAGCAACAGTGTGTGAAAACCTTGTGAAGACTTACAGAAAACGTTTGACCTCTGTCATTGCCAACAAAGGGTATATAACAAAGTATTGAGAAACTTTTGTTATTAACCAAATACTTATTTTCCACCATAATTTGCAAATAAATTAATTAAAAATCCTACAATGTGATTTTCTGGATTTTTTCTTTTCATTTTCTCTGTCGTAGCTGAAGTGTACCTATGATGAAAATTACAGGCCTCTCTCATCTTTTTAAGTGGGAGAACTTGCCACAATTGGTGGCTGACTAAATACTTTTTGTATATATATATATATATATATATATATATATATATATATATATATATATATATATATATATATATATATATATTATATAGCTAAACAGGTGTGGCCATCACTGGGTATAAGTATAATGACTGGGTATAAGTATAATGTGTGGCCGCCACTGGTTGACACTAGTTGACAACCATGACAGCCATACATAAAAGAAGGATGGGCCTTAATAGCTGGAGGTTTCGCCACCTCTGTCTACCTCTGTTTATCACTAGGACCAGAGGGGTTTACAACAAAGCAGGATCAATGTGTTAGCAATCGAACTTTGCATAAACATTCTGAATTAACTTTTTTTTTTTTATATATATATGCTTGAAATGCATATAGTCTAATTGAGTCGACAACCAAAAACACATACCTAAGTTTAATGAACCAGAAAATCAATAGTTATTTCTGGTTGTTTATCAAAGTTGGCTAACTCATTATTCCTGCTTTGTATTATACCCCTCTGGAGGGGCCACGTTTTTATTGACTTGGTTAACCAGTTTTCTCTTTCTCCCTCATTTTCTCTGGCCTTTTCTATACTCCACCTGTAATGCTTAGTGTTATTGGTTGATTGTCTGACACAATGTTCATTTTCAAAACCCACAGTGTGTCATAGGGACCCAACACTGTGAAGTGGTCAATTTATCAACATCTTGAAAAAGATGGTCCTATATACAGTATGAGAGTTTGGATTTCAACACTGTGTTTAGAATCTAATACAGAAAGGCTGTGTTTACACAGGTAACGAGTGGAGGACAGAGGAGCCTCTTAACAGGTCTGTGAGAGCCAGAAATCTTGCTTGTTTGTAGGTGACCAAATACTTATTTTCCACCATAATCTGCAAATAAATTCATTAAAAATCCTACAATGTGATTTTCTGGATTTTTTTCTAATTTTGTCTGTCATAGTTGAAGTGTACCTATGATGAAAATTACAGGCCTCTCTCATCTTTTTAAGTGGGAGAACTTGCACAATTGGTGACTGACTAAATACGTTTTTGCCCCACTGTACATGTAACCAATTTTCAGTGAGTTCCTCTGGTGCAGTTTTAGGGGGGTTAGGTGCCTTTCTCAAAGGCACAACAATAGGAGGTAGCATCAAGGATACTGATTATGTTTCTTGTCTATTTCTTGTCTATTTATTGTCTATGTGCTTGATTGTTGTATGTGTGAAGCAACACCATACCTTTAACCTGATAACCTGGATTCCATTTGATCAACCACATGAAGAGAGACGTCTGGATCGACTGGCACCAAGACGTGTGTGTTACCATCAGTCCCCGAATTCACCTGTAAATGAAGTCAAACTACTTAAACGTTCAAATGGCCAGAACACCCATGGACAAGAGGCACAGATCGCCTTAAAACAGGGCGGCATAGTACCACTCTTAAGCTACAGTCTTGTCCTCACTTTCCACTTTGTCCACACGCACTTTATCCATTGTGATCCCCCTGGCCTGACACACACCCTCCCCCCACTTGTTTTGTCCATCCATCTATTTTAAAGAGGGGATTTTCCCCTCGGCTAGAAATATACTTTGCCAAGAGCCCCTGGTTATTGGATTAAGTGTGTTTGACGCCCCCCTCAATTCTCTGAGCCAGTAAAGCTGCTGCCCCGAGACCAATCTAACCTTTGCTCTAAATCAAGGTTTAGGCTGAGTGGATGGCGGGCCAGCCGCGCTAGTGAAGGGATCTTTTGATTGACGGAGAGATAGACAGAGGAGAGGCTATGGAGGCTTAGGAGGTGATGGTTTATGTCAAGAAAGAGTGGTGCCAAAGTGATTGAATGGCCATGCCATCCATCCTATTAGTCTGTTTGTCAAATATACAGTGGGGCAAAAAAGTATTTAGTCAGCCACCAATTGTGCAAGTTCTCCCACTTAAAAAGATGAGAGAGGCCTGTAATTTTCATCATAGGTACACTTCAACTATGACAGACAAAATGAGAACAAAAAATCCAGAAAATCACATTGTAGGATTTTTAATGAATTTATTTGCAAATTATGGTGGAAAATAAGTATTTGGTCAATAACAAAAGTTTATCTCAATACTTTGTTATATACCCTTTGTTGGCAATGAAAGAGGTCAAACGTTTTCTGTAAGTATTCACAAGGTTTTCACACACTGTTGCTGGTATTTTGGCCCATTCCTCCATGCAGATCTCCTCTAGAGCAGTGATGTTTTGGGGCTGTTGCTGGGCAACACGGACTTTCAACTCCCTCCAAAGATTTTCTATGGGGTTGAGATCTGGAGACTGGCTAGGCCACTTCAGGACCTTGAAATGCTTCTTACGAAGCCACTCCTTCGTTGCCCGGGTGGTGTGTTTGGGATAATTGTCATGCTGAAAGACCCAGTCACGTTTCATCTTCAATGCCCTTACTGATGGAAGGAGGTTTTCACTCAAAATCTCACGATACATGGCCCCATTCATTCTTTCCTTTACACGGATCAGTCGTCCTGGTCCCTTTGCAGAAAAACAGCCCCAAAGCATGATGTTTCCACCCCCATGCTTCACAGTAGGTATGGTGTTCTTTGGATGCAACTCAGCATTCTTGGTCCTCCAAACACGACGAGTTGAGTTTTTACCAAAAAGTTATATTTTGGTTTCATCTGACCATATGACATTCTCCCAATCTTCTTCTGGATCATCCAAATGCTCTCTAGCAAACTTCAGACGGGCCTGGACATGTACTGGCTTAAGCAGGGGGACACGTCTGACACTGCAGGATTTGAGTCCCTGGCGGCGTAGTGTGTTACTGATGGTAGGCTTTGTTACTTTGGTCCCAGCTCTCTGCAGGTCATTCACTAGGTCCCCCCGTGTGGTTCTGGGATTTTTGCTCACCGTTCTTGTGATCATTTTGACCCCAGGGGGTGAGATCTTGCGTGGAGCCCCAGATCGAGGGAGATTATCAGTGGTCTTGTATGTCTTCCATTTCCTAATAATTGCTCCCACAGTTGATTTCTTCAAACCAAGCTGCTTACCTATTGCAGATTCAGTCTTTCCAGCCTGGTGCAGGTCTACAATTTTGTTTCTGGTGTCCTTTGACAGCTCTTTGGTCTTGGCCATAGTGGAGTTTGGAGTGTGACTGTTTGAGGTTGTGGACAGGTGTCTTTTATACTGATAACAAGTTCAAACAGGTGCCCTTAATACAGGTAACGAGTG
Organism: Oncorhynchus keta; assembly: GCF_023373465.1. Taxonomy (NCBI): domain Eukaryota; kingdom Metazoa; phylum Chordata; class Actinopteri; order Salmoniformes; family Salmonidae; genus Oncorhynchus; species Oncorhynchus keta. The sequence continues at coordinate 7,620,620 of NC_068440.1, forward strand.
GAGGACAGAAGAGCCTCTTCAAGAAGAAGTTACAGGTCTGTGAGAGCCAGAAATCTTGCTTGTTTGTAGGTGACCAAATACTTATTTTCCACCATAATTTGCAAATAAATTCATGAAAAATCCTACAATGTGATTTTCTGGATTTTATTTCTCATTTTATCTGTCATAGTTGAAGTGTACCTAGGATGAAAATTACAGGCCTCTCTAATCTTTTTAAGTGGGAGAACTTGCACAATTGGTGGCTGACTAAATACTTTTTTTGCCCCACTGTACATGCTATGGTAAATATAGCTAGGGTTATAAAAATAGCTGGCAATTGGATCACAACAATGGAACGTGGAACGAACTAGCCAGGGCAGGACAGGTTATATAGGCAACTCCATTCCTGACCTCAGACTGGGCAGGCTTTAGGTACAGCCCTTTTGTTACAGCCCAGCTCTTAAATACCGGATTAGACTAATCATGATCTTCATTTAAGGCCATGATTAAATTGAAGACCATAATTCATTAATTAACCGCTTCTACAGACAGTGAGTAACGTGGCCGTGGCAGGCACCCAGCGATCGAGGCCTTCAGTTACTGTTCGATTGAATGTTAAAAGGGCAAAACGAGTGACCGAAGCGACTTTGTGCGTGGTATGATCATAGGTGCCAGGTGCGCCGGATCTAGTATCTCAGAAATGGCCACCCTCCTGGGCTTTTCACACACGACAGTGTCTGGTCCGACAAAACTCAGTTCCTTTTGCGTCATGCTGATGGCAGAGCCAGGCTTTGGCGTAAGCAGCATGTGTCCATGGACTGACCCATCCTGTCTGCTGTCAAAGGTACAGGCTGGTGAGGAATGTTTTCCGGGCACACGTTAGGTCCCCCAATTGAGCAACGATTGAACGCCACAGGGTATCTGAACATTGTTGCTGAACAAACCCAATAGATCATCTTTAGGATGAGATGAAACGGGCTGTACGCAGAATGAGTGTACCGCCGTCCAATCTGCAGGAACTGCGTGTTGCCATGTCGTCAGGATGGACCCACATCCCTTTGGAACGTTTCTGACACCTTGTAGTGTCCAAGCCCCAAAGAATGCAGGCTGTTCTGGAGGCAAAAGGCGGGTCCGACCCGGTTCCTGTACCTAATAAACTGGCCGGTGAGTGTATATTTTTGGTTGCTGACTCTTATGGATCAGTAGAATCTACCCATACTATTGTGTAGATTTGTCATTTAGGTGAACTATCCACTTAAGTGTTAATCCAGACAAAGCAGAACACTGATCTCAGATTCATATATGTACTAGCCCAGATATGCACTTCTAATATAGGTAGCCTAGTGGTTAGAGTGTCGGGCCAGCTGGGCCAGTAACCGAAAGTTTGCTAGATCAAATCCCCGGAGCTGACAAGGTAAAAATCTGTCGTTCGGCCCCTGAACAAGGCCGTTTAACCCACTGTTCCTAGGCTGTCATTGTAAATAAGAATTTGTTCTCAACTGACTTGCCTAGTTACATTTTTTTTTAATTAGGTCACCCAGCATACATCTATGAGGTACAGAACATGCTTGAGAGTACATGATGATTATCTGCTACACCAACTCATTACCCAGCTTATGAGGAAACACCCTCTAGTAGACCACAAGTCAAAGACCCCTCTAAATTTGGCAGGACATAACTATTTTCTCTTCTTCCAGGAGCAGTGGAGGGTGCTGAGGGGAAAATGGCTCATAATAATGGCATCAAACCATTGTGTTTCATACCATTCCACATATTCTGCTCCAGCCATTACCACCAGCCCATCCTCCCCAAATAAAGTGCCACCAACCTCCTATGTCCAGGATAGTCCATTTTCTCTCCCCTGCCTTCCGTTAAGCCCGTTGTTGTTTTGAATATAATACTTCAGGTTTACAGGATATCAGTTGTTGGACGGTATCCTCTGAATAACATAGCAATACACTTCATTTGAGCCCCCTCAATATATAGCTAATTCATTTTTGTTTAAGTAGTAAAACAAAAGCTCCCATTTTTTATCTTATTGGCAAACCAAATTGTGGTCATACACAGGACATAGAAGCTAGAGTACAATTATGAATATCTACCTCCGCATAGTGGTAGGGATAGTATATATAATATGACATTTGTAATGTCTTTATTGTTTTGAAACTTCTGTATGTGTAATGTTTACTGTTAATTTGTATTGTTTTATTTCACTTTTGTATAATATCTACCTCCCTTGCTTTGGCAATGTTAACACATGTTTCCCATGCCAATAAAGCCCCTTGAATTGAATAGTAGTCGTCATAGATACTGCTGTGTCTCTACGATGGAATATGCATTGTGTGCATGTAGGTTCTGAAGTGTGCTTAAAATGTATGCTGTGCGATTTGGTTGAATAAGAATGTCAGTCCAAACAGGTCTAATGGTACATAATGTACATCACAAGAGGTTGGTGGCACACACCTTAACTGGGGAGGACGGGCTCATAGCCATGGCTGGAATGGACTAAATGGAATGGTAATCGAACTTATCAAACATATGGTTTCTTGTGCATTTTGATACCATTCCATTACAGCCATTATTATGAGCTGTCCTCCCCTCTGTAGCCTTCTGTGATGTACACACTGTACACTCCTTGTGGGGACCTGAGAGTAAAATCTGTTTGTCTCCATCTACAGTTCACAATAGGAACTGTCCCAAGATAAGAGGGAATGTGGTTGGAGAGACTGAAAATACTACAATTACGCCTCCCAGAAATGTAAAATTCAATGGATCAAATTCACGCTGCAGGGCTACCATTCTAAACGATTTACATTACTAGTAAACCTATAGACATTTCCAAAATTCAAAGAGCCTGAAGAAGTTCACAAGGAAACATTTATTAGCAAAATAACTAAATGAAAATGATTGAGTGTAAGGCCATTTTTCTAAATGAAATCACACCACACGAGAAATGTTAAATCACATCCACTACGCCAGATGTAACATATGAGCAAATGCATTATTCTTTTTAATAAAAAAAATGTTTTAAAAACTTTGGACATGAATAGTTTGTAATATACAGGGGACATAACATGCTAGGTGAGTGCATTTCAACTGCTTGGCATTAAACAGTGCTAATTACCCATCACACATTAATACTGCTGGATACAAGTCTCAGAATAAAATGTAAAATAATGCACTAGCACAAGAACTATAGAAGTTGTTCAATGTGAGGGGAGATTGGGGGTGATTGATCCAATACATGTCTGGCATCCACCCACCAATGTGTAGATGGAAAGCCTATTGAGAGAAGAGGTGGAGAGAGCGAGGGGTTACAAATCAATTAATTATTTTAGATCCTGCCGAGTAGATGCATCACAAATAGCATGTCTGGTGGCGTGTTTATTTTATGTAAGGGAGTCATGCTGTGAACAAGGTCTCTTTCACAGATGAGCCCTGTAAGTATAATGTAGGAAATGTTTTGTCCTATAACTCATTATTCAAGTCCCTAGTAACGTAACTTACCTGCTTTTGTGGCCAGTTGCCACAGCCCTAAGGCCCCCTGTGGCGATGGATATGCATCTTGCGGCTGAGGGTGCGGGCCAGCCGGTCCACGGTGGTGCCGATGTGGCCAAGCTCTTTGCTGGAGACGAGGCCATCAATGTTTCCGCTGTACCACAGCACCCAGCCCCCCAGGGACATGAGCACGAACAGTGCTCCTGTGTACACCAGGAGGTCCCCAAAGTCCCTGCCTTTGATATTCAGAGGGACAAAGACTCCCACCAGCAAGGCGGTGCCACCCAGCAAGTCCATCAGCACTGCAAAGGCCAGGGCCAGTTTACAGTGGGACAAGCCATCACAGAGCCCCATGGTCACACCTGAGAACGAAGGAATCAGAAATCTGACCTGGGGTGCTGCAAGTTGACACAAAAAAACCTGGGTAAAGAAAGATTAAGTGCATAAAATAAATTCTAGGGAATATGAAAGGCTACATATAATTTATCATCTACATGAGCTAGATATAAAAGTGGTTGGTATTAGGTTACAAAGATTTAAACGTTTGTATGGGACAAACATGAACCCACTGGTCAAAACGGATTAAATCAACGATGTTTCCACGACATTTCGACCAAAACAATCAATGTAATGAACTTAAATCAACGTGGAAAACTAATTGGATTTCCAAAAGGGATCAAGGTAAGAGAATCTCGTTTCTTTTTCACCCAACCTTTTAACCTAAATCCATTGACAGGATGACATTTTTGGATGATTTCACGTTAACTCACAACTCAACCAAATGGAGCCTAAATCAACTGAACGTTGAACTTGAGAGCGCATCAGTGGGAAGGCAATATTTTAGAACATCAAAATAGCCTAACTAATTACATGTTCACTCCAAAGGAACAAAGAAAATAGTTAGGCTAGGGAGGCTACATTGTTTTCAAACCATTGGCTTGCCATAGTCGGTAGCGTACAAGTTGCCCTTTGTCTGGAATATGTGTCATGTTTTTTACTTTGACCTGGTGAAACTGATGTCGAATCCGACATTGTTGAATGTCTTTTTTTTATTATTATCAAAAATAGTTATCTACCTGGATACGTTGTGTAATCTTCCGGAATTCGATCCCACCTTTTCACTTTTTTGCGTTTTTCTCAACGACCACTTTACCCCTCCCACAATTTCACCTGCGCCCCGCCCACAAACAGTATGCAAAAATTGTATAAGACATGGTAGGCTAATAAGGCTTGAAGATACAAATACAGTAGTTGATGTATGTGAAAACACGATGAAGTAGGCATAAAGTTAGTTTCCCTGTAATTCTTATACATTTTCATTAGCCATCAGGAAGTCCGAAGCGTTACAAGTCGTAAGCATGTGCCCTTGAGGAGAAAAGCTGACGAATGTACCTGATGGGGAGCGGATGGGTATTAACTTGCGTCTTTCTTTTTTTTTCTGCAGAACGAGGTAACAACTAAGGCAAACGATTCGATGACGTTTCATGCGAAAACATGTATCTTCAGTTGGCTTCCTTTAGCTACATTTCAGCTTTGTGCGACCGATTTTGGAGCAGGTGAACTTACTAGATACAACTCATATCGAAATTGCATTTGAATATTAAAGTTATTTGTTTTACAGCTGGTGACGTCACCGTGTCGAAGGACTAATGACTGTTTTAACACTTTCAGTACAATGTATGATCCATGATGGTGCTTATTATAATGCTACAATGTTGCCATGTGTAGCCTATCACAGATTTGCAAAACAACACTCAGCCCATGAAAGATGACTGATTCTCGGACAAGCACGAGGAATGCAACAGACACTAACTTGTCTTCCTCCTCCTGTCTAATTGTTATTTTACTGAGTTACTGCATTTACTATAGAAATGTATAAAAGCATGGTTAGCCTACTCTATAGGCACTTCTATTTAAAGACCCGCTCCTCCCTTTCTAGTTTATCAAACGACATAATTGTTAATTATGTGTCACTCGTGTCACTACCATTTACTGTGGTCCCTAAAGGTCTGTATAATGTTGTGGATGGATGTGAAGTCTCCTTCCCCTTTGAGGAGAACATACAGAATACTAGTGAGTTAAGCAATCCCTTATAAATATGTTCTCTTATCATGAAATGTCAGATAGTTCCGGGCTACTCGAACACAAGCAACATGATCTGCAGTTTATTGATTCATGTCACTAATTGGCTAGAAGTTCCACAGACCTGGAGGGTGAGGTAATTAAACTATCATCCCTCATGAATAGGGCTCTACATAATCACCTCTTGATACCTTCATCAACTCAATTCATAATGTAATTATGGTTTCATAGGTCAAGTGGTCAATAACTTTTCAGTGCACACCACCTGCTTCTGCCCATCACCTACAGGTTTAGAAACGAATGGAGGTTCCCTTCCTCCTATAAGTGTCGACATCAAGGGATAGGAATGTAGACGAGAAGTTATTGACCTTCATGGGGATTTACTTACCAAAAGCTATAAGGCTTTGGTCACAGCCATTTGGCTCTAGCTTCAGAATGGTTTCCCCCACCCCTACATTAGCTCTGTAAGTATCTTGTTCATTGTTCAAAGTGAAGATTGTGGTTGAATAATTTTCTAACAGAGACTAATTGCAGGATTACTGCATTGGGGGCTCTGAGAGGAGTTATTTTTTTGTTTACAGAGAGATTTCTGTTCACCCAACCTAATTTTTAGAAGAGATGTGTAAGAAAGGTTTGTAGTCTGTCAGTGTATTAACTAAAAGCCACATTTTGTGATGTAGCCTATTACAGCAGTTACATAGGAAAATAGTGTTGGCTCCCACCCTGAGTCATCCACTGGTTGGGCATGCTGTTTATGGTAATTGGATTATGTTTTGATAGCCATGAATCAAATACTATCTATCTTTCATTCAGTCAGATGGCGCAGCAGAATGATGATTTGAGGTGTTGCTGCATGATTCATGGATGGGAGAAGCACTGACACAAGCACATATTGCAGACACCGCATTCCTCCGTTTGAGAAGGAAATGTGAATAATCTGAGCACATATTGTTGTTTTGATGGTAGAGAAAGTTCATGGACAGGCACACCGTTCTGAGCCGTGGGTTTAAAGAAACTCCACCTGTACATGTTTTATTTGTTTTCATTGTTGAACCATTTGTTAATTAATACCTGAATATTTTTTGATGTTTATTTTTTTCATTTTCTTGCCACGTTTTGATAGGTCAGTTACTGATAAGGTCAGTAACCCATCTGCTGTACAATAAAACAATATAATTTGTGCAAAATGTAGTTATGGGTTTTTTGTAGTTGGTATCTGTCTTCCTAGATATTAAATTGATCAGAAATGTGCTTGTGTTTATTACTCTGAACAATTGTCGGGAATTCCTCTGCTCAACACACACACAAGATTAGCGTTATTCCATGCCGACAGAGGGCATCCTAATTCCTTGTGTCCAGTCTTGATTCAAACAGATGTTTATTTGTAGCCTTGGTCGCTAAACTAACAAGATCAAGTCATTAAATCGAGGTCCATAATGTCGGATTTTGATGAATTCGAGAGACTGACTGAAAATAAGAAAGGTGAGTGTTATTGCACATTCATCCTATAGTAACGGTTAATTTGACCATCGACAGTAGCTCCAATAGATTAAACTAGGTATCATACCCTGTCACTGCATTGCTGCTAACTAGCTTGCACAAGGCCTATAAGGTGTTTACCAAAACAATATTATGACAAGAGACTCACATGCTTGCTTGCACCTCTGCTGGCAATGTATAACAAAAAGGGTACTGTTTGACAGCTAGCTATACCTGAATAGCTGCAGGATTGACTAGTGACATTTTTTAATTGCGACCTGTCCATTACTTTTTGACTTATAGTTTATCTAAAGGGTACTGTACATTTATGCAATGTAGAATGAGGGAGTAGTGTTACAGATATGCCCACATATCGTGCTTTCTCTGCATGTTGATGGAGTGAATTTTGAATTGCTTTTAACTCCTCTAACGTTAGCTATAACAGGAGTAGCAGCGTATGACAGTTTTTTTCTTTCTCCGGTAGTATGCATAAGGCCTTTTCTCTCCTGCTGCGACTAAGGGATCCTGTGTCTTTGTCAGTGACTCAGCCCTACTCGCTTATACTTCCTCCCTCCCCTTTTTAGAGCGGGACAAGGAGAATCGGCACGGTCGGCGCACGCTGTCCCGCAGCCGAGAGAGGAAGAAGAGGAGCTGGGAAAGGAGGAAGAGCAGGGCAAGCCGTAGCGACAGCAAGGACCATCAACACAGGCGCAGGTGGATACCGCTGTTCAAGTATTTGAGATGAGATCCATTCCCATTTTGTGCGAATAGTTGTCAGCTTTGTGGACCATTGGCTTGTTTCAACTATTTCTTTCCCCACCTTTATGCAATAGTAAACAGAATACCCATGTTTTAACTGTCATTTCAGCACACAGACTCAAAAACAATCCCCAGAGACTGTTGTGAGTTACAGCAATACAGCGGACAGTGACTTGCATGACACCTTCAAAGTATAACTGCTAATAATGAGTCAGCTGTCCATCTGTTGGTTAAGTACTGTACTTGGTGGTTATGTGTACTAATGTTAGAATTGCTTCTTAATACAATTTCAAGGTAAGGGGTGACGACTTGGATCTGTAGCTGTCCATCTCTCCTGTCCTGTCCCCTACTGTTTCTCTCCTGCAGTCGCTCTCCAGCTCTGCACAGAGTGAAGAAGAAAGTGAGGAAGTACTGGGATGTTCCGGCACCAGGCTTCGAGCATATCACCCCCCTGCAGTACAAGGCTATGCAGGGTCAGTTTGGCAATACTTGTCAGCTCTCACTATAATAGTGTCACATCACAGTCCGTATTATGTCTGCTCAAAAGCAAAGGCCGTTGATGTGATATTGTATGAAAGTATTCAACTCAGTCCCTCTCTCACTTCATACATATACAGTACAAGTCAAACATTTGGACACACCTACTCATTCAATGGTCTTTCTTTATTTTTTCTATTTTCTACATTGTAGAATAATAGCGAAGACATCAAAACTATGAAACAACACTAATGGAATCATGTAGTAACCAAAAAAGTGTTACACAAATAAAAATATATTTTATATTCTTCAAAGTAGCCACCCTTTGCCTCAGCGCAAACCAGATGGGACAGTGTATCGCTGCAGAATGCTGTGGTAGCCATGCTGGTTAAGTGTGCCTTGAATCATAAATAAATCACCAACAGTGTCACCAGTAAAGCACCATCACACCTCCTCTTCACGATGGGAACCACACATGCGGAGATCATCCGTTCACCTACTCTGCATCTCACAAAGACACAGTTTGTCACCAAATTTGAACTCATCAGACCAAAGGACAGATTTCCCCCGGTCTAATGTCCATTGCTTGTGTTTCTTGGCCCAAGCAGGTCTCTTCTTCTTATTAGTGTCCTTTAGTAGTGGTTTCTTTGTAGCAATTTGACCACGAGACCTGATTCACAGTCTCCTCTGAACAGTTGATGTTGACATGTGTCTGTTACTTGAACTCTGTGAAGCATTTATTTGGGCTGCAATTTCTGATGCTGGTAACTCTAATAAACTTCTCCTCTGCAGCAGAGGTATCTCTGGGTCTTCCTTTCCTGTGGCGTTCCTCATGAGAGCCAGTTTGATCATAGCGCTTGATGTTTTTTTGCGACTGCACTAGAAGAAACTTTCAAAGTTCTTGACACAACACAACTGATTGGCTCAAACACATTAAGAAGAAAAGAAATGCCACAAAATAACTTTGATCAAGGCACACCTGTTAATTGAAATGCATTCCAGGTGACTACCTCATGAAGCTGGTTGAGAGAAAGCCAAGAGTGTGCAAAGCTGTCATCAAGGTTAAGGGTGGCTACTTTGAAGAATCTCAAATATAAATATATTTTGATGTGTTAACCCTTTTTTTGGTTACTACATGATTCCATATGTGTTATGTCATAGTTTTCATGTCTTCACTATCATTTTACAATGTAGAAAATAGTACAAATAAAGAAAAACCCTTGAATGAGTAAGTGTGTCCAAACTTTTGACTGGTGCTGTACATAAATATATAGTCATACAAAGTCATACAAAACATTAAAGAACAGCTTCCTAATGTTGAGTTGCACCCCCCATGCCCTCAGAACAGCCTCAATTTGCCAGGGCATGGACTCTACAAGGTGTCGAAAGCATTCCACAGGGATAATGACCCATGTTGACTCCAATGCTTCCCACAGTCAGGGGCGCAACTTTCACTGGGGTCAGGGACATGAACCGCCCCCCCCACACATTCTGAATGAACAGTTTTATAATTGCACTGTGATACAAAATGTGGCTCCGGTGTGCTTTAGGACCATGTGGACGCCTCAGAGCGGTCGGATAGGCTGTTTTCCGGTTTCAGCCAGCTGGATTTAGGATCGCACGGACACCACAGAACGTGCGGACAGACTGTGTGAAGGCAAAGCTTCTGAAAGGCTGGCATATAGGACCAGCAAGGGAGAGATGATTAGAGGCAGCTGCTGTCTGTGTTGCGCTTTTCCCAGAGTTGTAAAAGCAAGCAGAACATAAACTGTCTACTCTAGCTGATCTAGCTGGCAAGGTAACTGCTGTTTGACAGAATTTGTTTATTTTTATTCCAAATGCCGAGCTAGTAGTGTAACTGACATGTTACGTTAACCAATGTGTCATCCCCTCTCGACTGAAATAAATGAACTTCTAGCAGCGAGTTCATTGTAAAATTAATAAAACGAAACTAGATCATCAAATTTTAAAATGTTCAGGAGAGAATTCCAGGACCACGGAGCTCAGTAACTAAAACAATTTCTACCATGACCTGTTCTAATTTTTGGTACTATTAGAAGAAAATGAAAATGGGACCGTAATTGATATTTATTTACCGACCTGACTAAAAAAGAAGAGAGAAAATGGCATTTTACCCAATATGGCCTTATAAATCTGTGTATACCAGTGTTTAAGCCTACGCAAGGTCAATGACGGCCAGCCAACAGCGTTGTAGAGATCACAATGATGTGGTAGATGTTTTATTTACACAAAATAATATATATCACATTTACATAAGTATTCAGACCCGTTACACAGTACTTTGTTGAAGCACCTTTGTCAGCAATTAGAGCCTTGAGTCTTCTTGGGTATGATGCTACAAGCTTGGCACACCTGTATTTGGGGAGTTTCTCCCATTCATCTCCTTAGATATTCTCAAGCTCTGTCAGGTTGGATGGGGAGTGTCGCTGCTATTTTCAGGCCTCTCCAGAGATGTTCGATCGGGTTCAAGTTCGGGCTCTGGCTGGGCCACTCAAGGACATTAAGAGACTTGTCCTGAAATCATGCCTGTGCTGTTTTCGCTGTGTGCTTAGGGTCTATGTCATGTTGGAAAGTGAACCTTCATCCTAATCTGAGGTCTTGAGTGCTATGGAGCAGGTTTTCATCAAGCATCTCTCTGTACTTTGCTCCATTCACCACCATGCTTCACCGTAGGATGGTATTGGACAGGCGATGAGCGGTGCCTGGTCTCCGCCAGACGTGACGCTTGGCATTCAGGTAAATGAGTTCACTCTTAGTTTCATCAGACCAGACAATCTTGTTTCTCATGGTCTGAGAGTCCTTTAGGTGCCTTTTGGCAAATTCCAAACAGGCTGTCATGTGCCTTTTACCCAGGAGTGGCTTCCATCTGGCCACTCTACCATAAAAGCCTAACTGGTGGAGTGCTGCAGAGATGGTTGTCCTTCTGGAAGGTTCTCCCATCTCCACAGAGGATCTCTGGAGCTCTGTCAGAGTGATCATCGGGTTCCTGGTCACTTCCCTGACCAAGGCCCTTCTCTGCCGATTGCTCAGTTTGGATGGGCGGCCAGCTCTAGGAAGAGTCTTGGTGGTTCCAAACTTCTTCCATTTAAAGAATGATGGAGGCCACTGTGTTCTTGGGGACCTTCAATGCTGCTGAAATGTTTTGGTACCCTTCCCCAGATCTGTGCCTCGACACAATCCTGTCTTGGAGCTCTACGGACAATTCCTTCGACCTCATAGCTTGTTTTTTTTCTGACATGCACTGTCAACTGTGGGACCTTATTTAGACAGGTGTGTGCCTTTTCCATATCATGTCCAATCAATATAATTTACCACAGGTGGACTCCAATTAAGTTGTAAAAACATCTCAAGGATGATCAATGGAAACAGGATGCACCTGAGCTCAAATTCGAGACTCATAGCAAAGGGTCTGAATACTTATGTAAATAAGGTGTATATATATATTTTTTCTTATACATTTGCAGAAATAGCTAAAAACCTGTTTTCACTTTGTCATTATGGGGTATTGTGTGTAGATTAATTAGGAAAACAAAATATTTGATACATTTTAGAACTAGGCTGTAACATAACAAAATGTGGAAAAAGTCAAGGGGTTTGAATACTTTCCGAATGCACTGTATATAAAAAAAGTATGTCGACGCCCCTTCAAATTAGTAGATTTGGCTATTTCAGCCACATCCTTTGATGACAGGTGTATAAAATCGAGCACATGGCCATGCAATCTCCATAGACAAACACTGACTGTAGAATGGCCTTATTGAAGAGCTCAGTGCACTAGCTGCCTCGGTCAACTAACGTCTAGGAGCAACAACAGCTCATTCACGAAGTGGTAGGCCACACAAGCTCATAGAACGGGACCTCCGAGAGTGCTGAAAAGCGTAATAATCATCTGTCCTGGGTTGCATCACTCATTACCGAATTCCAAACTGCCTCTGCAGCACAATAACTGTTCCTTCACGAAATGGCTGAGGATCCGCTAAGATCACCATGCGCAATGCCAAGCGTCGGCTGGTGTGGTGTAAAGCTTGCCACCATTGGACTCTGGAGCAGAACTGTTTGGTGGTGGAGAAATAATGATCTGGGGCTGTTTGTCATAGTTTGAGGTAGGTCTCTTAGTTCCAGTGAAGGGAAATCTTAAGGCTACAATATACAATGACATTCTAGCGGATTCGGTGCTTCCAACTTTGTGGCAGAGCCCTGACCTCGACCCCATTGAACACCTTTGGGATGAATTGGACTGCGAGCCAGGCCTAATAGCACAACATCAGTGATCGACCTCACTAATGCTGTTGTGGCTGAATGGAAGCAAGTCCCCGCAGCAATGTTCCAACACCTAGTGGAAAGCCTACCCAGAAGAGTGGAGGCTGTTATAGCAGCAAAGGGCAGACCAACTCCATATTAATGCCCATGATTTTGGAATGAGATATTCGATGAGCAGGTGTCCACATGCTTTTGGTCATTTAGTGTACCTACCATAGTCAGTTCAGCTCTAGCTAGCCTCTAGCTATCTGCCAGGTAGCAGTATCTAACAGCTTTTGTGTGTATGGAAATGTTTTGTGGCCTTTGTTTTGTCCCGTTTTAACAGAAGTAAATTTGAACCATTGTATCATTAGCTAGAGCTAGCCAAAAGTTGGGTAACGTTAGCTAGCTCGCTCACTAACTTTTGCTATTATTTTTTGCCTCAATCACACTAGACATGAATCAAATGATTAAACCAGCAGCCAAAAGATTGAAGGCCAATATATTCTGAAATTTCTTCAGTGTAATGTGAGTTTTTATTTGTCAGTAAAGCAATGTAACGTTATTCAACTGTTAGTTTCTCTAGTTAATTCCCTACTTTTCACGGTGACACATTATAAACAGCTCTACAGGCTACACTGCCATGGTGTACAGTCCGTACACAACACTATGCTCATCATATCCCAGCAGGGTCAGGCAGCCAGGGAAGACCAGTCTACGGAGCGTAGGTGAATTTTGCAATCAGTGAATGGATACAATGAATGGTGAGTGAATGGATACAAATTCCATCTTGAGTTGATGGGTAGGCTACAATCTGGGAATCGTGGTCATTTCAATTATTGAACCATTGATTCTATTCTTGGATAATATAATGTATAAATGTACACCAAGGTAATTCTTTGTCATGCTTGCTTGAGCAGGATCAGATGGTGACAGGGGTCATGGTCAGGCAGCCAGGGAAGACCAGTCTGTGACAGTGCTGAGGAGAAGTTTTGCAGATGCAACACTTTATTCTCTCTGTGCAGCAAACACCGGACAAGTAAGAAGCTTCAAAGATTGAAACTATTTTAAGGCAGTCTGACAAACATTTCCAAACGGTGTCAATGGTTTTTCCCGATGATCCAAAACAACAGGTCAAACAAAACATTTGAGGAAGACCTGGGAGACACTATTGATGATGATGAATGGATACAGATGTGTTAGAATGCCCAGTCATGTTCATATCATCTCAGACATAAATTATTGCAGTTTATGATCATCCATATAACATATTATTTGCCAGTTAAATGGAATATCATGCACTCAGAAATGTCATTCTTCTGCTGGAGGTGTAAATCACAAACGGGGGCATATTTGCATAATTCATGGTCTTGTGAAGGCTGGCTGAATTCTGTCAAAGAGTATGTTCTTTTATCTCCGCATGTCTACCGATTATTTCTGTATTTGTTTGCTTATAAATGTTGATACTGGAGACGGTTATCAGACAAAATTGTAACCGAGCATTTATAGAGGCTAAGACATGCATTGCCATTAATTGGAAGGTTGGTTATCCTTCGATAATGTCACATTGGAAGTTCTGCATCACTAGATGTGATTTATTTCAAGATCAAGGGTATACTGTGCAACTTTCATAAGGTATGGATTCCTTATGGAATACTGTACAACAAAAGGAGTGTATTGAAAACCTATTTCGGCGATCCCTAGCTGCTGGTCTGCTCAGTCCTGGCCCTGGGGGTCTGCCGTACTGTTGGTTGTCACTCTGGCCTTGGCCTAACACACCTGAAACCAGTAATGAATGTTGGGTGTGTTGGGTTGAGGTGCTGCAGGGCCGTGGACACCTAGGGGCAGGAAGAGGTGACCCAGCTATATTGTGTGTATATTGTGTAAAAATAGCTCTACAGTAGTATTAAGCCTATGATATGAAATGATATGGAGGATGTACTGTTTCTGTGTGAATGTGTAGGAGGTGTATGTGTGTTTTTATTAAATGTTCGATTTCCAAACCTTTCCCTTGAGACATAAAAGATGGGAAGGAGGTTGTGTTGGGGAGAGAGTTGAGTTATTGATTAGACTGGTGAGGGTTGGGGGTGCAGGGGACCGGGCTGGCTGTGTGGTCCGGCTGAAATTTGATATAGAGGATATTTTAATAAAAAGTATTTTGTACTTTATTTGTAAGAATTTGTTAGGCTATTGGTCAAAGATGCAACACAACGTTGATTATTGAATTATCATTGACCTATATTGAACAAAAATATCAATGCAACATGTGAAGTGTTGGTCCCATGAAATAAAAGATTCCAGAAATGTTCCATACTGTCACGACTTCTGCCGAAGTTGATGCCTCTCCTTGTTCGGGCGGCGTTCGGCGGTCGTCGTCACCGGCTTTCTAGCTGCCAACTATCCACCATTTGTTATGTCTTGATTGTACAGACCTGGTTCCCATTATGTTATTATTATTTCCCTGTTGAACCCACTGGTTCTCATTATGTTTCGTGCGTGATTGTTCCTGGTCTTGTGTTAGTCTTTTGTGTTAGGGTTTGTTATTCCCTGCGTGGATTTATTTTGGCTGATTTATTTTTTCGAGTAAAGTACGTTGTTTTACTCAGCTCTGTGTCCTGCGCCTGACTCCGTCCTCACCTCTGCACAACTGACACTTGACACATACGCACCAAAAGCGTATTGCTCTAAAATGTTGTGCACAAATTTGTTTCCATCCCTGTTAGTGAGCATTTCAACTTTTCCAAGATAATCCATCCACCTGACAGGTGTGACATATCAAGAAGCTGATTAAACAGCATGATCATTACACAGTTGCACCTTGTACTGGGGCCAATAAAAAGACACTCTAAAATGTGCAGTTTTGTCACAAGTTGTGCCCTTGCCCACAGTTGTGTCAAGTTGGCTGGATGTCCTTTGGATGGTAGACCATTCTTGATACACATGGGAACCTGTTGAGCGTGAAAACCCACCAGCTTTGCAGTTCTTGACACAAACCAGTGCGCCTGGCACCTACTACCATACCTCGTTCAAAGGCACTTAAATCTTTTGTCTTGCCCATTCACCCTCTAAATGGCACACATACACAATCCATGCCTCAAGGCTTAAAAATCCTTCTTTAACCTGTCTCCTCCCCTTCATTAACACTGATTGAAATGGATTTAACAAGTGACATCCATAAGGGATCATAGCTTTCACCCTGGATTCACCTGATCAGTCTATGCCATGGAAAGAGCAGGTGTTCAGTATTTCTTCTCCATTGGGAGTCATATCTATAACTTGAGTCCATGTTC
This sequence comes from Oncorhynchus keta, assembly GCF_023373465.1. Taxonomy (NCBI): domain Eukaryota; kingdom Metazoa; phylum Chordata; class Actinopteri; order Salmoniformes; family Salmonidae; genus Oncorhynchus; species Oncorhynchus keta. The sequence goes on from NC_068440.1 coordinate 7,636,444, forward strand.
CTTTCTCAGCTGCTGGCCAGATCCCAGCCACGGCCCTACTGCCCACCATGGTAACTCCAGAGGGGCTGGCCTCCACCCACACTTCTGTACCTGTGGTGGGCAGCCAAATGACCAGGCAGACCAGGAGGCTCTACGTAGGCAACATACCTTTCGGTATCACAGAGGTAGGTAATAGAGAACTGCTACCCGTTCCACACTACTGAGTTGTACATAAGGCCTAAAATACAGTTAAAGACTACTGCTACTGATAGAGCAATCAGTTTTCCTGTCTTCACACCCTGCCTTCGTCCCCTAGGTAAAAGAGCTATTGATCTCCTTTGGCCCTCTGAAGGCCTTCAACCTGGTCAAAGACAGCGCCACGGGCCTCTCCAAGGGCTACGCCTTTTGTGAATATGTGGACGTCAATTTGAATGACCAAGTCAGTGTCAGATATTGTACCTGTATTGCTGTACGCAATCTTGTTATAGACTTGAGGTTAACATAAGGTCATAGACTCTTGGGCTGCATGTCAATAGTCCAAAGTGGCTACCCTGTGTTTCTTCTTTCGTCTGCACTGATCTGATCTACCTGGCCAAGTGAAAGCAAATTTCACAATAGTCTTCTGCCATATTTCTTTCTCCTATGCAGCCTTTGCAGATCAGTGCTGTTGTAGGAAAGGAGGTGAGAATAGGAAGCACATTTTGAGTGGAAAGATGGCAGCAAATCCCAAACTCCTTCAATAATTAAAATGTCAATATTGCCAAGAATGAACTTTTATACTTCCATGATCCCTCTTTCACCACCAGCAGGATACTGGGATAGGCTACATTCTTTACTTGCTCAATTTATTTGTAAGAGTAAAGGCTAGTCAGTTGTACACCTGAATGCATTCAACTGAAATGTGTCTTCCGCATTTAACCCCTCTGAACACCCTCGTATTATGTTTTCTACACTTCAGCGTGAAAAATGTGCCGGTTGCCAAAATCTCCCAAATGTCTAATCATATTTTTTGGCTTTGATTTTACGCCCTCTGTACTCATGGTTAAATCCTGCTACAGCTGTATCTTGGCGCCCCCTGGAGGAAAAACAAGTTGCCCCTCACAGACTCCAAGACATAATCAATTCTGATATCCCGCTCAAACATTGCAAACTCAAAGTTGGCCCTATCATCTCACAACTTATTTCAGTCTGGCGCCTGGTTGGTAAACATACCAAAACCAACCTCACGATCCTCACCTTCCTTTATTAAACATACCAAAACCAACCTCACAATCCTCACCTTCCTTTATTAAACATACCAAAGCCAACCTCACAATCCTCACCTTCCTTTATTAAACATACCAAAACCAACCTCACGATCCTCACCTCCCTTTATTAAACATACCAAAACCAACCTCACGATCCTCACCTTCCTTTATTAAACATACCAAAACCAACCTCACGATCCTCACCTCCCTTTATTAAACATACCAAAACCAACCTCACGATCCTCACCTTCCTTTATTAAACATACCAAAACCAACCTCACGATCCTCACCTTCCTTTATTAAACATACCAAAACCAACCTCACGATCCTCACCTTCCTTTATTTGACAACCATGCTCTCCACCTGGGTGGTCGTCTTTTCATCTATGGTCTGAAAGAGGGATTCCTACTATCTCAAATATCACTGAAGGCTACTATCTGTGTGCATTTCAAGACCTCCAGAAGCAATAACTTACCTGATACTTCCTTTTTCGTTTACTTGCAACACCGTTCTGCTTTGCATGCATATGTTCCCTTGGGAGGCAAGAATGGTCTGTCCACCTTATTCACAAATTATTTATTCATATTTGTACACAGGGACTGGTCTCTAAATGACATTCTCTGCTACTTAAAATGACTCACAAACCAATCCCTTCCCTAGCATCATGGAAGAAAGACCTTTCCGTATGTAGTACTGTGACTAATTGGACTAAAGTTTGGTTCAACATATACATTTCATCAAGAAACCCCAACCATCAAATTATACATTACAATTTTGCCCATAGAACTTACTGTACACCATGCAAACTATTTCAGATGAAAGCTAGACAAACCCCAAATTGCTCTTTGTGCCCTCCGGGGGCTCCTGGCAAATTTTCATATGGTTTGGGAGTGCCCAGGGGTTTTACATTTCTGGAGTTGTGTTTCATCCTGTCTTTCTGACATAATGACTAGAAATGTACCATGTTCACTATTTTATTGTTAAATGATGACACTAGACCTATCTGTCGAACAGCAATGTATTTGGCTGGCTGGATTAACAGCAGGCCAAACAATTTGCCTCACGTTGGCAGCCTCCTCATTCTTTAAACAGACAGCAGTGGCTGCTATCATTCATGGCTATTATTGACATGGAAATATTTGTAGGACTGTAGGCATGCATGGGGCGAGTGAAAGAAACATATTTGCTCTTTCATCAACGTATGACTCTGTAAAAAGACTGCTATCTAACTTTGAGTTCGGGAAGTCCTGTGGATGGGGGGACGGGACTGTTTGTCTTGTCACTTGTTCTTCTGTCCATGTGTACCTTCTTACAAAAAAAAAACATTTGATCACTGTTCTAACTCTGTTTGCTGTTTCAGGCCATTGCAGGGTTGAATGGGATGCAGCTGGGGGACAAGAAGCTCCTGGTCCAGAGAGCCAGTGTTGGGGCCAAGAACGTAGCTCTGGTGAGTACCAGAGATGATAGACTACAGAGAGAGGCACACTTTACAAATGGATGCTGTTCAATATAAGACAGAGATGAGGAAAAAAGGAGTGATATTTTGGGGTAAGTTAGGACCTAACTATCCCCTCTGTTTCAGATGTTCTCTCCTGTTTTGTGCCTTACTGAACACAAGCCTTCTTCGATCCACCTCCACTGACCTAAAACATCAAGCTCGGTTTCATAACTTAATCAGGACAATCCAGAGCTGATTAAGGAATTAACTAACCGTATGCACCACTGCAAAGTAGACAGTATTATTACAAAAACAAGTTGGCAAATGAATAATAACGGTTTCATATTTTTTTCTTTGTTTTTTTCTTTCATTTACTTCGTTTTTACACCATAAACATTCTAAAACGTTTTCTAAAAGTATCTCATGTTCTTTCAACCTTCCCAATAACCAAAACCTCTCCCCTCCCCTCACCAGACAGGTATGAACCAGACCCCGGTGACCCTCCAAGTGCCAGGACTGATGCCCACCTCCATGGCCTTGTTGGGTGGCCTGCCCTCTGAGGTGCTCTGCCTGATGAACATGGCGGTTGTGGAGGAGCTGCTGGATGACGAGGGTGAGTGCAGCAAGTACGGCCAGGTGAAGAGCATCGAGATCCCCCGACCTGTGGATGGCCTGGAAGTCCAAGGCACTGGGAAGGTGAGGACGGGGAGGGGAATAGGGGTACCTGGGTATTAGGATGGGATAGGACAGGGCATAGGGTGTTTGTTGCAGTGTTTTGAGGAGAGTTTGGGTTGTTGTTTCAAAGTGAATTTGTTCAGTTCAGGTGAAATTATTGAATCTCCTTGGGGAAATGTGTCTTTCACCTCCCATCAAACAAGCATAGCAAGTCATAACTTATTTGCCTAGGTTTTTTGGTAATAGTTTCCAATGCAATAATAAATAAATCCCTTTGTGTGTGTAAACATGAATCATAGTTTTTTGCTGTAGAATTACATTTAACATGGTTGTCTGGTTCCATACAGAATGGCCATACACCCACTTTCCTATCCTTTCTTTCCCTCTCTCTCCCTCCTTCAGATCTTTGTGGAGTTCATGACCCTGTTTGACTCCCAGAAGGCCATGCAGGCGCTGACAGGCAGGAAGTTTGCCAACAAGATGGTGGTGACCAAGTACTGTGACCCAGACGCCTACCACCGCCGAGACTTCTGGTAGACCTGAGAACCAGCGAGAGGGAGAGAAGCAGAGTTTCATGTTATTTATGTAATGATATGAATATTTATGAGCATCACAACAACTCAACTTTTTGCACTTTTTTGAAGAGGAGGCGTAGAAAGTTCATTTAAGGCCACTTATCACTGTGAAATCAGCAGAATCGGTTGAAGTATTACTTTTGTCCTCGTCGCTTATAATTATATGATTTCATTCAATGAATCAAGTTCAATCATGATTTTAACCATTTATTTTGTCCATGCCTGAGCCTCAGGTACCAGTTGTTTATTGTTACACCAACTGACCAACAGTATGTGAACACCTGCTCATCGAACATCTCATTCCAAAATCATGGGCATTAATATGGAGTTGTTCCCCCCTTTTCTGCAATAACAACCACCACTCTTCTGGGAAGGCTTTCCACTAGATGTTGGAACATTGCTGCGGGGACTTGTCCAAGAGCATTAGTGAGGTCAAGGCACTGATGTTGGGCGATTAGGCCTGGCTCGCACTTGGCGTTTCAATTAATCTCAAAGGTGTTCAATGAGGTTAATGTCAGGGCTCTGTGTAGGCCAGTCAAGTTCTTCCGCACCGATCTCGACAAACCATTTCTGTATGGACCTTGCTTTGTGCATAGGGGCATTGTCATGCTGAAACAGAAAAACGCCTTCCCAAACTGTTGCCACAAAGTTGGAATCGTCTAGAATGTCATTGTATGCTGTAGCGTTAAGATTTACCTTCACTGGAACTAAGGGGCCTACCCCGAACCATGAAAAACAGCCCCAGATCATTATTCCTCCTTGCATTATGCATTGGGGCAGGTAGCGTTCTCCTGGCATCCGCCAAACCCAGATACATCCGTCAGACTGCTAGATGGTGAAGCGTGATTCATTACTCCAGAGAACGCCTTTCCACTGCTCCAGAGTCCAATGGTGGCAAGCTTTACACCACTCCAGCCGACGCTTGGCATTGTGCATGGTGATCTTAGGCTTGTGTGTGACTGCTCAGCCATGGAAACCCATTTCATGAAGCTCCCGACAAACAGTTCTTGTTCTGACGTTGCTTCCAGAGGCAGTTTGGAACTCGGAATTGAGTGTTGCGACCGAGGACAGACGATCTTTACGCACTACCCGCTTCAGCACTCGGCAGTACCATTCTGTCAGCTTGTGTGGCCTACCACTTTGCGGGTGAGCAGTTGTTGCTCCTAAACGTTTCCATTTCACAATAACAGCACTTACAGTTGACCGGGGCAGCTCTAGCAGGGCAGAAATTTGATTAACTGACTTGTTGGAAAGGTGGCATCCTATGACGGTGCCCCATTGAAAGTCACTGAGCTCTTCAGTAAGGCCATTCTTCTGCCAATGTTTGTCTATGGAGATTTCATGGCTGTGTGCTTGATTGTATACACTTGTCAGCAACTGGTGTGGCTTAAATAACCAAATCCACTCATTTGAAGGGGTGTCCACATATATATATATATATATACCATTTTCAGAACATCAACTTATTGTGAGTTCTGACTCATGTCTGAGGGGACACGCAAATACTGTAAGTGTGTGTGTCTACATTTAACTTATCATCACCACCCTCTTTTGATAACAAAATGTCTGAAAATTATGTAATGTTTTGACTTTGTGGCTCTGGCACCAATTCTCAGTGGGCAACCCCCATTCCACAAAAAACTATATAGTATATTAACAGGAAGTACCTGATGAACCAGTCCAGATTCTGTAATAGAAGGCTCTCACCCAATCAGAGGTACTGTGACAGCCTCTGAAATTGATACAGCTGGGTAGTGTTCATTAGGGCATACCGTAGCAAAACGTTTTGCAACAGAAAACAAATGTGTATTTCTTATTGGAAAAGTTCAGATCTCTCTGTTTTCTTCAGTTTGGTGCCTAATGAACACGACCCTGAACTCTCCCCGTCCACACCTTCCCTCTCTCTCCTTAGACAATCTGCTATACAGCTGAAAGACTTCAGAGTTATCACTGCCCTGCCTCAATCCTTGATTGGTTTTGTAAAACATTATTGACATTGACTTACACTCACTAGGTAATATTATTTATTATTTCACTGTAAAATCATATCTGCTGTATTTTTGTATTATGCTTTTATATGTTTCAATTGTAAGTTCCTATTTAACCCCAGTAGAGCTCTCATGGCTTTGCCTCAAAGTGAGATCTCTTTAGGACCCAAAGAGGCATGTGGATCTGCACGTGTGAGGCTTTCTGATGGGTGACATGAATTCAGGTTTATGACAGGCGAGACAATATCAAAGTGAAGATAATGTAGATAATTTGTAGGTGTGGGTAGGCTCTATGATACAATATGAACCAATTACATACCCCCTTCTTCCCCTTCCACTCCTCTTTCCTATTTAATCGTTTTCATTGTCTATACTACAAGCACCACACTTGGAGGAACCTGTCTGACATTATTTTTCGTTCTATTCCCATCCCTGTCTCCAAGACCTTCCGTTGCTTCGAATTACATAATGGATATTTCTTTTGACAGGTTTTGCGCTCCAAATGCTGGTAGTCTCCTGAGGATCTTTCGATGATTTGCATTACCGAACCATTTCCACATCTAAGACTGTTTGTTGTTTTCCTAAAACAGGTTGAAAGATTATGTAAAGAAATGTATTTGTCTCTGTCCTTATACTCTCAACAGGTTAGCATGTGGGAATTTTTGCACTCTGTCACTTCCCTCAACATTGTACGGTTGTCTTTTTTTATTTACAGAAGGTCAGAGTGATCACATTAAAACAGATTTAATGTACTCTGATGCCTGTCTGATCTGTTTAATGTTTACAGGATATTGAATCAGAATTTTAGTGTGCGTGTGGCTCGTCCTTGGTATTTTATGGAGCCAACTATTTGGGTTCTGCTCCAAGGAGGAATATTCTTTATGGTGAATGGAAAAGGGGATCAAAAGGTGTGATAGAACAGTGTCCAAAGACACCATATAAAACCAACGTGTATCAATGAGGCTCCAGAGTGGCGCAGTGGTCTAAGGCACTGCATTTCAGTGCAAGAGGTGTAACTACAGTCCCTGGTTCAAATCCAGGCTGTATCACATCTGGCCATGATTGGGAGTCACATAGGGTGGAGCACAATTAGCCTAGCGTTGGCCGGGGTAGGCCGTCATTGTAAATAAGAATTTGTTCTTAACTGACTTGCCTAGTTAAATAAAAGGTTAAAAAAATATAAATAAAATCTAGAGTTGTGTTAACTCCAAGCTAAAGTTACTGCTGAATTGCTGTCAAGTGTTCACCAAATGGGCAAAGGCTTGAATGAATCTGTCTTTAATTTCCCCATGCCTTCCAGTGGGGTTGGAAAAAAAGACAATGCCAGCCCAGAGTTCTATTCAGTGAGTTTTGAAAACTATAGATTGTAATATTGCTTTAGACTGATGGCATCATCTTTTATTTCAGTCATGTAGGCCATTTGATTAATGAAAGACAGCATTCATATTGCACTGTAATTAATAATCTACACATGGCAGTCTACACTTGGACTATTTACAGTTCATAGCATCAATAGATGTTCTGTCGACTCAGTTTATCAGTGTTACTGGTTAGGGACATGGATCAAAACATAAGGGGGGCGAGGTTTGAGAACTCATGTTTACCTTTCACCTTTCAAAGTTAACCAATCATAGTGCGACCTGTGCGGAAGTTGTAAATCTGTCCCACTAGACGGGCAGACAGTCTAGCCAGTGGAAGGCAAAAATGAGGATGAAGATCCAATCGCTTGCAAGGGAGGCGGGCCTCCAGTCCATCAGGGCAAAAGCGGAGGAGGTGTTCCTGGTAGCCATCTTGGATGTGCGGAGTAATTGTTTGGCGAAAATAATTCATACAATTTAGAAAAATAGCGTGAGGACTTGGGAAAATACGATTTAAAAGAGTGGGGTCAACTAATAAAAGAAAAGCTTAATCGGAAAATCCAGGTAAATGAATCGTACACTAAAACAGAACTAGTTTATATGCCATTTTTTTCTCCCCTCCAATTTGTCTTACACTAATAGCTTAGCCGGTGGTTCTCCATTAGCTGGCTATCATATCCGCTACAGAGACAAATTGACATGGGTTCGGCTGATATGTTTTCCAAGGAAATTCAAGCTTTGCAATAATGCACGGCAATTTTGTAGCCGACAAGTTCTTGTTACTCAGGTGTTGAAGTGGTCTACTTGTTTGCTTATCTCTGACAAATAGAAACAGCTTAAAGTAATCTATGTTGCTTGTAAACATGTGTTTCTTTAATGCTCACGTTTTTAAATAAGCGATCGTTGCCCCCCAAGCCAGATGTGGAGACTAGCCTAGCTCACTTGCTAGATTTGTTAATTAAGAAAGTCTAGTGTGGGTAAGATTTTGGCGAATGTACTTCAAATACACCCTCAACTCACTGGCTGAAGTGATGGTAAAATTGCCTTATCGAACCGTAGTTGCGCGGAGCTGCGTGGACGTTTAACATTGTCGCAAAAAAAAGTAGCAAGTGATGCTCAGCAAAGTAACCTCCCTCGCCCATTACATATTTGAACTCACGTGCACTGTCTGAATGTCAAAGTATCCAGACGCCACTCAGTGGCTACAATTCATGTAGCTAGGCTAGCTAAATCAGTTAGCTGCAATCTACTGCCACTTGTGATATTTATTCTTGTGTTATGGTATCGATTGACAGACACATTCAACACGAGTCTTGTACTGTACAATAAAACAAACATACACTGAACAAAAATATAAACGCAACATGCAACAATTTCAAGGAAATCAGTCAATTGAAATCAATTCATTAGGCCCTACTCTATGGATTTCACATTACTGGGAATACAGATATGCATCTTTTGGTCACATACCTTAAAAGAAAAAGGTAGGGGCATCAATCATAAAAACTAGTCAGTATCTGGTGTGACCACCATGTCTCATGCAGAGACACATCTCCTTCGGATAGAGTTGATCAGGCTGTTGATAGTGGCCTGTGGAATGTTGTCCCACTTCTCTTCAATGGCTGTGTGAAGTTGTTGGTTATTGGGGAAACTGGAACCCGCTGTCATACGTTGATCCAGAACATCCTAAACATGCTCAATGGGTGACATGGCTGGTGATTATGCAGGCCATGGAAGTACTGGGACATTTTCAGCTTCCAGGAATTGTGTACAGATCCTTGCTATATGGGGCTGTGCATTATCATGCTGAAACATGAGGTGATGGTGGCAGATGAATGGCACAACAATGGGCAGCAGGATCTCACAGTATCTCTGTGCGTTCAAATTGCCATTGATAAAATGCAATTGTGTTTGTTGTCTGTAGCTTATGCCATCCCATAGTCCGTAGCTTATGCCTGCCCATACCATAACCCCACCTCCACCATGGGGCACTCTGTTCAAACCGTTGACATCAGCAAACTGCTCGCCCACACGACACCATACACGCTGTCTGCCATCTGCCAAGTAAAGTTGAAACTGGGATTCATGCGTGAAGAGCACACTTCTCCAGCGTGCCAGTGGCCATCGAAGGTGAGCATTTGCCCATTGAAGTCCGTTACGACGCCAAACTGCAGTCAGGTCAAGACCCTGGTGAGGATGACGAGCACGCAGATGAACTTCCCTGACAGGTTCTGAACGTTTGTACAGAAATTCTTCAGTTGTGCAAACCCACAGTTTCATCAGTTGGCTGGTCTCAGACCGTACCGCAGGTGAAGAAGCCGGATGTGGAGGTCCTGGGCTGGTGTGGTTACACGTTGTCTGCGGTTGTGAGGTCGTTTGGAGCGTACTGCCAAATTCTCTAAAATGACGGAGATGGCTCATGGTAGAGAAATGAACTGTAGATTATCTGGCAACAACTCTGGTTTACATTCCTGCAGTCAGCATGGCCAATTGCGTGCTCCCCTAAATCTTGTGACATCTGTGGCATTGTGTTGTGTGACAAAACTGCACATTTCAGAGTGGCCTTTTATTGTCCCCAGCACAAGGTGCACCTGTGTAATGATCATGCTGTTTAATCAGCTTCTCGATATGCCACACCTCTCAGGTGAATGGATTACCTTGGTAATGAGAAATGTTTACTAACAGGGATGGAACATTTGAGAGAAATAATATTTTTGTGCGTATGGAACATTTGAAGTCTTTTATTTCAGCTCATGAAACATGGGACCAACACTTCACATGTTGCGTTTTATATTTTTGTTCAGTATATGTTTCTGTGAGGGCCCCCTCAGTCATTTTCCCTTTCTTGGAATGGTCAGAAATGCCTTGTTAAAGGACCCATGTCTAATCCCAATTACATGCACCATTCAACCAGGAGATGACAATGTGTAAGATGTCAACAAGTCAGACTGTCAACTATGGTCTATCTACTAAGCCTTAATAACTAGACACTTTGATACAATGTAATGGTGATGCCCCCAGGGTGTACATCAGTGTGTCTCATTCAAAATGCTTTTTAATGTATTTAACTTGAGTTGAAAGTCGAATACTGTACCATTAGAAATTAATCTGAGTTATCAAAACTTCGTTCTGCATGCTGGCCGTTTTGAAGCGGTAGCCTAATGTGAAAACCATGTACCTGCGCCGTGCATGCTCTCACTATACATCTTCATCACATTGAGACGTGAGAAACATTCTCCCCGGGTGGAAAGCTGGGTCGTATTCATTAGGCAGCAAACGGTAGAAAGCGGATCGAAACAGGCAGGTCTACCTGAACTTGTCCAATAACAAACGCTCTTTTTAATTTTCTGTTGCTAAACGTTTCACTGTGGTGTGCCTGTGTCCTAACGAATACGACCCAGGATTTCACACTGCTAACTTCACTGCCGAGTTAACATGCTATGAAAATGTAATGTAGTGTATATGGGTTGCCAGAGATGACTGTAATCACACCGTAAGACTTCTTTTTCTCTACAGTGAAAGAAGTAAGGCATGAAGAAAGCATCCTAGTCAACAGTCATGGCTGATAAAAGGAAACTTCAAGGTGAGGTTACCAAATGGTCGATCAGAATGGTACCACCTGCCAATCACCCACCACCCAGTCCATCACTACATTCCCTCCCTGCATGCATGTCCTCTCTATGAAGCAAGTCTAGCCAACAAATGAAATGTCACTTTTAATCTCTATCCATTCAGGTAGAGATTTACCTCTTCATTCTAAACCTGTCACTCTACAACGCAGTATAGTGCACTCTGCTTAATGTGATCGCCGTAAGAAAAGTGCTGCACTGTATTACTGAAAAGGGTTGTGACGCCAAAAATAAGAAGCCAGAAGCAACGTTTAGGAGCAAGGCTGCGCAAGGCCAAAGTCAGACTTACTCTGCGAAGACAACCTTCTTAAATGAAGACTACCGTGGCCAGTGCCTGTGGCACTGCATTTTTAACCAGGTTTGGGGTGACACATGTAGCTTTTACTGCATCTATCATTGATGAGCCCGCCAGCCATAGTTGTAAAAGCCGTGTTGCTTTATGGGGAGAGGGAGAGCTTCGCTTTTTGGACTTTACATTATTCATCCTGACGTGATGCGTCGTGAAGTATTTTTTATTTTTTTGAAGCCGTGGCTCTCTTTCCCAAACCCTCCCTGTTATTCTATGCCCTTCCCCAGGTGAAATAGATCGATGTTTGAAAAAAGTTACGGAAGGCGTGGAACAGTTTGAAGACATTTGGCAAAAGGTAACTGCCATATCTCATTTTGAATTTTGAAAGAATGTTTGTGTGATGATCTGAAAATGTGTGCTAACTTGGGCACAGATATGGAAGTTGAGCTCTACCTCCCCGGGCGCTTTGCTTGTTGGAATGTTTTGTGCTGACCGTACGAAGGTCCACCAAATTATTCAACGTTTAACATCCATTGTATATTCAGGGCCTTAAATACTGCATCACGCCTCGTTTGGTAGGGTTGTAGACATTGTTCACGGGCCGCGGGGACAGAGAAGTAACAGTTTGTTAGTGTGTAAAGCAAAAGAAGAACACGGTTTAACGCCACACTCCTGAGTCGGGTGTTTCGGCCCAGTGGCAACCCCGCCACTTGAATTGGTGTAAAGTTGAGGGATGATGGGACTGGAAGGGAATGTAGACTAGTCACTAAAATGTATAGACAGAGGGCTAAGCTATGGATGCTAGGCTCGACACTCCATGAGATTGAATTTGCCATGCTAGTTTTATACATATTGTGAAGCTATAGGCTATATTGTTTACAAAGACTTGATATGAAATATGTTTGGGAAGAGATACTGTTTTGTCTGAGTGTACTCTGTGTGACTGTGCCCCTCCAAACAACAGCTTCACAATGCAGCCAATGCTAACCAGAAGGAGAAGTATGAAGCCGACCTCAAGAAAGAGATTAAAAAACTACAGGTGGGACACAGACAACGCTAGAGTTCTCAACTGTTATGTGGCTTGAGGACACATGGGTTTTGGGATGTTCCTCAAATGTCAAAACAATGTTTACTCGTGTTATATGGTTCAGCCTGCCCACAGGTGTGTGTGTGTGTGTGTGTGTGCACACGTGGGTGCGTGCAGACATGCATGTGTTGATTACATCTGATGAGGGTCAGCTCTCCTTAAAACCAAGCGAAAGCATCTGGGTGTCCACTTTGTGTTTTTGTTTCTGAACGTGTCCATGTGGACCAAACTTATGTGCGTGCGTGTCAACCATACTTGATCTCACAGGGCAAGCCACAGCATGCTTTCACTAAGATAACTTATGTCTCTTTCTCTCCCGCTCTGTCCTCCCCCCAGCGTCTTCGAGACCAAATCAAGACGTGGGTGGCCTCCAACGAGATCAAAGACAAAAGGCAGCTAGTGGAGAATCGCAAACTCATTGAGACGGTGAGTGTGTGGAACACATGTTCATTAGCCGCATACTGTGGAAACCCTTGGTATAAACACCTGTGCTTAGCACGGCCTACCAAACCACAATGCATTGATGAGGTTATTCAGACATGCTTCAATGACCGCACCTGCTAACACAATGAGATGTGTCATCTTAACCTCTGGATCTAGAGTCTTGTATCGAAGTGTGTGAGCATCTGAGGTTTTGGTTGACCTGAAATGTGGTGCTACTAAGGCAACAAAAATATACATGCGATGGTGTTGAAAAGGACACTTGTATCAGGACTCTTGATGTGACCTTTGTATTGTGGTGATCAGCCAATACAAACTGACAAACAATGGTGACTTTTGATAATATTACCTTTGTGTATGTATTCAAAGCCATGTTCATTGTGAATACTAGATCTCTGTTAGCAGTAATGTTTATCAGAGGAAGGCAACTAGATTCAGGCGCGAGGGGCGATTTATGTCAGAGCGGGTGGTCAGGAACATAATTATTAGAATTTGTACACTGCAAATTGACCACAACTAAGCCCCAAAAGATTTGATATTTGATTTGAAAATAACAATTTCATACCTTGATTACATTGAGACACGGTCACATTAAAAAAAAATGTCTTTGTGTGAATACTTGGGAACAGACCCCCCCCCCCCAAAACGTTTTTCTTTGGAGGGCCAAGTAAAATGACTTGCGGGACGGTCTAGGCCCGCTGGCCACCTGTTGCCGTCCCCTGGTTTATATTGAGTCTACTGCAGATCTTTAATCATCTGCATTTCGCACCGGTGACACTTTGTTTAGCCGAGGGCAATTCCACAGTAACAGATTTACACCACCCCCCCCCCTTTAAAATGTATGCCAAACAAAAAAACATTGATATCCAAGTTTAACAAACCATACACCTCTATGCACAAGGACTACTTTGAACAATTTCCACTGAAAAATCTCAGGTTATGCAACCACATTTTCCAAAAACTCTTAATATACCTGCTCCGAATTAAGATTCAAAGATGTCTGCAAAAAGAATGGGGTGTCAGCTATGCCATTGAACTACAGTAAGTGAAGTGGCTTTACACCCGGTAACTGAATCACATCATGGGTCCTTGTACTACACAGAAATGCATAATTATGGATATGAATGTCATTCTCTTCATGTTTTACAAGTTTGGACAGCACAATAGAGCGGAATTCAGTACAGTACAATACACTGCAGGCTACTTCTCTTTACTGCATTTTACTGTACTGTCCAAACTTGTTAAACGTAAATCTATGATGGGTTCAGATTTGGTCCAGTCCATCTGTAGACTTTAACATCAAGGCCAGGGTGGACTGATCAAATTTCAACTACTTTTTAGACGTTCCGGTATTGGCTGATGCTCAGTGGGTAAGGATGCTGGTTAAAGTCAATGGAAAGAGGGGGCTCGTCGGTAGGTGTCAGTAAGATCTGGGAGAGGTGAAATGAACCTGGAGAGGGAGGGGTTGTCTAGGCTTAGACTGTTTTAACCACCAGCCAATAGAGACAGAAAACAGTTATGAGCTGAACATAATTTCATTAAAGATTTTTTGGGGGTTAATTCCGTTACCAATTTGGTAACAGAATGAGTTTTAATCACTTAATTCATAAACAAAAGGGATTTCAGTAAAATGACTATACAAAAATGGGTAGGTCTACCATTAAAGGTTACTTCTGTGAACTTTATCTTCACTCGTGAAAATATCTTTAAGAAATTAGTATGTGGTAACATTTCTTAAACTTACAGATGGTAAACAATTTCTCCCAAACAAAAATATAGACTCTTTGTTTTCATTTGACATGCTGTTATGCAGGGTTGGGGTCAATCTAATTAGAATTCTAGGTAGAAATGTTCCTAATTGAAGAGAATTGGAATCAGTGTACTTCCTGAATTGACTCCAACCCTGCTATGAATTTCACATGTTGGCGCTCATGGGTCCTTTGATGGAAATGCCTCTAAGCATAATGTGCTTCTGTTCCCCCCCCCCTCAACTTCTAGTCTCAGACAATTGCTACATCGCTTTAACAAAACTAAACTGATCAGTCTTAGTCAAAGCTATGTCATCACCATATCCCAGTTTATGGTCCACAGATATGATAAACGAACAAAGTTGCCCCATTGAAGCCCCAGCTGCTCTTGTTCGTCTTTCAATACGTATTGTAGTATTGAGGTAGGATCCTACTGTAGGTACTTACTGTAATGGGGCGACACCTGTTCAAGGCAGGCAGTTTGCCCCCTTTGTCTCGATCCCAAATGACAATGGTGTACTATTTAGAATGTCCCCGTCAGGTTCCAGTTCCACAGAGCCCTACCCTGATCTATTTGAAGGCTTCGTCAGTCCACTCTAGAGCTGAGGTGGATTAAATAACCAGGCGGAGATTTCATCCACAGCCAGGCCCCCCTCAGGAGAACAGTTAGCCACATAAATAACATTTAGCAAATAGTCACCGCTCTGCTAAGCATTCACAGGCTTCATGCCAGGGTTTTAATTTAGCTTCTTGTTATACTGTTAACAGATTAACACAGGGGGGCTATCAATCTTATATACAAAGGTGCTGCTGGCATGCTCTTGTGTGGATGACGCATATTACTACACTTACTGGGGCTGCTGACTTCTAGGGAAATGCATGGAAGCAATGTTTCCGTGTTAGGCTGGGTTTACGCGCCTCCAAGCATTCTCCTTAGCCAAAACGTCATACAAATTCTGCACCGAACTCTGCTTGTGGAAGTCAGAGGTTGTGGATGGAGTCTCTTCTGAGAACACCTAGTGGAGAATATCCAGCATTACTGATCAAGGAAAGCACACAGGTGTCAAAACTTAGTAATCACTGGTCTAATTGGGAGATCTGTACACCTGCTGCAGTCACTCTGAACCATTCTATTGGAGGATGGCTTTAATTGGTGAGGACTCTGTGTTAATCTCCACCCACAGTGCCCAGCAGGCACATGTTCAGTAGGTCTGAAACTGCAAGGTATTATCTGAACTTGCCCCCCCCAAAAAAAAAAAAAAAAAAAAAAAAAATGCTTCCTTTGGGTGTCCGTTGAATAGCATTTCAAAAAGTTTTGCAATGGTATGCCCTAACACGACCTTATTTTGCTCGCCAACTAGTCCAATGCTTTGACGTGAGCAGTTGGAAACATCTGCTTTCACAAGCCAATATTTTTTTTATTTTTTTTATTTTTATCTTTGGCATAGCTAGCATGTGGTATGCTAATGGATCCTCAAAGAGAACTTATCACCTGTAGTGATTTATAAACCATTTCCTGCTATCGCCCCCTTTAGCAAATGGAGCGGTTCAAGATCGTGGAACGAGAGACCAAGACAAAGGCTTACTCGAAGGAGGGGCTGGGCCTGGCACAGAAGGTGGACCCGGCCCAAAGGGAGAAGGAGGAGGTTGGCAATTGGCTAACGGTGAGCATTACTTTTGATTGAAAACCTTTGTTTCACGAAACATGAGCTAAATTCTATTGCCGTTAATATGGTCTGATGAAATGACATTAATGACTTGGATTTCATCATGCAATCTATGCCTATTCATTGCAGTGCACTTGGATTTCAAAGTACATAAGACTTGTTAAATGTCCAAATCTGAATTTGCTTTACTGCGTAATTTCTAGGGCCAGGACGGTACCAGTATTCTAATATTTTCTCTATGGCAAAAATGAAAACACCAAGCAGACCAAACTCTTTAGTTCTTTAAAACTTGCTTTATGTAAAATAGTGTGCTTTTAGCTTGGGAAATGTCTGTTTCCCTAAAGAACTTAAATCCGCTTTGTGTTTTGTTTCCTTGCCATGGTAGTGGTATCGTCCCAGCCCTAATAGTTTCACCTATGAATTAGGTTTTGGTGTTTTTTGAAGTGTTTGCATAGACCACACTGCATAACGACTGGTTCTGGTGTGATCATGTTTAAATCATTTGAATGATGTCACGCCTGTCGTCCATCAGAATACGATAGACACTCTGAACATGCAGGTGGATCAGTTTGAGAGCGAAGTGGAGTCCCTCTCAGTCCAGACTCGAAAGAAGAAGGGAGACAAAGAGGTCAGTAGTCGCAGCATATGTTATCTACACTACATGACCAAAAGTATGTGGACACTGCTCGTCAAACATCTCATTCCAAAATCATGGGATATTTAATATGGAATTGGTCCCCCTTTTGCTGCTATACTCTTCTGGGAAGGCTTTCCACTAGATGTAGGAACATTGCTGCTATAACAGCCTCCACTCTTCTGGGAAGGCTTTCCACTAGATGTAGGAACATTGCTGCTATAACAGCCTCCACTCTTCTGGGAAGGCTTTCCACTAGATGTTGGAACATTTAGCTGCAGGGACTTGCTTCCATTCAGCCACAACAGCATTAGTGAGGTCAGGAACTGATTTTGGGCGATTAGGCCTGGCTCGCAGTCAGCTTTCCAATTCAGCCCAAAGGTGTTCAATGGGGTTGAGGTCAAGGCTCTGTGCAGGCCAGTCATGTTCTTTCACACCGATCTCGACAAACCATTTCTGTATGGACCTCGCTTTGATCATAGGGGCATTGTCATGCTGAAACAGGAAAAAGCCTTTCACAAAGTTGGAAGCACAGAATTGGCTAGAATGTCATTGTACGCTGTAGCATTAAGATTCCTAGCCCGAACCACGAAAACAGCCCAGACTATTGTTCCTCCACCACTAAACTTTACAGTTGACACTATGCATTGGGGCAGGTAGTATTCTCCTTGCAAACCTAGATTTGTCGTCGGACTGCCAGATGGTGACACATCACTCTAGAGAACACGTTTCTACTGCGCCAGAGTCCAATTGCTGCGAGTTTTACACCACTCCAGCCGACGCTTGGCATTGGCAATCCCGTTCTGTGAGCTTGTGTAGCCTACCACTTATCGGCTGACTCGTTTTTGCTCCTAGGCGTTTCCACTTCACAATAACAGCATTTATAGTTGCCCGGGGCAGCTCTAGCAGGGCAAAAAATTTGACGTACTGACTTGTTGGAAAGGTGGCGTCTCATGAAGGTGCCATGTTGAAAGTCACAGAGTTCTTCAGTAAGGCCATTCTACTGCCAACGTTTGTCTATGGAGATTGCATGGCTTTGTGCTTAATGTTCTACACCTGTCAGCATTTGGTGTGGCTGAAATAGCCCCCCTCCACTCATTTGAAGGGGTGTCCACATACTTTTGTGTGTCTATAGTGCACCTTCTCCTCCATATCTTCCCCTCCATCTCTCCCTCTCTCTCTATTTTCTTCCATACCAAAGTAATTTCTCGTTAGATGATGCCATTCTAACTCTAAATTCATCTCTCATCCTATATATGTCTCTTATTTTCTCGGCACGCTGCATTACCCAATGCACCTAATGTAAAGTAGGTACCATCTGTTTTCCACTTCCATGCCTCCACACATGCATATAGCACATTCTGCGCTGAATGCGTACAAGTTTGAGTTTGAGGCATCAACTTACATGCGCATCTCTGCTATAGAAACAGGATCGCATCGAAGAGCTGAAGCGCTTCATCGAGAAGCACCGGTACCACATCCGGATGCTGGAGACCATCCTGCGCATGCTGGACAACGACACCTTGCCGGTGGACTCCATCCGCAAAATCAAGGACGACGTGGAGTACTACATGGACTCGTCGCAGGACCCCGACTTCGAGGAGAACGAGTTCCTCTACGACGACCTGGATCTGGAGGAGCTCCGTAAGTGCTGCTTCGCGGTGGTGTTGTCGCGACACTCAGTATCACGCTAATGATAACGACAAAAGGACGGTAATCACGGCAAGGAAACAAAACAGGAAGCAGACAATTTCCTGAGGAAACAGTCCTGAAACGGCCACCCCAATGTCACATTTTGTAGAAAAATACAAATCTATAGCACACACTATTTTACCTAAAGCCGTTAAAGGACCATAGAGTATTTCCATGGCAAAAGCCATGGAAAGAGTATCGATACTGTGTCAAGACATCACTATTCCATGTATGTGACTATTCCTGAGTGTGCTTGTGTACTGCAATGTACTATAATTTACGATGGCTTGGTTATTGCAATACTGTACGTTCAATCATTTCTGTACCTGTTGTCTCTGTATAACTGCCCACTTAACGTTTTTCCTTATGCAACTTTTGTTTTTGTTTTTATGTAGCTACCTCTCCCTCTGTCTCCCCCCATCCATCTCTTGTGTCTCTAGCCGGGTCGCTGGTGGCCACGTCCCCGCCGGGCCAATCGCTCCTGGACGACGATCTCTTCCATCAGATCTCCAGCGGCACGCCTACCTCCACCACTTCCTCCTCGCCCATTCCCGCCACGTACACTACGGTGAGGAAACCCCTGGTTCTGTCTACTTCTCACCTCAGTCTCCGTTGTGTCCCCTACTTGCTCGCCCATTCTTTAGAACCGCCCACTCTCATGCTGTACTGTTAGAGGATAGTAATTAGGTGTTGTGAATGTTGACTTGTTCCTGGGTTGGAGTGGGTGCTCCGTGGTCCCTCGCTCTCAGATCAGAGGGGGTTTAGAGAAACAAGGATGAAAGCGAGCAGATGATGAAGTTTGTATTGAGCCTCAATATGAACAGCACTTGATTTAATTTAGTTACAAAACGTGTTTTGCGCTGAATTAGAACCGGTGGTCATGGCTCGGTGCTGATTGGGAGATCTTTTGGGGGTTTTTTTTTCTCCAGGAGAACTCTGAAGATGACAAGAAAAGGGGACGTTCGACAGACAGTGAAATCAGTCAGGTAAGATGCATTGCAAAGTAAACCGTGCTGTCTGAGTCACTTTCTTTTTGTTGCTGTGCTGCACCAGAAGTGGTTTTGAAGTATGTATTTTACTCCATTTCAGTCACCTGTCAAGAATGGCAACCCCTCTTCGTCGTTGTCTTCATCGTCCTCATCCTCCTCGTCCTCCTCTTCATCATCTGCCTCTGGCGCCTCCTCGGGAGCAGCCTCTTCCTCGCTGGTCTCTATGGTGAACATCGCCGGAGGTGGCCAGGCCAACGCTGTGGGCAACAACAACAGCCTTCTGGGCAACATGGGGGGTCTCCTCTCCAACTCTGGCAGCTACAGCGACGCTACCCAGCAGCAACTTCAGCAGCATCACCAAACGCAGCAGGCCAGAAACTCAATCCTCTCCTCCAGCCCGTCGAACAACATCCTTCTCCCCAGCCCCTCTGCCTCCTCGCCCGCCATCTCTAGCACAGCCCTCACACCAAACACCCAGCCGCAGGCTCCGTCAAGGCCCTCTCCGGGCTCCACCTTGGGGCTCGGGTTGGGCTTGGGCCTTGGTAAAGGCGGCATGAGTGGGTCACCGGCTGTCAGCCAGATGTCGGGCCTTGGCCTGTCAGGGATGCCGGCGTCCTTAAACACCATGGCCGGACTCCTGGCGGGCTCCACTTCGGCCCCCTACGCCATGGCAGCAGCAGGCTCCGGGACCATAGGAAGCCCCCTTGCAGGGAAAATCAGCAGCCTGAGCACTAGCAGCACTAACTCCAGCGCAGTGGGACCGGTGAGCGGATTCAGCGACAGGTCCACGGGCCTTTTGGGCTCTGTGCCCGGTGCAGTTGGTGTCAGTGGTGGGATCCTAGGCCTTGGCTCAGGACAGTCGACAGTCCAGGGCCCTCCACTGGTGTCCCCCAGTCCCATAGGAGGGGGCCTGGCCCCTGGAAGCAGCCTGGGAGCTATAGGAAGCATTGGAGGGAACTCTGGATCAGGAGCGCCAAACAGCTTGGGCATCGGAGGAGGAAATGCAGCGATCGCAAGGCCACCCAGTGGACAGAAGCAGAATGGTAGCACTAGTAAGCTTGAATTACCATTCGCTTATATTGTTGTTGCTCGGTTATATCCATCCATGGCATTTTTTTGTAAATTGTTTGTTTATAGTTGTTCAACCCAGAATTGGGTTGTACAGATTATAAGGTCGACCAAATGAATATCGCCTATGTACAGTATTGTCAGAGTTCTGTTTTAGTTTGAGAGGGAGGTTTACAATCTCCTCTGTCCCAGGTTACAGTGCTGTAGTAGCAGACAGCACACCAGATTCTGCCCTCAACATTGCCAGCCAATTACAAAGCAGCCAACCCTCGTCTTTGATCTCCACCACCAATCAGCTGTGAGTAAATTATACTTTTTTTGAAGTCCTATGGTATCTTGTATTGTGAATCTCACTGTATGGTCATAATTTATTCAAACTCACTTAAAAGCATATCAACCAATGTCTCTCTTACCCACCCAGTAAAGACAGTGGCCCCAGCCTTTTAGGGTCCATGACCCTACCCACCAGCACTCCCTCGCCATCCTACATTGAGAGTAAACCTTCAGGCAGCAGTATGCTCAACGGGCCGCTCTCCTACACACAGGCCTCTGAAAGCATGAAGGTGAGAAACACAAGGAGCTTCGTGTAACAAAATGACCCTGGCCGTAGACATTGATCTAGGATCAACCCCAAATACTAAACTGAGCCATAACGGGGAGGACTTCTTGGGACTCACCCGATGTCAGATTTCCTGATCTCTCACCCAGTTGGTTTAACTCCTTTCGCACTTTCAGCCCCAGGAGCCTCTGAGCACTGTGAAGTCCATGGCCGAACAAGCGGCACTGGGCTCAGCAATGGAGGGAGAGTTGCCCCCTCTGCACCTCACCACAGGTGAGCAACAAACGGGACATCATGTAGTGTTTCAAGTGTTGCTGACTGGGAGACTTTCTTAACACCTTTCAATTATTTATGGTATTGTTACTGGGCGGCAGGTAGCCTAGTGGTTAGAGCGTTGGGCCAGTAACCGAAAGGTCGCTGGCTCAAATACCCGAGCCGACAAGGTGAAAAATCTGTCTTCCCTTGAGCAATTTGGTTCCCGGGGCTCCTACTACGGCTGACCCTGTAAAACAACACATTTCACTGCACCTATGTAACAGTAAAGCAACTTTTTTGCCTTCAGACCAGACTCCTTTTTTTTCAAATTCTCTTTTCTCTCTCTGTGGCTTCAGACATTTTCCCCAGCACTACAGCGCCTCCAGGGCCTCCCTCGGCCCCCCAGCAGCCCTCGCTCTCGGAGGTCAGCATCCCCCCATCGCTGGGTGTGTGCCCGCTGGGGCCCGTACCCCTGTCCAAAGACCAGCTGTACCAGCAGGCCATGCAGGAGTCGGCCTGGACGCACATGCCCCACCCCTCCGACTCAGAGCGGATCAGGTACGAACATGGAGGCAATCTGAAGCCACAAAGATTCTCCAGGGTTGAATCTCAAGTCTTCTTGCTTCCCCCTCACATTTTGGAGAGGACATGAGTACTCAAGGAAAATACTTTTGAGATTCACCCCAGGCTTACATTTTGGGGGATATCTGTATCACTTCTCTGCACTGTTGCTTTGGAGACTAAAGGCATGTATTTAATCCCCTATTGTGATTGTTTTGGTACTCCAGGCAGTACCTGATGAGGAACCCGTGTCCCACCCTGCCTTTCCACAACCAGGTGCCACCCCCCCACTCCGACTCTGTGGAGTTCTACCAGAGACTGTCCACGGAGACACTGTTCTTCATATTCTACTACCTAGAGGTGTGTGTGTGTGTGTGTGTGTGTACACATGTGACAAAACCAAGCTTTACTGTGTGACTGAGACGCTGATTATTTTTGATGGTTTTACTTTTGATGAGAAAGATGTAACGACACACACCGCCAATCTTCAGGCTGTGTCATGTTTTGGACATGGTTGTGTACATAAAAGTAGCATATTCCCTTCTGTGTTCTCTCCGCAGGGCACCAAGGCCCAGTATCTGGCAGCCAAGGCCTTGAAGAAGCAGTCGTGGCGGTTCCACACCAAGTACATGATGTGGTTCCAGAGGCACGAGGAGCCCAAGACCATCACAGATGAGTTTGAGCAGGTGAGCTCGCCCCCCCCCTCCACACACGGCAGACTCCTTGGATTGCAATCTTTGTCGTGTTCATTGGGCACCAAACGGAAGAAAACTGATTCAAACAGGAAGAGACTACCTTGACTTGTCCAGCAATGAACACTTACTTGTGTTTTCTGTTGCATGCCCTGTCGAAATATAACCATTATTTAAAGTTTAAGATTTTTGTCAAATTTGAAAGATTAAGGATTTTCACCAACATTGCTGTGCTTTTTCCAATGTCTTTTAAAGGGGACGTACATTTACTTCGACTACGAGAAGTGGGGACAACGGAAGAAGGAAGGATTCACGTTTGAGTACAGGTACCTTGAAGACCGAGACCTCCAGTGACATAAGGCGAATAAAAGAAGGGTGGACTACTGTCGACATTCCTGGATTGAACTGAACACACTGGGAAGAGGGACGGATGCAGACGCGAGACTGAGCCAGTCTGAGAACAACATAATGCATTTGGAGCTCCTCCCTCTTTGCCTTGCGACGCCACACCCCTACAGTGATAAACCCCTCCCTCTTTTCCCATCAGGCCGTTTTTGATTTAGAAGCTTTTAATCTCTTACCTGAACTGGATCCTTTTCTTTTTTTTGGCAGATAAGAAATCATGATTTCATATGTTTGGTTGATAACGCACTCTGTATTGTTTTTTTGTTTGTTTTTCTTCTTCAAAACTCACCTACCACTCATTGACAACCAAAGATGATTGGTCAAATCCGTCTTAATTCTCAGCAGTATGGCAGTCCAATTTAATTAATAAATAAATAAATAAAAATGTTTAAAACAAAGTGACAAGGCACAGAGAAAGGCCAATCAAATGAGCCCTTGGGGGATGTTGGGTCCGGGGTGGTTCCAAAGCGTTTCACAGCAGTCAGGTCATCGCTGGGTTGTACACAAGCTAAAGACTAGATGGGGAAATGGTAGCATTTCCATGGGGTGACTCCATGTTTTATCCCAAATGAATACTCTCTTCAGGGTCACCAGCCCCGCCCTAATACTAAACTAATAGCTGCCTCTTGGGTACACCCAGCATTGACCACACTGCCATAAAGACTGCTGTAGTACAACATGGTAACCAATTCATTCTTGTCCCACATTACAACATTACGTTTATATTGCTGTGGTCAACGGCAACAGAAACCACACCAGCACTGAAGTGTCTCGTCTGTAGAGAAAGTTTACAGGTGTTTTTCCACCCCAGAGGCGGGCTTTTACAATAAAACGCAAGACTGCCCTAGTAATAACAAGTCATTATTTTTGTTCCTGTCACTTTGATGATAATGTACAAATCAATTGTGATTGCACTTCCAAATTCACTTCAACCACCAGGTAGATATTTCCTTTTCTCAGGAAGTGTTTGATGGATCATTATGTGAGGAAATATACCGCGTCAGAAGCTCCATCATAGCAGCACAAAAAAAAAACACAAATCAGACTGACACCTCCGGGCAATTTTGTTTTATCTGCCCCAATAAGGCTTTCTATTCCCATTTAATGGCCATTTGTTTCATTTCTATAAGGCTTTTTAAAAATAGTATCCTCCAATGTTTGGAGTGCAATCTTAAGTTTGTCATTTTCATTTGCCTGTGTCATCTCAGAGATGGAAAGCGTTTAAATTCTAAGGAGTTGAGACCCTTTTATTTTATTTTTTTAAAGAAAATAACTTGTCGGAGCACCATTCACTGACAAGCCTGCTGTTTTTAATGTTATCTTTACCTATTGGGTGAGCGGAAGGGAAGTCATCCAGAGGTGAAATGTGAATCTCTCCCCCTCTGAAAGGGTGTTGTATAGACTGTCACGTTCATCCTTTCCGTTTTGTCGTTGTCTTCTGGACAGCATGACACTTGCAAAGTGGAGCTGAGAAAATTAAGTAAATATGAAGCATAACCATGAATAAAGGATTGTAAAATATTAATAAAATAATTACTTTTCAGAAGTATTGTTTTTTTAAAATCCTGTTCCTCCATAAACCTTTTGAGCGCCTTAACTTTGGGTAGCAGACAAGTACAATGCGTTATTACTTGTTTATAACAGTACAGTTTTACTACAGTAACACAGTTCCTTTTTAGGACCGTACATAGTCTTAAGTGTACTGTACACTGAATACTACATGGGATTTACATTTACCACATGCAAATATTTTTGGGGCAAACAATAACAAAGCGGTTTCCACGCCACTTTTTGCCCCACAGCTGAGGGGTGGGGCTGGAAAGATTGAGCCACTCTCAAATTCCTAGAACAATTGATGCCAGAATTGACGAGCCATGAGATCAAACGTATAGTTCTGACCATGTTTGTTTACAATTACATTGTTCACAAACAGAGTAAAACAAGCTTGTATTTTGGGTTCTGGTGGAACAGGACCGAACTAAACTCGATGAGTCATAAGTTACATTCATATGCAATGGGTAGATAAGTACAAAAACGGATGGAGCAACTGCAGTTTGCCCCGTTTAAAGAGCTTGTTCTTACAAGGTAGTGTGAGTTAAGTGCATGAGCCTAGCGTTAGCATGTCGTGTTCCTACGTCTGGAACAGCAGGTAACTGATCCATGCACACTTATAAGTCTTTCAATGCATTATAACTGCACCATAACGCATCATACCTGCTGGTTTTAAGTCAAATGTTACCACTTTGACCATATCATTTTGTCTGGCCCCTCCCTTTCGTTGTGTTTACGTTGCACCGTTGAGTGCCTACATTTTCCTCTCCCTGTCTCTACATACCTTATGGTATACGCAGCACAACAACACATGGTTGCTAATGTGTTCAACAACAAGATGGCCGCTGAGGCTCTCTCGGGAGACTGGCTCTGCGTATGCTACTTGATGAAACTATTTCACCTGGTCATGGACTACCGACTAGAGATGTTTGGGAGCCAGAGGTGCTTGGCCCTGTGTATCTGAAGGTGCTGTGTGTCAAAGTGTGTGTGTGTGTGTTTGTGACGCACACCGACTCCATCCTGGCCAGAGGACACTTTGAGTCATCCTGCACTGTTGACTGAGTAGAGGTCTGGCAGGTCTACTACTGAGGCCTGCATAGCGATTGCGACAATGCTTCTCTTTTGCCCCTCAAGACATGGAATGGAGGAAGTGACGCAAATGGCGAGGAAAGGCTCCTCATGCCTTAACTTTCTCCCACGTGCGCACACACACGCACGTCACATCTGGGAGCTTGTCGTTATCGCTGTCGTCATGTGACCCAGATTTGATCCTCGAATGCTAATTTGTTCAACAGTTCATATTGGGGCTGCAGGTAGCCTAGTGGTTTAGAGCATTGGACCTGTAATCAAAATAGTTGCTAGATTGAATCCCCAAGCTGACAAGGTAAATAAAATATGTTCTGCCCCTGAGCAAGTCAGTTAACCCACTGTTCCTAGGCCGTCATTGTAAATAAGAATGTGTTCTTTAACTGACTTGCCTAGTGAAATAAAGATACGAAAAATATACTGTATACATCCATATGCTTTGTAGTTATGCCATAAAAGGGGATGGGGCCAAAGCCCCTTGAATAATAGGTAAGCCATTATTATCTTCCATTACAATACCTTTTTGACCAACATACTCATTATATCAGTATGTTTTGGCGTAGCCACCAACAGGCTTGTAATGCCCTCATGGACTTGCCGAACATTTCTCTTTCTTTGGATCTAAGACTACCAGACAACACATATTAAGAAATTGCCCAAAGTCTACACATTGTCATTGCGAGGTGCAGTCCCGCAACACCGGACACCCTGTCTACTTCATGTGGGTGGACTTACCCATTGACTATAGATACCCCTGAGAATTCTCCATTTCCTGTTCAGGGGGGAGTATTTCCTGTGGCTGGTTCACAAGGGTTCTCTTTTAGCCTGTCCTCAAATGGCTATTATGGAGTGAAATGTGAGTCTCTGGACATTTCATTCAGATGCAATTTCAGAGTTTTCATTTGCGAAGCGTCCGGTCAGCACTTACCTTTGAGGTTAAAATGACTATTGCCATGTTTGTTAGCCTCCTGGAGACAATATTGATCATGTGTTTGGTTAATTCATTGATATATTGACGTTCAGAGTAATCACTGGTGAGAAGTGATGATTTGGACAGTTGTCTAACCGTGGCTCTAAGGGCCACCGTGTACCAAGTTATAGAAGACCATCTGTGGGGCCACAGACCCCATACAGTCCTTCAGTGTGCCTCTGTTCTGCTACACTAATCAATATTGCTGCCCCTGTCACATAATAATGCTTCCACCAATGGTGGACTTTATGGTAGAGTTTGATGCATATTATTTTCTATTCTGCTCTGTTCGGTTCTATTTTATGTAGCCTACAGTGTACTGTAATGTATCTGTCACTGAGGGAAGGCATGCCTGAGAGGATTTGGGAACAGTTTGTGCAACGAATTTAAGTTTTTTTATTTTATATATTTGCATATTTCCTTTTTTCTTGTGATGACGTCATTTAGTGAATGGGGCAGTGACTGGGACGAAGGAAACAAGCATCTACTAATTTCCATCAAATTCATAATTAGCTGAAATACATGGACATTGTTGTCAAGGCAACTAATGACACTGCATTATCCTAGACTCTTCCCTCTCTATCTATTTACCCATGAAACGCTGTAAAGCAGTGTCAATTGTCCACCATCACTTTGCTAGTGTTTTAGATGTTTGCATTCCACTGTTATTTGCAGTGAGCTTTGTTGTTTACATAGAACAGAAACATTTTGCTTTTTTGAAGGCGTATGCGTGTTCGCTCCTGGTGCATGCGTTTAAACCATTCCATTCCATCCCCGTTTGTAAACCAATGTTTCCGCGAAAGAGATAGCTCATTGGGAATAAAGCGTGTCACCGATTGGTAGATACTTTTGCTCATTTAACAAATGGAAACGTGAACAAGTAGGCCTACCATATTGTCCTATCAATGAGTGAGCATCGAGTGTGGCGGACCTTTGTGAAAGCAATTACTTTTTATGAATTTCATCAACGCGGTGGAACCTCTATAGCAAAGGGGGGAGCGCAGTGAGGATTATAGTCGCCGCTAAAAGGAAATAGCAATATGTGATTGAAAATATATGTTCTGATATAATTTAGTTAGACGACCTCCCCCTCGTTTAAAAAAAAATGTTTTATTATTGTGCGATTTTCTATGTCTATTCGGAGAGAAACATGTCATTCGAGACAAATTCATTTCATCCTCACCTGGAATTACAATGGAAAATGTAGGCATGATCAGTTATTTTCCGGGAATCACAATTAAGATCCAATGTTGGTGAATGGACTACTATACATCCGGTAAAGCTACCTTTTGAACACTTTTTAATGAACAAAATCTGATTAATGTTCTCCTGTTTGCATAACTTCAAAAGCTTGAAAACGGATTTCCACAGCCTCATTCGAGTGGATAGATAAACACGACTCTCTCAATTTAGGATGGAAGTTAATTATTAATTGAGTGCTGATTTTTATATTTTTCTAACAATTATTTTTGACCATATGACACACACACAATTTTGGGGTAGTTATTTAATATTTGGAAGAGACCAGCGCATCCGCGTGTGAACTCCAATCTATGGGCTTTCGTTGTGATGTGGCATAGTGTAGGGCCATTTTTTACTCAATTTATATTGGAATTATTGTATTGGCAACAATTGATGTGCTACAATATTTTCCCTCCTTGTTTAATTTCAAGGAGACATGGTGACGGGCCTGACGACCGCATCTAAAAATGGACCATCATCTTATTGCCCTTTGAATACAATCAGCGACACGCAGGTAAGTCGTTCCTTCATTTTGTTTCTGTTTAGTGCTGCAACGTTGCCTAACGAAACGCGCACGTGAACAGGTCTCGCTCTTTGCGCCTCGACCACGATAACTACCCTCCCATTTTGTGTCTATCTTGTCCGTTTCCCCCCCACAAACGAAGTCATCTAGCAGCAATAGAAAATGGAAGTGTGTGAATTGGCCTAGGCACACAATGACTGTATGACTTGTTCCCGACATGAGCAACGCCACATCAATGCAAATGTCGACACACCAACCGTGCCATCATGCTCATGGCCAGCAAGCCTGCCTAACTTCAATGTGTATGGATATGGTTTTGCTTTGATAACATTGTCACGTAGAGGCACCTGTTTGCTGCCCAAAAACTCAGCCGCGGGAGGCTTATCGATATATAATCTCCCACAAAGAGCCTATAGACTAAGCTCAATGAATGCTACATGATATGGCACATTAAGAAACAGCCACAATAGTTCAATAATGGTCCAAAATACTACAGCGTTTCCCAGTATTAAAGGTAATTCATCGTTAACTTATCAAGGGAGTCGGTAATGGGTCTACAGTAATTAAGTTGCTTCCATAATTCATGATGCCTCTTCTTCGGAGGCCTATGCACGCTGACACCTAATTACAAAGGGCGCTGTTGCTCACTGTCCTAGTGCACTACCTTTTGAACCAGCATGCCTCAGTCCAGAGAGAGATGGGGAGAAAAGGTGGGGTAGGGTGGACGAACAAGAGGAGCGGTGGGGTGGACAAACATCTGACACTGAGCCGCATGGGAGGAGAGCGAAATGGAGAGATCCTTGGGAAAGGAGGAGAGGTGACACAAAGCCCATTGCACAACGGAGGGCATCGATAAGACAATGGATAGACGGATATGTGTTGATATGGGAGGTGGAGGACGGTGTTGCTCCTTCCCTTTCGTTCCCTCTCTCACTCTTCCTCTCGTTCGATGCTGCAGTGCTATTCTGAGAGAGCCTGCTCCAGCCCACTCACTGGCAGAGAGAGAGAGAGCGGGAGGGAGGTGGGGGTCGGTGTAGCGCTAACACGCTGTGTGCCAGCATGTGCGCTGTCTCTTTAAGACCTGTGTGCTCGCGGTAGGGGCCAGGCATATGCAGATGCTCAGACAGCGTACATGTTCGGAATTCTCTGTTCCATATGGAGCCGAACAGACTCATAACATCTCCATATTTGTGGCCAGGCCGAGTGGTGTGTCTGTCGAAACCGATGGGTCTGCCTAGAAAGCATCACATTAGAGGAGATCAGCTGTTGTCAATACCTTCTTAATTGCTGCATCCAGGAAACGGAATGCAAATGGACCCCCCAGGGCAGTCAGTGATTTTAAAGGCACCCTTAACTTTTCAGCACAAGAGACTCCACTGTTCGGGCCTCCAACCCAGATTTGCCCCCTCCCATTTCGGAAGGATACTCCCATTCCGGGCAACCCCCCACTCTGCTCACATCTGTGGCTTCTCCCCTCCTTTCTCTCCTCTGGAGGCCCAGTCTTCACTATGAGACCTACTCTTCTCCCCTGACACTCGTCTCTCGGTGTCAGTACTGTCCATATGGTGTGTCTCATCACCATGTCCCATCTAGCTGTTTTTTTTGTTGTTGAAGTCAAAACATGTCTATTCTCTCGAAGTTGATGTTAACGTAGTGTGATCGTGCAGGTCCTTACCTAACGAAGGACTATAGGAGACTGTAGTCCTCGGGAGTCTATGACTGTGACATTCAAGGTCTGGTGTGAAAGGATGAGCTTTTCCGAATTGTGCTTCATGTTACAGATTTGCTGACCGTATGATGATTAGATTCAATTAAATCGTTGCTTTTAAATGAATGCAACATGCATTGTCATTTTTACACCGTGGATATCACCCAATCTGAAATATGAATCGATTCAGCCAAACAGAGTGAATGTATGCACTTGTTAATTACTGCTTATACCAGTCATTAGCCAACTGTTTATGTAGGAGTAATCATGCATGCTTGTTAAGTGCAAAACATTAAGGACACCTTCCTAATATTGAGTTGTACCCCCCCACTTTTGCCCTCAGAACAGCCTAATTTTGTATGGGCATGGACTCTACAAGGTGTCAAATCAAATCAAATTGTATTTGTCACATACACATGGTTAGCAGATGTTAATGCGAGTGTAGCGAAATGCTTGTGCTTCTAGTTCCGACAATGCAGTAATAACCAACAAGTAATCTAACTAACAATTCCAAAACTACTGTCTTATACACAGTGTAAGGGGATAAAGAATATGTACATAAGGATATATGAATGAGTGATGGTACAGAGCAGCATAGGCAAGATACAGTAGATGGTGTCGAGTACAGTATATACATATGAGATGGGTATGTAAACAAAGTGGCATAGTTAAAGTGGCTAGTGATACATGTATTACATAAGGATGCAGTCGATGATATAGAGTACAGTATATACGTATGCATATGAGATGAATAATGTAGGGTAAGTAACATTATATAAGGTAGCATTGTTTAAAGTGGCTAGTGATATATTTACATCATTTCCCATCAATTCCCATTATTAAAGTGGCTGGAGTTGAGTCAGTGTCAGTGTGTTGGCAGCAGCCACTCAATGTTAGTGGTGGCTGTTTAACAGTCTGATGGCCTTGAGATAGAAGCTGTTTTTCAGTCTCTCGGTCCCAGCTTTGATGCACCTGTACTGACCTCGCCTTCTGGATGATAGCGGGGTGAACAGGCAGTGGCTCGGGTGGTTGTTGTCCTTGATGATGGTCAAAAGCGTTCCACAGTGATGCTGGCCCATGTTGACTCCAATGCTTCCCACAGTTGTGTCAAATTGGCTGGATGTCCTTTGGGTGGTGGACCATTCTTGATACACACAGGAAACGGTTGAACATGAAAAACCCAGCAGCGCCTGGCACCTACCATACCCCTTTCATAGGCACTTAAATATTTTGTCTTTCACATTCACCCTCTGAATGGCACACGTACACAATCCATGACTTAAAAATCCTTCTTTAACCTGTCTCCCCCCCTTCATCTACACTGATTTTTTTAAAGTGGATTTAACAAGTGACATCAATAAGGGATCATAGCTTTCACCTGGATTCACCTGGTCAGTCTATGTCATGGAAAAAGCAGGTGTCCTTAATGTTTTGCACACTCAGTTTACGTCTTGTACCTAAACTCTCCTAGAATAGAAACACGATGGCTAAACTGTGGACGAGGAAAAGGTCATCCATTGATCAACATGCTGTCTTCTTCTTTTTGCACTGTCAATTTAGAATAAGTAAAGACGTAGAAGTTTGAAGAAAACCTGGATTACGTCATCATCACTGTCTTGGCCAGGTGGAACAACTAAGGGGACGTCCCCCCCCCCTCTTTAGATCCAGAGGCTGTTTGCTAATTACAACGGACTTTCTACATCCATTTTTTATTTTCTCAGTATTTTCTTTTTTTTGTGGGGGGGTGGGGTGGGGTGGGGGGGATTTTGGACCTTAATTTGCACTGGCTGTTTTTCTTTCTTCCCCCGTTTTGTTTCGAGCGAGACCTAAACCAGTGCCATACGAACTGTGCAAGAAAAAAGAAAAAGAACGACAACAACGAAGCTACCAAAGTCACGCTTACCATTCATACCTCATGTTTCACTTAGTGTTACCTTGAGTTCACACAGCGTTCAGATTCAATATCAGAATAGTCGTTTTTTTATTTTGTCTCCCTAACACATAAAATACACATTTCATATCCTTTTTACGTCAAAATTGCATTGAAGCTCAAAGCGTACATAAAGTTATAACATTCTATCAATCAAAAAGTAGTTAGAACCACATTGTGGAGAGTTAGCCTAATGCCTGTAGTTAAATGTACATTTACTGTCCTTCGTCAGTTAAAAAAATATATATAATTTTCTGCTCCTAAAATCTTTCAGATTTGGATGAATAGTGCATTATTGGTTCATTCAACTAATCTTTAATGGTGACCTGTATTTGTTTGTAGTACATTAGTTGGAGAGTGGTAAGCAGTGATAACTCACAAACTTGCTCAGGCTCTGAAAGCTCGGCCCCAGATCGATCAATCGAACTAGGCGTTGACTGACTGAAGGGCAAGACAGGTCACATATAACGTGATACATTGACCTCGCTGCTATTTTGTCGCTACTTTGCTCATCTCCCTCAATTATATACCTCACATTTTTCTTCTTCTTCTTCTCTCTCTCAGCTTCCCTCTAGCATTCTCGCATACAGCACATGTAGGCACACCACATTTAACCATCTGAAAATCCTCAGTTTCCTTTTAACCCGGATGATATTCAAACCCTCGTTTCTTCCTCTCCAAACATGCAACACAGCCCCCCTCAGTGTATTGATGGTGTCTGTCAAAGGAGATAACACTTCAACACATAAAGCCGTATCACACCAGCCATACTATGACCCAACATTTACATCTACCATCTTACCCTGTTTTAACACTTCTTTGCATCAACAACATCTCGTATAGTCACTTTCAAATATAGGCGCGCTCAAACATCCAGGGATACAGTGAAGAGCTTATATGACACTAGGATACCATTTCCCATCATTCATTTTCAGAAGAAAATAGCTTAGAAAGCTATTCATATTAGATTGTTCTACTTTTTCCGTTTAGGTCCCAATGACCATGTATCTGTAGTCATCAGCCCAGGTTAGGTTAGGCTGTAAAGGGACCATATCATAGTGTACATTTTCTCCACATATTCTGCATTGAACCAATGAATCCAGACATTTTCATGTCTGTTCTGTGGGCGGAGCCGCGCTGTCCTGCCAGAACCGGGCCCAAGCCCACCTTCGTTCTATTCTGTTGGGCCGAGTTAAACTCAGAGCAGAGACACTCCCGCAAGGGGATCAAACGCACATAGATCCTTAGCCTCCTTTCGTCCCTCCACCTCCCATTCACCAGTCCCTTCTTCCCTCTCTCACCTTTTCCTAATTCACCAACAAACAGAAATTACTATCTCTGGCTGCCTTTATTCATTTGGTCCATCACTCGCTGTGTTACATCTTAGTTTTCCCTTTCTCACTAAGTTAGGCGTGAATTGTGTGGTCCCAGTTTGTCTCAACTATATATGCTGCTTGGTACATTTCTTCAGTACCCATTTTCACCGGACCTTGTTGACAAGCTTTTGTGATTGGTCCTTTTCTCAAAGCGCAAACTTTTTTTGTGTGTGTGTGGCTTTTCCAACCACTGCATTTAAGTCCGAAATGTAGAATCCCAAGTCTCTCTGAAGGATATTTCCTCAATTGACCACCCCACCTCTATTTCCTTTCTCTCAATATTGAAAGTTTGTGAACAAATAGAACATTCAGTGCAGAATGACACTATCAAGTTAATACTGATAATAAACCAATCTGTTCGAGCACATGTATGGACATGGGGAATTAGAGGCACCTAAAGCTGCCAACACCATTGTTTACAATTCACACAAAGTTTTACATTAAGATTTGCGGGTCAAACGCAGAAAACGGAAGTGCCAATTCCAAGTGATAATATAATTAAGCATAGGTGGAAAAGTACTCAAATAAAGAAAATGAAGTTTACATGCAACCCTTAATGTTTACAGACTACACCTGCCCTTCAAATAGGATTCGCTTGCTACCTTATCCATAACTTCGTAGGACAGTTCAAAAGAGTCCGACGGGTACGAAACGTTTACACATTGATTTTGTTTACAAGATAATACTGCCTCTCATAAAGAAAGACAACCCACACTTGCCATTTTAGTGAGGTCTGCACAGTAGAGACCACAAACATTATCATTACTCTTACCATTCCATTAAATAACACTTTATTGACTGATGTTTACAATATATACATTTTCCAGCATCCTCCTCATCTATTTTGTTTTTGTGTGCTAAGTTGAAGTTGTCGAGACAAACTTCAAATGGTCCTTTTCACAAGTATAGCCATAATATAGGCCAGTACATGCTAAGGTCTAGAACGTAGAAATATAGGAATATATAAAACCTTAACGTTTACATGAGCTGCTTACGAACGAGAATAGATTTGTATTGACAGCTTGAGAGAGATGTTTACATAAATACATACAAGTTACACGCCACACGCATTGCTTGAACAAGCAAAAACAAAAATCACTTTTAAACAACGTAAAAACACCCACCCTAGTGTGTGTTCTGTACACGGAAGCAGCAACAAAGGATTAGTTCATCGTATTCCAATTGAAACCTTTTGAGTAGAAGCTTTTTATATTTTTTAGACTTACACGCCAGTGAAATTCAAAGACACTTTCCCTCTTGGAAGAGGACCTCGATATTTGAACACCCGGCGGGGGCCTTTAAAAAATAAAACTTTGGCTCAGAAACGCTGAAACGTTGAAAAATGAGGCCAAGAACCTACAGAAGGATGTTCAGCAACTCCCTCATATTTTCCCTTGTGTCCGGCCTCGTCCTTTCCACCGTCACCATCACCACAGAGCGCCGCTCATCCAACGGCGGCAGCACCCTGTTCCTCCTCACCGGCTTTGGGAACAAACCGATGCCGCCGCCCCCGGGGGGGGCGAAGGTGGCGCCCAAAGCGGCTGAGATGGAGGACGCTCACGACGGCGAGCCGAAAGAACCCGAAACGCTCCCCAAGCCCCTCCCTCAGATCAAGCTCCCTCAGAACATGACGGCGGCGGACGCCCTCAAGCCCCCTCTGGGTGCTGCCCAGGTGGCTCCGCCCCCCCGGCGCCTGGTGGATGTGGACGTGTGTCGGGCCTACTACGACGTCATGGGCCAGTTAGACAGCACTTTCAACTGCTCCAAGGGCACCTACATCTACTGCTGCGGCACCTGCCACTACCGCTACTGTTGTGATCACCAGCGTAGCCGCTTGGACCAGGAGTCGTGCAACAACTACAACTCGCCCGGTTGGCTCGACACACCGCAGACGAACCCCCCGCTGTCGGGGAACCGGGGTGACCCAGACTCGGAGCAGCTGCAGCAGCAGAGCAACAGCACGGCGTACGTGATCGGAGGGGTGATCTCCGTCACCCTGGTGGTGGCCGTGGGCATCAAGGTGGCCTTCCACAAGATGTCCCGACGACCCCGGAACAGAGACATCAACATGCCCAGGTGAGAAAGGAACGGAGAATTGTCTTTGAGCAAACGACCAGTAAACACTGTCTGAATAAATGGCCGTGTGGGTGTATGTGGGTCTGTCAGTGGGTTTTAGTCTTTTTTTAAATCCATTGAGGCCACAAGCCACAGGGGTGATGAAACTGAACCACGATCAATGAACAAGTAGCACATTTACGTTGGTGGCCAGCTAAGTCGAATGCTCTACTTTTGAACGGAAAGTAGTTTGTTCTACTCTCTCGCCCTTGTCCATGATTTTTTCCCGCTCCCCTCCCCTTCTCTCCTCCTTCTCCCAGAGCCCTGGTGGACATCCTACGCAGCCAGGCCAGCCCGGTCCAACAGGGGGAGAGGAACGACAGCAGCGTCCTGACCAACGCCACCGTAGGAGACGGCCTCGGTCGTCCCCCCAAGGGCCTCTACACCCCGGTGCTCCAGAGCAAAGACAACCGCAGTGAGTGACGCAACAGAACGCATTTGGACAACACTGTCATAGCAATGTTAGTGTCATGACACTAACGCTGTTATTACATTGTAATAACACAGTAATAGCCTGTTTTCAGATGCACACGAACCCTTACAGTGATGATCGCGGACAGCGGAGGTGGACGCAGTAGCCTGGTAACGCTGACTGTATGGAGTCGCGCTCAACAATGCTTGCACTCTAAACACGCTCACGTAACCCCACTGCACACACTCCACCACACACGCAAACAATGCTCATGATTCACGCGTACACGCACGAGTGGCTGTACCGTCAGTGTTCGCTGTGCTCTCTTGCAGTTGGCAACTTGCACCACAATTTTATCCAGGTGTCTGGTTCCAGTCCCAAACGCTCGGCTGCTAAGGGTAAGCCTAACTAGCTGACACAGGCGGCGGGGGTGTGTGAGTTGGCCTCGTGACCCGTCTGTCTGGTGTTGTACATGTCCCATCGGGTGTTTTTCCCCTCAGCACAGTCACTGTTTCCTTAACCCTGTGTGTGCGTCTCCCTTGTAAGTGTCTCAGTATGCGCTGTATACATACTGTATCCGTTTGTGGTGTAAGTGTGCTTACTTACACTATGGGCCTTGGCTTGAGTGAAGTCAGTGACCTGAAGCCTGCACGTGTTACTCCACAGTGGTCAATGTCTCCCGTGTGCTCCCTCAGTGGTTATAAAGATATTCTTGGCTGTTATTGCCCATTATTGTACATGGTCAATGGCCAAAGTGTCAGACAATCATATTGGCTTGTTTTATACGTTACCTCATACTAGTCGCCTTAGAATGACTTGAAAATGTACAAATGACAAATGGCAGCAATTCTCTAAGACTAGTAATTTGTAAGGAATTGGCACGTTTCGTCAATGTATATGTACCTTTAAGTTAATTTTAAATACATGTTGGCCCGTTATAAATGTAGCTACCCACCATATAGGTGTTAGGTCCTTATAAATATATATGTGTGTATATTAGGTCCTTATAAACGTACTCATACGGTATATATTATGTTAATAAACGTGCTAGGTCATTCTAAATGTATCCCTGTGTGTTAGGGCCCTGATTAATGCTCCCGTGTGTGTCGGGTCTTTGAAAATGTCTTCCTCTTCCTCCTCCAGAGCGCGTGCCCCGCATGAACAACGCCCAGCTGGCCTCCACGGGGACCCTCCTCACCGGCAAGCACAGCAGCTCCGGCCTGCACCCGCAACCCCCTTTCTCGCACTCCTTCCACAACCTGGCCCAGCTTCCCCCCTCCTACGAGGCGGCCATGAAACCTGAGATCAGCCGCTACAGCTCCCTGAAGAGGCTCGGTGAGGAGGGGAGCAGTGGGGGAGGGGCTGGAGTGAGGTCTGGGTGGCAGCCGCTGTTGGGGGGGGGAGATTGTTAGAGAGAGAGCTCCAGAGATATGTGTGTGGAAGAAGCAATGATAGGCGAGATGCAGCCGGCCGACGGTGTGTGTCAGACGTATTCCCTTTTGTTGTGCCTTTAATGTAGGCTGTTAGTCTATAGAATGGGAGTTGATAAAAGCTTGTTCGTTCAGAGTAGGTGCCCCAGAAAAACTATGTAATAGGGAGGATGTATAGGTGGATTGTAGAATACATAGAGAGAGAGAGAGAGAGAGAGAGAGAGGAACCAACGGTTGGCTAATGGTCACATTTCAGTTTGCTTTCAAGGAGCTCAGTCCAGGGAAAGTCTTTAAAGATGAAAGACTTCTTAGGACGAGGACTTTGTTTCACCCGATAATGAATGAATTTCACTAACTGTTATTTCTACATTTGTTTCTTTCATCAACTTTCTTTAAAAACTCAAACCCCCTCCCTCAAAAAAAACAGAGAAAGATTTGGAGGACTACTCTGGCTACTACTCATCGAAGCGACGACCTAACAACGCCCCTCTGTCGTTCCACTCCTCCCAGCACCACCTCCACTGGGGCGGTGACTACACTCTCGGAGCCAGGGGTACCCTCCCCCTCCACTCCTCCCGGACACATATCCACGTGCCCACATCCACCCCCAACCCCTACCCTCTGCCAGCCCAGTCGTCGGGGTACCAGGCTGCCTTCGACAAGGCCCCGCGGAGGGTCATGTCCCAGGACCAGCTCCTAGCGCTTGGCGAGGGCAACACCCTCTCCAGACTCTCCAAGAACCAGCAGCACCAGTACTACAAGGCCATGACCACCAGCAAGAGCTCCACCTCACAGACGCTTCGCAAGTCCCACGAGAGACTCCTAGTCTCGCCTGACTGTCTGGAGGAGAGGATGGTGGGCATGGGCATGCCAGGGGTAGGCGGTATGGTGGGTATGAGCGGGATGGGGGAATTTGGGGGGATGGGCGTCCCGACAATGGGATGCCTCAGCCACAAGGCCCAATCACAGCAGAACATCTGCGTCACACCCTCGCTGGACCGCCATCACATGATCAAGATGAACTCCCACCCCACATCGGGCCACGAGCTGGAGATGAGTGTGGCGGGCCACCCGGTAGGAAGCTGGGGGGACCCTCATGGACACGGACCAGGGGCCGGGGTAGGGCAAGGGAGCGGGGCGGGGACCATCGGGGGCCACAACGTGCGGAGGATGGCATTCGCCGCCAAGAGGCAGAACACCATCGAACAGCTCCAATATATCCCTGGTGGCGGAGGAGGGGGCCAGACATTGAGGACGGCTAGTAAGAACGAGGTGACCGTGTGAGAGAGTAAAGCCAACAGTAAAGGAGAGATGAAGGTCGTGTTGAGAATGTTCAAGCTGAACGTATTCACGCAGAAAGCAAAGGGAGAGGAAGAGAAGGTCAATTGGGGCATGATGGAAAGATAGATGAATAGAAGAAGAAACAAGAGAGGCAAGGGCAAGCTGATGAGAGAGAGAGAAGGATATGACGGGGATACTACGTCCCAACAAGAATGAAAGATGTGAGAGAAGAGTGGATGCCATTGTTACCTGTTGCCAGGAAACACAGAAAAGGGCAATGATAGAAAGAAACCTTTGAGAAAATTGAATTATTAGAGGGAATTTTGAATGAAGCCTATTGATTTGATTCATGTTATTGTGAGTCTTGGGAAAGAGAATATTCAACCATATTGTTGAGGAGGGAGAAAGAAAAAGGGCCATGTATAGAGCAAAAAAGGAACAATTTCACTAAGTTTTTTGTGCTATTGAAACATTATCCGAGCACATGATGACTTTTACTAGTGGATTAAATGGTTATTGGGTTTCTTGTTGCTCTGACAGAGAGAACGAAACTGTCTTTGAATCGGAACAGACACAGATGGAATGCAGAACAATGTGATGGCGGTTTAACTTTTGTAAAAAAAAAAAATACAAGACTGTAAATTGTTGTTTTTCGTAAAGGAATAAAGCCCTGTTACAGTATGTGTATTCTGGGGGGGTATCACACAGCTATAGCCTGATGACTTAATGGCTGACAATGAGTGGACATTTGAGTTGCCCAGTGTCACTGTCCTAATTTTTGATTGGACGACTTGAAAATAGACACATTTGGAGTACTGTTGCTAGCTACCACAATCTCACACTACAGCCATAACTTAGTCTGCAGACGTCTTGTATAAGGTCATGTAAGGGTTGAACCTCTTGATTATGGCTGGATTTCTTCAGTTATTATTAGCATGATTTGACACAAATATAACTTTGCTGCATGACCTTTGCACCCTGATTGGCTGGCTGGTCGACGTGATGGCTGTCATTCCCATAGAGACCCAAGTCTCAAATGAGGTCAGTTTCCAAACTGTGGAGCGCTGATTCCAGTTATGTTTTATAGTCACACAGAAATGCTTTGACACTGTTATTCCATACACAATGTCAGTCACGTTTTTTTAAGGAGTTAAAGACCACCTGAAAGGGGGAAAAAATAAACAAAATGGTTGACCACATGAGAATGAATGCTCAGTGAAGATGTGTTCATTTTGAGGGACACTGCCATGCAGAGGATTTATCTCGTGGCTAATGCAAGGGCTTTGTTTAGCCATACCTGCCCATGGGTCTGTCCCTTAAAACAGTCTCCAAGACCAGTCAAGCTCCTGCTCCATTGATAATCCTTTCTGAGCTGTTTACCAGGATCGTGAGGTAAAACATCGATTTGTTAGTAGTTAATATACCAATCACTACTCCGACTTCGCTGAATTCCACATGACTGTTTCTGAAACTCAAGCCGTTCACAATATTTGGAGGAATGGAGGGAAAGGGAGAACAGAAGACAATGGACACAACACCAAGGGCTATTCTGAAAACTCTTTATGTGTGTCTGTGGTCTGTACTATGTTGGCTTTTTCTGTGTCAATATTGGAGAAGGTTTGTGCAACACTGCAGAAATGACTGACACATTTTGTAAGTGTGAAGAAAACCGAGTCAATGCTGCAAAGCTACTTTGTGCCCTCGTGAGGTTGACATTGAGTGTGACAAAAAGCCATCATACTATTGTCTTTTTTACATTGCAGGGGCGGGGGTGGACCTAATGTCGTATTTTGTACATTTACAAAAGTTTATTTTTTTGTGGGTTTGACAGATTATAAAATGGAAGATGTGGTCATTTTTGGCCAATTTTGAAAGGGTTGAACTCTCAACTTTGACTGAAGGGATAATGAGACCATAGTATTTACAAAATCTTTGTATAGTATTTTGGCTCGCCCCTTTAACTGTGACTGGATGAAGACAAAAATGTGTTACTTTCAGCCAGACAATGTTTTTAAAGCTCTATGATATGTGTTTGTGTTTATGGTCATGATTATGATTACTATAGATTTACTCTTTGATTATTATTATCATCATCACCATGATTATTAGTTCCCTTATTATTATTTATTCTCTGTGAAGCTCAATGTTTCCTGGATTTTGAATATTCATCTTTCTAGTGGATTTTAACCTTTTTGTATTCTTGATTTAAAAATTTTAAAAAGCAGATGCAATCAAAGTGAAAAGACAAGCCGCATGAAGATGTCAAAGCCAGTGTTTGCGATGTCATAGTGCTGACTTATGATGTCATGGCGTGTATGTGTAATGTACATGCGTCTGTATTTGTGTGCCCGGGTGGGTATTTTAATTTATTTTCAGGAATACTGAATCTCACATTTGATCTGACTTGGGATATGGCAAGTAAGACAATTTTGTGTTTCTCAGAGAATCCACAAACTATTTCAAACCCAAAGCTATGATATTATTATTCATATTGGCTTTTTGGATTCAAAAGCCTAGTATCAGAAAGGACATCAATCAAAGCTGTCCTTGTAAAGTGACATTCACCAAAGCAAATGTAACTAAATCTACTTTTCTCACATTTCAAGGTGTAGAGCAAAAGCTATACAATTCCATTGTTTACATTTTTTTGTGAAAATTTGTGCATTTCATTATAAGATTACATTTGTGTGACCGGAATCTTTACTATTTATTGTAAAGAATGAGGATTTTGCTAGAATAGTTTGGAGAATGTATTGTGACTTGCCTTGTTGTCTAACATGATTATGGATCACCAATTATAGCACTAGAATGGTCCAATGATTTTTACAGCAAGAACTTCAGATTCCATAATTGGAATCTTGTTAAACTTAAACGAAGAGAGGCAAAACATATTTATGTCACAGGAAGATTCAGTTATTTTAAATGTATGTTTTTATTGTACTTTGAGGTATACTGATGTTGTGATTATGTTTTTGTTGAGTACGCCCTCATTAATCTGTGTGCCTGTAAATGTACTGTTGATTAATGTGTGTGTGTGTGTGCCTGCATGCGTGTGTGTGTGGTCTGAGGAAATGATTCCAGGTGTGTGTGTGGGTGGAGGTAAGAGGGAGGTTGTGGTATAAAATGGTTGTTTTGGTGTGTGGCTCGTGGGGTGACATTTAGTGGCGTGAGGTTTTCCAGATAGAAGGAAGTGGAAGTAAACATGAAATAGCTTTATTGGCCCCTAATTGTATTGCGGGACAATGAGGCAGGGGTGTACTCTATTACCTCAGAAAAATGTATAGGGATTAATCTAATAGATAAACCCCATATCTGTTTCCAAGACTATTAAGTGAAGATCTCACAAGCGTGCAACCCTTATTTTGGTTATTGGTGAATTCTCGCATTTGTAGAATCATACTGTTCAATTGATAATAACAATAATAAAAATCCCAACAATTACAAATGTTTTCTTTCACTGGGTTATTGGTGTTCATCAGATCAACACAAATTATGATTGTGATTATTCTATGTAAATCACTTTGGCTCATTGTTTTATGGGTGGACTGACTGATCAATTATGGATAGGAAACTGTCATTCACTTGTCCCGAATTTAGGTCAGAAATCACGTGAGAGAATGCATTTTCAACATAATTTTTTATTCATTTTATGTATCTATTGTTTCTTAAATAATACAATTTATCAGATGAATTGACCAGCCAACAATTGACTTACCCCATCATAACCAAAAATACAAATGTTGTACTCTGTGTTTTGTATCAATGACTTTTTTTTAAACAAGCATGTATTGCTTAAAAATATGTTGATTTCATGGCCTGTAAAAGTTTGCATCCATATCTCCATGAATTTGACAGTGGTTACACTTCTCCAGCCCAATCCCTCAGCATTATAGCAAATCAAGTGGCGGGGCTGCCATTTGGATGAAAAATGTATTGTGCTTTTGAACTCACTTAGGTAATACCTTTGATGATACAGTGGTAGCAATACATGGTTATAAAATCTACAGAAAATACAGAAATGCCAATGGTGGAGGTGCTGCTGTTTATATCAAGAACCACATTCCTGTAAAGCTTAGAGATGATCTCATGTTAAATACATTTGAAGTAATATGGCTACAGGTTCCTCTGCCTCACCTAAAGCCTTTTCTTGTGGGAAGCTCTTTTTCTTGTGGGAAGCTGCTATGGACCACCAAGTGCTAACAGTCAGTATCTGGATAATGTGTGAAATGCTTGATAATGTATGCGATATCAACAGAGAGGTATATTTTCTGGGTGATTTAAATATTGACTGGCTTTCATCAAGCTGCCCACTCAAGAAAAAGCTTCAAACTGTAACTAGTGCCTGCAACCTGGCTCAGGTTATCAGTCAACCTACCAGCGTAGTTAAAAACAGCACAGGAATGATATCATCAACATGTATTAGTCAAATCTTTACTAATGCTGCAGAAATTCTCTTTAAAGCAGTATCCAAATACCTCGGCTGTAGTGATCACAATATACTAGCCATATCTAGGAAAAGTTCCAGTGGTCACACAAGAATTATGTTTTGTTGTGATTCCTATGTTGTTGATGTAAAGAATATTTTTTGCCCTGTGGTGTGTAATGAGGTGCAACCAGGGGCTGCACTTGACACATTAATGAAATAGCTTATTCCAGTTACTAATAAGCTTGCACCCATGAAGAAAATGTCTGCAAAAACGGTTAAATCCACGTGGATTGATGGGGAGGCAAAAGGAATGGAAAATAAGTCTGCCTGCACAACCGATTGGCAAACGTACTGCAAATTGAGAAATCATGTGACTAAACTGAATAAAAAGAAGAAGAAACTATACAATGGAACAAAGAGAAATGACATGAAGAATGATAGTAAGAAGCTTTGGAACACCTTAAATGATATTTGGTGCAAAAGGGTCGACTCAGCTCCATCATTCATTGAATCAGATGGCTCATTCATCACAAAACCCACTGATATTGCCAATTACTTTAATGATTTTTTCGTTGGCAAGATTAGCAAATTTAGGCATGACAGCAACAAATGCTGACACTAAACATCCAAGCATAACTGATCAAATTATGAAAGACAAGCATTGTGATTTTGAAATCTGTAAAGT
Organism: Oncorhynchus keta; assembly: GCF_023373465.1. NCBI lineage: Eukaryota > Metazoa > Chordata > Actinopteri > Salmoniformes > Salmonidae > Oncorhynchus > Oncorhynchus keta. The sequence goes on from NC_068440.1 coordinate 7,680,155, forward strand.
GAGAGTGGATGAGGTGAAAATAAATATTGTTGTCTATCAATAATGACAAGCCACTGAGGTCTGACAACTTGGATGGAAAATGACTGAGGATAACAGTGCGACTCCTATTTGCCATATTTTCAATCAAAGCCTACTAGAAAGTGTGTTCCCTCAGGCCTGGAGGGAAGCAAAAGTCATTTCACCACCCAAGAATAGTAAAGCACCCTTTACTGGCTCAAATAGTCAACCAATCAGCCTGTTACCAACCCTTAGTAAACGTTTGGCAAAAATTGTGCTTGACCAGATTCAATGCTATTTTACTGTAAACAAATTAACCAGAGACTTTCAGCATGCTTATAGGGAAGGAAATTCAACAAGCATGGCACTTACACAAATGACTGATGGTTGGCTGAGAGAAATTGATGATAAAAAGATTGTGGGAGCTTTTTTGTTAGACTTCAGTGTGGCTTTTGACGTTATTGATCGTAGTCTGCTGATGGAAAAACCTAAATGTTATGCAGTGGTGTAAAGTACTTAAGTAAAAATACTTGAATGTACTACTTAAGTAGTTGTTTGGGGTATCTGTACTTTACTATTTATATTTTTGACAGCTTTTACTTTTACTTCACTACATTCCTAAAGAAAATAATGTACGTTTTTCTCCATACATTTTCTCTGACACACAAAAGTACTTGTTACATTTAGACAGGAAAATGGTCAAATTAACACACTTATCAAGAGAGCATCCCTGGTCATCCCTACTGCCGCTGATCTGGCGGACTTAGATCAGTGCATTACAGTGCATTCGAAAAGTATTCAAACCCCTTGACTTTTTACACATTTTATAATGCTACAGCCTTATCCTAAAATGGATTAAATCGTTTTTTCCCCTCATCAATCTATACACAATAACCAATAATGTCAAAGAAAAACAGGTTTTTATACATTTTTGCAAATGTATAAAAAATGTACAACTATCAAAATATCACATTTACACAAGTATTCAGACCCTTTGCTCAGTACTTTGTTGAAGCACCTTTGGCAGCGATTACAACCTCGAGTCTCCTTGGATGTGAAGCTACAAAATTGGCACACCTGTATTTGGGGAGTTTCTCCCATTCTTCTCTGTAGATCCTCTCAAGCTCTGTCAGGTTGGATGGGGAGCGTTGCAGCACAGCTATTGTCAGGTCTCTCCAGAGATGCTTGATCGAGTTCAAGTCTGTGCTCTGGCTGGGCCACTCAAGCACATTCAGAGACTTGTCCCGAAGGCCCTCCTGACTAGTCTCCATGCCTCTGAAAAACATCCCCACAGCAGGATGCTGCCACCACCATGCTTCACCAACATACCTGCTCCTAACTTACCTGCCCCTGATACATGCCAACATACCTGCTCCTAACTTACCTGCCCCTGATACATGCCAACATACCTGCTCCTAACTTACCTGCCCCTGATACATGCCAACATACCTACTCCTAAATTACCTGCCCCTGATACATGCCAACATACCTGCTCCTAACTTACCTGCCCCTGATACATGCCAATATACCTGCTCCTAACTTACCTGCCCCTGATACATGCCAATATACCTGCTCCTAAATTACCTGCCCCTGATACATGCCAACATACCTGCTCCTAACTTACCTGCCCCTGATACATGCCAATATACCTGCTCCAAACTTACCTGCCCCTGATACATGCCAATATACCTGCTCCTAACTTACCTGCCCCTGATACATGCCAACATACCTGCTCCTAACTTACCTGCCCCTGATACATGCCAATATACCTGCTCCTAACTTACCTGCCCCTGATACATGCCAATATACCTGCTCCAAACTTACCTGCCCCTGATACATGCCAACATACCTACCTCCTGAACTTGCCAACATACCTGCCCCTGATACATGCCAACATACCCGCTCCTAACTTACCTGCCCCTGATACATGCCAACATACCTGCTCCTAACTTACCTGCCCCTGATACATGCCAATATACCTGCTCCAAACTTACCTGCACCTGATACATGCCAATATACCTGCTCCAAACTTACCTGCACCTGATACATGCCAACATACCTGCTCCTAACTTACCTGCCCCTGATACATGCCAACATCCCTGCACCTAACTTACCTGCCCCTGATACATGCCAACATACCTGCTCCTAACTTACCTGCCCCTGATACATGCCAATATACCTGCTCCAAACTTACCTGCACCTGATACATGCCAATATACCTGCTCCTAACTTACCTGCCCCTGATACATGCCAACATACCTGCTCCTAAATTACCTGCCCCTGATGCATGCCAACATACCTGCTCCTAACTTACCTGCCCCTGATACATGCCAACATACCTGCTCCTAACTTACCTGCCCCTGATACATGCCAATATACCTGCTCCAAACTTACCTGCCGCTGATGCATGCCAACATACCTGCTCCTAACTTACCTGCCCCTGATACATGCCAACATACCTGCTCCTAACTTACCTGCCCCTGATACATGCCAACATACCTGCTCCTAACTTACCTGCCGCTGATGCATGCCAACATACCTGCTCCTAACTTACCTGCACCTGATACATGCCAACATACCTGCTCCTAACTTACCTGCCGCTGATGCATGCCAATATACCTGCTCCTAACTTACCTGCCCCTGATACATGCCAACATACCTGCTCCTAACTTACCTGCCGCTGATGCATGCCAATATACCTGCTCCTAACTTACCTGCACCTGATACATGCCAACATACCTGCTCCTAACTTACCTGCACCTGATACATGCCAACATACCTGCTCCTAACTTACTTGCCCCTGATGCATGCCAACATACCTGCCAACATCCTAACTTACTTGCCCCTGATGCATGCCAACATACCTGCTCCTAACTTACCTGCCCCTGATGCATGCCAACATACCTGCTCCTAACTTACCTGCACCTGATACATGCCAACATACCTGCTCCTAACTTACTTGCCCCTGATGCATGCCAACATACCTGCTCCTAACTTACTTGCCCCTGATGCATGCCAACATACCTGCTCCTAACTTACCTGCCGCTGATGCATGCCAATATACCTGCTCCTAACTTACCTGCACCTGATACATGCCAACATACCTGCTCCTAACTTACTTGCCCCTGATGCATGCCAACATACCTGCTCCTAACTTACTTGCCCCTGATGCATGCCAACATACCTGCTCCTAACTTACCTGCCGCTGATGCATGCCAATATACCTGCTCCTAACTTACCTGCCCCTGATACATGCCAACATACCTGCTCCTAACTTACTTGCCCCTGATGCATGCCAACATACCTGCTCCTAACTTACCTGCCCCTGATGCATGCCAACATACCTGCTCCTAACTTACCTGCCCCTGATGCATGCCAACATACCTGCTCCTAACTTACCTGCCCCTGATACATGCCAACATACCTGCTCCTAACTTACCTGCCCCTGATGCATGCCAACATACCTGCTCCTAACTTACCTGCCCCTGATACATGCCAACATACCTGCTCCTAACTTACCTGCCCCTGATACATGCCAACATACCTGCTCCTAACTTACCTGCCCCTGATACATGCCAACATACCTGCTCCTAACTTACCTGCCCCTGATACATGCCAACATACCTGCTCCTAACTTACCTGCCCCTGATACATGCCAACATCCCTGCTCCTAACTTACCTGCCCCTGATACATGCCAACATACCTGCTCCTAACTTACCTGCCCCTGATACATGCCAACATACCTGCTCCTAACTTACCTGCCCCTGATACATGCCAACATACCTGCTCCTAACTTACCTGCCCCTGATACATGCCAACATACCTGCTCCTAACTTACCTGCCCCTGATACATGCCAACATACCTGCTCCTAACTTACCTGCCCCTGATACATGCCAACATACCTGCTCCTAACTTACCTGCCCCTGATACATGCCAACATACCTGCTCCTAACTTACCTGCCCCTGATACATGCCAACATACCTGCTCCTAACTTACCTGCCCCTGATACATGCCAACATACCTGCTCCTAACTTACCTGCCCCTGATACATGCCAACATACCTGCTCCTAACTTACCTGCCCCTGATACATGCCAACATACCTGCTCCTAACTTACCTGCCCCTGATACATGCCAACATACCTGCTCCTAACTTACCTGCCCCTGATACATGCCAACATACCTGCTCCTAACTTACCTGCCCCTGATACATGCCAACATACCTGCTCCTAACTTACCTGCCCCTGATACATGCCAACATACCTGCTCCTAACTTACCTGCCCCTGATACATGCCAACATACCTGCTCCTAACTTACCTGCCCCTGATACATGCCAACATACCTGCTCCTAACTTACCTGCCCCTGATACATGCCAACATACCTGCTCCTAACTTACCTGCCCCTGATACATGCCAACATACCTGCTCCTAACTTACCTGCCCCTGATACATGCCAACATACCTGCTCCTAACTTACCTGCCCCTGATACATGCCAACATACCTGCTCCTAACTTACCTGCCCCTGATACATGCCAACATACCTGCTCCTAACTTACCTGCCCCTGATACATGCCAACATACCTGCTCCTAACTTACCTGCACCTGATACATGCCAACATACCTGCTCCTAACTTACCTGCCCCTGATGCATGCCAACATACCTGCTCCTAACTTACCTGCCCCTGATACATGCCAACATACCTGCTCCTAACTTACCTGCCGCTGATGCATGCCAACATACCTGCTCCTAACTTACTTGCCCCTGATGCATGCCAACATACCTGCTCCTAACTTACCTGCCCTGATACATGCCAACATACCTGCTCCTAACTTACTTGCCCCTGATGCATGCCAACATACCTGCTCCTAACTTACCTGCACCTGATGCATGCCAACATACCTGCTCCTAACTTACCTGCCGCTGATGCATGCCAATATACCTGCTCCTAACTTACCTGCACCTGATACATGCCAACATACCTGCTCCTAACTTACTTGCCGCTGATGCATGCCAACATACCTGCTCCTAACTTACTTGCCCCTGATGCATGCCAACATACCTGCTCCTAACTTACCTGCACCTGATGCATGCCAACATACCTGCTCCTAACTTACCTGCCCCTGATACATGCCAACATACCTGCTCCTAACTTACTTGCCCCTGATGCATGCCAACATACCTGCTCCTAACTTACCTGCCCCTGATGCATGCCAACATACCTGCTCCTAACTTACCTGCCCTGATGCATGCCAACATACCTGCTCCTAACTTACCTGCCCCTGATACATGCCAACATACCTGCTCCTAACTTACTTGCCCCTGATGCATGCCAACATACCTGCTCCTAACTTACCTGCCGCTGATGCATGCCAATATACCTGCTCCTAACTTACCTGCCCCTGATACATGCCAACATACCTGCTCCTAACTTACTTGCCCCTGATGCATGCCAACATACCTGCTCCTAACTTACTTGCCCCTGATGCATGCCAACATACCTGCTCCTAACTTACCTGCCGCTGATGCATGCCAATATACCTGCTCCTAACTTACCTGCCCCTGATACATGCCAACATACCTGCTCCTAACTTACTTGCCCCTGATGCATGCCAACATACCTGCTCCTAACTTACCTGCCGCTGATGCATGCCAATATACCTGCTCCTAACTTACCTGCCGCTGATGCACTGCATGGGACCCCTTCCGCGTTGTCTGCAACAGGAATGAGAAGTTGAATACTTGCTGGAAGGGAAAAGGTTGGATGAGGTCACTCAAAAACATACAGAGATCTTTGCATGACAAATGTCAAACTTGATAATGCTTTACGGAAATCTAAACAAAACCAAAACAAAGTGTGATCGACTGATGAAGAAAATGGAGAGACAAGATTCCCCAAAAACAAAACAGCAAATGAAGGGAAAGCCAAAGAACTTTAAAAGCATTTTATTGTTTCAAAATGCCATCATTGCAGAGCTAAAGCAAAAGTATAAAAAAAAGCACAATGCTAAGGACAAACAACTGGCTTCAAAAATGCTCAGAGGCAACATCCTGAGAAAGTGTGGCCTGGTCAAAGCCACAAACAGATCATTTGGATTTTCAGCAAATGAAAACAGGCCAAACAAGGAAAAAGCAGCGTAGCAGAATTAGCACAGCCACAGAAGAGAAAATCACTAGATTCTGTGAACGTGATTTCAACAGTAGAGCAACAACAGGGGAAAAGGACACACTAACGAGGAACAAGAAGACAAAGCAGAAGCGCTTCTTGAATGACAGTATCAGAAAATGAACAGAAAATGAGCTGCAGCAACATTGAGAACCTTTTTGAGTCTTTGTGCTGTGAGAAACTGAAGAAAGAGTACATGTACAAGAAGTGCTCCCTTTGCCAAGCAAAAGAGCTTAAACATCTGACTTTGATGCTGGTGAGCAGACATGGTGGTTTGAGTGAATAACAAAGCTGAAGAGAGAGAGAGAGAGAAACAAAGAGGGAAACATGGAGAAATTCACTGTACATCTGACAGTAAAAGAAAAGGTGCGTGGCACACTGCAGATTCTACTGGAGGACTTCTCCAAAGGATTGGAAGAGAATTTGTGGAAACACGTGTACAACGTTCAACACCAATTCTCCAAACTGAGAGAATGTAAAGAGAATCTGGGGAAAGGGGAGATCATAGTACATTTTGAGACTTTGGTGATTCTCACGAGCAGGTCACCATCTACACTTTGTATTGGATATAGCACAAATTAAACAGTTTCACTTTGCTCACTGAGCTCTTCTATGACACCTCTGCTATCCGGGCCCATCTCTCAAAAACAACCCAGTATCGGTCTTAAAATTATTTATACTATCTCTCCACCCTTCCCTTTGAAATGGGCTTCCAGAGAGTCACATAGAATGTCCTAGAAGCTGGACATAGAAAGGCCCATGGGTTAGGAACAGCTGTGAAACGAAGAGCAGGTGGAATTGTGGCACAAGGCAAGGCCCTCCCAAATGGAAGAACTGTTTTTGAGGAACTGTCAAAAGATCAGTCAGCTATCAAGCTCTTACATATCTCAGAGGAGATAGAGAGCATCGAGGCCCTCCTACCGGATCACCTGGAGACGATCCGTGAGACAATGGTAATAGTTCAGGGTTATTGTGTGTCAAATCTCACATTTGTTAAACAAACATATTATCACTCCACTATGTGTCACTAGACTATGCTATCATTATATATTTCGAATGTGCATAGCTTTGACAATATCCGGTGTTTCCAGATGGTCACCGACAGTTCTCCAGAGAATACTCAGTTGCTTCTGTTCCTTTCCACATCACTGCAGCTGTTTCAGCCCAAAGACCGTGACTCTGGTTGGAAAAACAGAGGCAGACCATGATGGAAAATCCAACACCTCACAACGCCTTCCAGCCCATTGAAGATCTAAGTGAAGCATTGATCGGAAAGTGGTGTGTGGTGGAATATGATCAGGACGTTTACCCTGGCATCGTGCAAGTCGTTCACGCAGAGAGTGTTGCTCTTGTGATAAACCAAGAGTCGCGTTGGCCCCAATCGTTTTTTTTTTGGCCGATGAGAGACACCATTATATGGTACAGACCACAGCATGTGCTTGGACTTCTCTCTGATACCCATCCAGTGACCAAAAGGCACACGGACGGAGCTGGATGCCTTGGTCTGGCAGGAACTTAGCTCTCTTTCTAAGCCTTAGGTACCCTTGGAAACTCATTATACAATGCATACAAAGCAGGACATATAGGTACTGTTTATGTAAATATATGTAAATCATACATTAAATACAATATGTACAGCTATCAGCTTTAACTCTTCCCTCAATATATACAGTTGAAGTCGGAAGTTTACATACACTTAGGTTGGAGTCATTAAAACTTGTTTTTCAACCACTCCACACATTTCTTGTTAACAAATTATAGTTTTGGCAACTCAGTTAGGACATCTACTTGTGCATGACACAAGTTATTTTTCCAACAATAGTTTACAGACAGATTATTTTACTTATAATTCACTGTTTTAAAATTCCAGTGGGTCAGAAGTTTACATACGCTAAGATGATAGCTTGGAAAATTCCAGAAAATGATGTCATAGCTTTAGAAGCTTCTGATAGGCTAATTGACATAATTGGAGTCAATTGGAGGTGTACCTGTGGATGTATTTCAAGGCCTACCTTCAAACTCAGTGCTTGACATTATGGGAAAATCAAAAGCAATCAGCCTAGACCTCAGAAAAAAATGGTAGACCTCCACAAGTCTGGTTCATCCTTGGGAGAAATTTCCAAACGCCTGAAGGTACCACTTTCATCTGTACAAACAATAGTATGCTAGTATAAACACCATGGGACCACACACCGGTCATACCTCTCAGGAAGGCGATGCATTCTGTCTCCTAGAGATGAACGTTCTTTGGTGCGAAATGTGTAAAATCAATCCCAGAACAATAGCAAAGGACCCTATGAAGATGCTGGAGGAAACAGGTACAAAAGTATCTATATCGACAGTAAAATGAGTCCTATATCGACATAACCTGAAAGGCCGCTCAGCAAGGATGAAGCCACTGCTCCAAAATCGCCATAAAAAAGCCAGACTACGGTTTGCAACTGCACATGGGGACAAAGATTGTATGTTTTGGAGAAATGTCCTCTGCTCTGATGAAACAAAAATATAACTGTTTGGCCATAATGACCATTGTTATGTTTGGAAGAAAAATGGGGAGGCTTGCAAGCCGAAGAACATCATCCAAACCGTGAAGCACAGGGGTGGCAGCATCATGGTGTGGTGGTGCATTGCTGCAGGAGGGACTGGTGCACTACACAAAATAGATGGCATCATGAGGAAAGAAAATGATGTGGATATATTGAAGCAACATCTCAAGACATCAGTCAGGAAGTTAAAGCTTGATCGCAAATGGGTCTTCCAAATGGATAATGACCCCAAGCATACTTCCAAAGTTGTGGCAAAATGGCTTAAGGACAACAAAGTCAAGGTATTGGAGTGGCCATCACAAAGCCATGACCTCAATCCTATAGAAAATGATGTGGATATATTGAAGCAACATCTCAAGACATCAGTCAGGAAGTTAAAGCTTGATCGCAAATGGGTCTTCCAAATAGATAATGACCCCAAGCATACTTCCAAAGTTGTGGCAAAATGGCTTAAGGACAACAAAGTCAAGGTATTGGAGTGGCCATCACAAAACCCTGACCTTGATCCCATATAAAATTTGTGGGCAGAACTGAAAAAGCGTGTGTGAGCAAGGTGGCCTACAAACCTGACGTAGTTACACCAGCTCTGTCAGGAGGAATGGTTCAAATTTCACCCAACTTATTGTGGGAAGCTTGTGGATTGCTACCCAAAATGTTTGACCCAAGTTAAACAATTTAAAGGCAAAGCTACTAAATACTAATTGAGTGTATGTAGACTTCAGACCCACTGGGAATGTGATGAAAGAAATTAAAGCTGTAATAAATCATTCTTTATACTATTATTCTGACATTTCACATTCTTAAAATAACGTGGTGATCCTAACTGACCTAAAACAGGGAATTTTTACTTGGATTAAATGTCAGGAATTGTGAAAAACTGAGTTTAAATGTATTTGGCTAAGGTGTATGTAAACTTCAACTGTAGGTGCTAGAAGTTATAGTTGTTTCATCTACAGTAAGTGTAGTCAATGACAAAACGTTGTTCTCGTGTTGAAAAGGTGCTCGTTCCAGTGTTTTGGAATCTTACTTTGTCTTATATTAATTGAATGTTTAACAATGGTTGTTGTTCAAAATGTTTGCAATAAAGTATTGTTCTCAGAATTGTTTTTTTTACATAAATGTCCTTTCCACCCCAACTTTTCATTTCCACCCCACCTTGTCATATCCATCACAACCCATATTTCTGAGGTAAATTAGTACATTATGTATAATTTACATTGATTGATTTGTTTTAGATAAGGAAATCATATGGTTGTTATCATAATCTCACAAAAAGGTTGGGTGGAAATATATTATTTTTGGAGAGACATGATAAATAAATGTTTTCAGCTGTCACCAAGGCAGGTTTATACATTCAGGTGTCATATTGAATTACTAATATTAGGAAAACCTTAAAAAAATATTCAATTCAAGTTAATATACAAATACAATGCCTTTCCCACATGGCGTTTTTCCTATTTTGTTGCATTACAACCTGTAATTTAAATTGATTTTTATTTAGAATTCATGTAACGGACATACACAAAATTGGTGAAGTGAAATGAAAAAAAAAAACTTGTTTCAAAATAATTCTAAAACATAAATACCTGAAAAGTGGTGCGTGCATATGTATTCACCCCCTTTGCTATGAAGCCCCTAAATAAGATCTGATGCAACCAATTAACTTCAGAATTCACATTATTAGTTAAATAAAGTCCACCTGTGTACGATCTAAGTGTCACATGAACTGAGCAGGGTTGGGTTATAAAAAAATATCAGAAACTTTGAACATCCCACTGAGCACCTTTAAATCCATTACCTGAATGAGCTGAAGGAGCTGCAAAGATCCACAGCGGAGATTGGAGTATCTTTCCATAGGACCACTGTAAGCCGTACACTCCACAGTGCTGGGCTTTACGGAAGAGTGGCCAGAAAAAAAGCCATTGCTTAAAGAAGAAAATAAGCAAACATGTTTGGTGTTTGCCAAAAGGCATGTGGCAGACTTCCAAATTATATGGAAGAAGGTACTCTGGTCAGATGAGACTGAAATTTTGCTTTTTGGCCATCAAGGAAAATGCTATGCCTGGTGCAAACCCAACACCTCAACACCATCCCCACAGTGAAGCATGGTGGTGGCATCATGCTGTTTGGATGTTTTTCATCGGCAGGGACTTAGAAACTGGTCAGAATTGAAGGAATGATGTATGGCGCTAAATACTGGGAAATTCTTGAGGGAAACCTGTTTCAGTCTTCCAGAGATTTGAGACTGGGACAGATGTTCACCTTCCAGCAGGACAATGACCCTAAGCATACTGCTAAAGCAACACTCAAGTGGTTTAAGGGGAAACATTTAAATGTCTTGGAATGGCCTAGTCAAAGCCCAGACCTCAATCCAATAGAAAATATGTGGCATGACTTAGATTGCTGTACACCAGCGGAACCTATCCAATTTAAAGGAGCTGGAGCAATTTTGCCTTGAAGAATGGGCAAAAATTGCAGTGGCTATATGTGCCAAGCTTATAGAGACATGCCCCAAGAGACTTGCAGCTGTAATTGCTGCGAAGGTTGGATCTACAAATTATTGACTTTGGGGGGTGAATAGTTGTGCACGCTGAAGTTTTACGTTTTTTTGTCTTATTGCTTGTTTGTTTCCCCAATAAAAAAAGATTCAGCATCTTCAAAGTGGTGGGCATATTGTGTAAATCAAATGATTCAAACCCCCCAAAAATCCATTTTAATTCCAGGTTGTAAGGCAACAAAATAGGAAAAATGTCAAGGGAAGTGAATACTTTTGTAAGCCACTGTATATAAGACATGTGTTATAGATACAGCGGTTATCAGATATTGTTTCTAGACAAATCAAAGACAATCAAAATACTTGTAAAATGGTGTTTGAATAATTTTACATTTCTGAAAAATGCAGGACCAAAGTGCCTGAAGTTTCAGAATCACCCACACATGGATTTTGTATTATAGATATGTGATAGTAGAGTAGTGGCCTGAGGGAACACACTTCATGTGTTGGGAAAAGTGTTATGAAATGTAATGTCATGTAATATTTTAAATTGTATGTAACTGCCTTAATGTTGCTGGACGCCAGGAAGTCAATGGGGATCCTAAATAAATCAACACAATAAATAAAGTATTCAAACTGGTTGTAAGTTCTATAAATGGCCCTATAATTACACTGTACTCGTTTACTTAAAATTCCAGGAATATAAAACTCTCCGGGCCACACGCTCTGAACTAATTATTTCTAATTGCTTTACCTCACATATGTGATGAGCAGCTGTTAAGTGCCTAGTAATATGGGAGTCACTTTGATATTGTTCTTTCAACCTTTCTTATACCAAAACATGTAGTCGTTTGTCCCTTTATTCCCCTTTGTCACCCTTGTGGATTCAGTATGAATGATGTCAGTATATGGAAACTAATCTGACAAAATGTCCTTAAAAAAAACGTTTTTATTTTAATACAAGCAATAAGCAATCTCAATTGTGTGTAAAATGCATAATTCAACTAAATACATGCATTTAATAATGCATTTGGCAATTTTCATGCAATTGGTTGGGTTATGCAGAAATTCAGAAACAACACGAGCACACAGCCATGTATGCTTTCCAAATACATGGCTCTGCACACTCTAACACGCGCGCGCACACACACTCACGGTTGGTTGGACTTCTTAGCCTGTGACACTACCCGGAAATAGAATACAGACCGGAAGCTACCATTTTAACTCGAAGAACATTAGCAGCCGTAGGCATAGTCCATAGACGGGGACATCTAAAATTGACACGGGGCGGAAAATATTTGACCGAAGAAAAATAAGGAAAATACGACAAACACTCAAGAAAGGGATAATTTTGGTAAATTCGAAGAGTTAACGATTCAAGCATCGAAACTACCGCTTCAAACAAGGGACATATGTGAATTAGCAGGCCAACCCAGCGGAAATAGTTTTTGTTAACGAGTCGAAAACAGCCCTCCTGGGCCGATGGAGAGGCAGGCCTTTGAAAATATTTGCCCCTGGATGAAGAAAAATGGCTATCTGACATAAATAAGTTTTCACGGCATACCCCGCGCCATTTTTATCCTATGTTTTTTTCTTTTATCGTTTTGACAGGCGATTTTAATGGTAATTATAAGGTTAGCTGGCTAAAAAAAAAGACGGCTATCAAGCTATCTGTTAGCTTGGTAGCTCGGTTAGCTTAGCATCGGCTACCTATGCAACCAGGTTTTCAAACGACATTTACATTTATTAGCTAACAACGAAATTATTGAAAGACTCCTTTATTCAGATCCAATTTAATTTGTATTGCTGCTTTGGTTGACAACTATACTCAACCACCTATAAAAACAAAGTAATGTTAGCCTGCTAACGTTAGTTAGCTAATGACGAATGCCGCGCTGCTAATTTTGGAATTTTGCCACCACCTGCAATTTTGGTGGGTTTTCAAGTTAGTCTAGCTAACTTAGCTACCCACCAGAAGATCAATGGAAGCAGACCCATTCGTTTCTACTTGTAAACACGTTTTGGTCTTCAATCAAGCAGAAAGTGCTACACCAGTCTCCAGCCCATATACATCCCACCAAACCTGTTGGTAAGATGTTTTAAAATTAGTTTATTGTTAAATGGTACGTTATAACCTTGTAGTTAGGCAAGGTCTTCACAGACCAGCAGGAAATACTGGGAACGTCACTGGGAAACCTTTTAGCACAGTAGTAGTCTTTTGTAAGTTATATAAAAACACATTCTTTGTTATGGTTGCAAATATCTCAACAGTAGGCTATTGGCACCTATCAGGTACAGGTCTAGACATGGCCATGTTGGCTGTCATCCATAGTTTTGTCTATTTATTTTACATAATGACGTATAGCATGTTATCATAAAAATGAAACACTGTGCATGCCAATCAGTTTGCCAATTTCTGTCACATATTTATATTCTGAATGCTCATATGCTCACTCTAATATATCCACTTTGATTGTAATTCCTTGATTTTATATACATTTTTTATTTGTATTACATTTGCGAAACATTCTACTTCACTGTTGGAGCTAGTAACATAAGCTTTTCGTTACATCTGCTATAACATCAGCAAATATGTGTACATGTCCAATAAACTTTGAATTGATTTTGAGGCCCAGGCTACATTCTATTTAGGCCTATTTGATTGCCTTCTTGGTACTTTAGACTAATGGCTTCAAGTTCATGGTATATAATTTCATAACTAGCTACATGCAATTAATTTGCATTGCCCCGTAGGCTTCAATCAGCAAATTGTGCATTATATCAAAGAGTGGGCCCCCGAAAAAAGCAAAGGATGGAGAAAACAGAACATGCGTCCCATGTAAATACCTCCTTTACTGGTAGTACCTAGGTCTAGCCTCATCTCATAGAAATTAACTATAGTGCTCAAGGACTCATTCAACGAGAGCAACGCAATTAATCATTTGGACTTGATTTGGCGTAAATGGCCTAAATCATTTGTTTACAAAGTTTCATGACAACAAAAAATAATCTATGGAGTAGCCTACTTGTTTGTTTATTATAACATAAGACAATTGTACCAAACTCCACAAGGTTATATGGGTCATCTATTTATTTTCTTGGCTATTATAATACCTTCCTTGTTTGGTAACAATAGGTTGGGTGACCTTATCGCCCTACAAGAAATGTAATTGGAAAGTTGCCCACAAGACAGAGCTGTTTTTGTGTGTCTATTGTTATGGGGAAGGACACAGTGATTTCACTGTAGTTCTCTAGCAGAAGTTTCACCCTGGGGGTCCTGTATTATTTACCTTAAAAGATGGAAGGTTGGGTGTAGCCCAGGGCCACGTTCAGTTGCAAAACGTTCTTGAATGTTGCAGATAGAAATTCCATGAATAGATTCCTTATTTCACATGTCTGTTCTACATAGCATATTTATATCTGAACGTTACGTTACGTCCTGCTGAATGTGGTGCTGGTGTTACCATTTTGAAATGTAGCCTATAATTAGTCTAGGTGAGGTGGTTGTGTAGCTGTGGCAGGCCTCCCATGTCTCTAACCAAGTCAGAAAAGTCACCTGGAAAAAAGTAAAGGTGAAAGATTATTTAACCCACACCAGTGTTTTTTATTTGGCCTTTATTTAACTAGGCAAGTCAGTTAAGAACAAGTTCTTATTTTCAATGACGGCCTAGGAACAGTGGGTTAACTGCCTTGTTCGGGGGCAGAACGACAGATTTTTTTTACCTTGTCAGCTCGGATTTTTATCTTGCACCATTTTGGTTACTAGTCCAAAGCTCTAACCACTAGGCTACCTGCCGCCCACGCTTCCACCGAATATATTTATAGGCGGTTTTGCCCTTACACATCTGCACAGCTCAACTAGACTAATAAAGGACTTGTTGGTTAATTGAAATAGTGCTGAGCTAGAACAAAGATGTGGTCCCCTAGGACCAGGATTGCACACAATTAACACACTGAATTCACGTCTCTCCTGTTTTTAAAGCAAACCTGAGGTGCATTTGGAAGTATGATTGGCTGAACTAACTAAGCTGAGTTGTTCCATATGATTTCAATAACTTTTTTTACTGAACCCCTTTTGATTTGAATGAAATCTTCCATGTTTTCCCATGGTGGAAGTGGTCAGAAAGTGACATTTTGGATCTGAATGTTTTGGCATTTGAAAATAGGAGAGACATGAATTTAGTGTGTAACCAAAAGGGTGCAAGATCGAATCCCAGAGCTGACAAGGTAAAAATTGAGATTGCTCAATTTTGACCCAATTTGCAAAGCCCACCCTACCATGAGACTGGTTTGAGTTTGATATAATTTGAAAGCTTACTAACAGGGTTGTTCAAATCTTTTATGATTTGTTGAAATACATTTTTTTTTAAAAATAAAACATTACATT
Organism: Oncorhynchus keta; assembly: GCF_023373465.1. Lineage (NCBI taxonomy): Eukaryota > Metazoa > Chordata > Actinopteri > Salmoniformes > Salmonidae > Oncorhynchus > Oncorhynchus keta. The sequence continues at coordinate 7,695,746 of NC_068440.1, forward strand.
TTGACATCAATTATCGAAAAACATGTAAACTCCGATTTTGTTCATATACACTGTGTGTAAAAAACATTAAGAACACCAGCTCTTTCCATGACATAGATGTACCAGGTGAATGCTATGATCCCTTATTGTTAAATCCACTTCAATCAGTCTAGATCAGGGGTGTCAAAGTCAAATGGACGGAGGGCCAAATAAAAATTTAGCTACAAGCCGAGGGCCGGACTGTTCGAATGTTCATTGAAACATTTTTAAATGACGCATATAGTCTAGTGAACCTAATTGAACCTACTGAAAACCTAACAAATATATTCCAATATGATCAGATAAATAAAGCAATATTTTCTTATGGCTCTGTCAGTAATCTTTAATTTTCAACAGACACAAAAGACAAATTTCCTTTATATAAAAATCCCCATAACATGAACATTAAATGAAAGAAACCGGTATTCAAGGCACCATCAGTAGCCTATATTTTCTATTTTAGCAAAAGTGGGCTAAATTTACTTCAAAGAAAAAAACAATAATAGCAATTTTCTATCATCCACTCAACTGAAATATTTTTAAAATATAATTGGATTGAAATACAATAAAATAAAGTGCAAAAATCTATTAATCAAAAACAACACTTTGTTTAAGGAGAAGTAACATGCAGTGAAAACAAATATTAAACTTTAACTTTTAAACTTGAACTGAGTAAAAACTCTAAATATGTGATTGCACAGTAATGTTCACTTGTTTGAGGTTGAGGGTGATACTTGGTGGTGTCCCATCTTTCCACAAGTTCATCAATGTTCGGGTAAGGCTCTGAGCTGAGGAAATCCTCAGAATTGAGTGGAGGTGTTCAGCAGTAAGTCGACTTCTGTGTGATGTTTTGTTCAAGTTCATCAAAGAAAACAGTTGTTCACACAGGTATGTGCTGCCAAACATAGACAACGTTTGAGCAGCCTGGATGCGCAGCTGGGGCATTGTGTCGGGAGGAACGGGCGAACTCCGCAGCACCCACTGCCGCATATTTTGCCCTCAGTGCATCATTGCATTGAGGTCAATCAACTCCATTTGGAGGTTTGGTGGTGAGCTTTCCACGTCAACAGCAAATGGGTTACCGAGCAGTTCCAACCTGCTTTTTGTGCTTCAAAGTCAGCAAATCGGCGTCGAAAGTCAGCGGCAAGCATACCTATTTTATCAGCCAACTGTGCGCTCGGGAACGCACTGGTAGAGAGCTTCTCTTTCATGGTCTGGCAGCTGGGAAAGTGGCTCAAATTTTCTTTCCGCATCTGCGTCTCCCACAGAGTCAGTTTGGTTTTAAATGCCTTCACTGTACTGTACATATCAGAGATGACACGATCCCGACCCTGCAGCTGCAAGTTCATTGCATTCAGATGACTCGTAATGTCACACAGAAAAGCCATTTCACACAGAAACATTTCGTCTCGGAGTTGTGTTGTGTCTTTCCCTTTGCTGTCCAAGAACAGACAAATCTCCTTACGAAGCTCGAAACATCTTTGAAGCACCTTTCCCTGGCTTAGCCATCGCACCTCTGTGTGATAAGGCAAATCACCATGCTCCGTTTCTAACTCCGTCAGAAATGCCTTGAACTGGCGGTGATTCAAACCTTTGGCTCTGATAAAGTTAACTGTGCGCGTGATGATGCTCATTACATGCTCCATTTTCAAGGCTTTACCGCACAACGCTTCCTGGTGTATGATACAATGATAAGCTGTCAGCTCACCTGTCGCGTTTTCCTCTTGCATCTTTTCCCGTATCTTCGCCACCAGTCCGCTCCTGTGTCCACACATCGCAGGTGCTCCGTCGGTTGTCAAACCCACGAGTTTTTCCCAAGGCAGCTCCATCTCATTTACACATCTTGACACCTCTTCATACAAATCATGCCCCGTAGTTGTGCCATGCATAGGACGTAAAGCCAAAAACTCCTCTGTCACGCTTAGGCTGGAGTCCACTCCGCGGATGAAAATTGACAACTGGGCAATGTCAGAAATGTCGGTGCTCTCATCCACAGCCAAGGAATATGCAATGAAATCTTTTCCCTTTTTCACAAGCTGCTCTTTTAGATTGATGGACAACTGGTCTACTCTCGGCAATGGTGTTTCTGCTCAGACTCACATTTAAAAAGAGTTGCCTTTTTTTCTGGGCAAACTTCGTCACAAACTTTAATCATGCAGTTTTTGATGAAATCCCCTCCGTAAATGGCCGGGCTGATTTAGCGATCTCTTCTGCCAAAATAAAACTGGCCTTGACAGCAGCCTGGCCTTGTGATTTGGCTTTTTTGAACAGAGCCTGTCGAGATTTGAGGCCTCGTTTTAATTCCTCTGCCTTTTGTAGCCTTTGTTCCATGTCCATATTCTTGTTTTTGTCCGCGTGTTTCGTTTCATAATGTCGTCTCAGATTATACTCTTTCAGTACCGCCACACTTTCTCCACACAGAAGACACACAGGTTTTCCAGCTACCTCCGTGAACAAATACTCCGACTCCCACCTTGTTTGAAACCCCGGTTCTCAGTGTCCACCTTCCGTTTTGCCATTTTTGATGGGTATCTGAAAGTTAATTTTACTGTGATGCTGACAACTGCTGTGCCAATAAATATTGAAATGAAGCAGCCTACTGCTCGGTGCGTCACCGTTGCATTGTGGGAAATGTAGTATTGGTGGTGTAAAAGATCTGCGGGCTGCCGGCTTGCTGCGGTCTGCGGGCCGGTTCTAATAATAAATCAAGATCATCCCAGGGGCCGTAAAAAAACCTTCTCTGGGCCGGATGTGGCCCGCGGGCCTTGACTCTGACATATGTGGTCTAGATGAAGGGGATGAGATGGGTTAACCCTCTAGGTTCTAAACTAACATGGAATTGTTTTAAGATGACCATACTGAGGATCATTTAGCCACCTTTTACCGCAGATTCGGAATGGCGATATCGACGGATGCGGGGGAGATTACCAACGGGATATAAAACTCTAATATCTTATGTTTCACCGAGTCGTGGCTGAACGACGACATGGATAACATACAGCTGGCAGGTTTTAATCTTTTTCGGCAAGGATAGCACAGCGGCCTCTGGTAAGACAAGGGGTGGCGGTCTATGTGTATTTGTGAACAACAGCTGGTGCATGAGGTAGAGTATCTCATGATAAGCTGTAGACCACACTATTTACCAAGAGAGTTTTCATCTGTCTTTTTCGTAGCTGTCTATATACCACCACAAACCGATGCTGGTACTAAGACCTCACTCAATGAGCTATATACGGCCTTAAGCAAACAGGAAAACGCTCATCCAGAGGCGCCGCTCCTAGCGGCCTGGGACTTTAATGCATGGAAACTGAAATCCGTTTAACCTAATTTCTACTAGCATGTTAAATGTGCAACCAGAGGGGAAAAAACTCTAGGTCACCTTTACTCCACACACAGAGATTAGTTCAAAGCTTGCCCCCCATTTGGCAAATCTGGCCACAATTCTATCCTCCTGATTCCTGCTTACAAGCAAAAACTAAAGCAGGAAGCACCAGTGACTCGGTCAATAAGAAAGTGACCAGATGAAGCAGATGCTAAGCTACAGGACTATTTTGCTAGCACAGACTGGAATATGTTCCGTGATTCTCCTGAGTGCTTTGAAGACGTTGTGACCTTACGTACATAACCATGAGCCACTGAAAATACATTGTACCGGTCTTGCTTATGAGTCTAGGTTACTTTGCGTAATTCAATTAGTGTCAGAATTTGAACAAAACTCGTCAAGTCATAAAACGGGAACAGTGTCGGAGTCGACCAGAATTATTATTTTGCAGAAAATAGTAATGTACAGTGAGTTTATAGAGTTAGAAAGTAGCTTTCTTACGTCAACTAATGGTTGTCTTTAGTCAGAGAGCCATGAGCAAACGAGTGGAGACTCGTTGCTAGGCTACTCAGACTGCAGGGAGCTGTGGGAGACAGAGTAGCAGCACTAAGTAGCTACCAAAAAGTTTCCCAGCATTTATCTTCTGTTCTATTGGTTTTCATATCAATGTTGTTCCTAGTTGTTGCATATTTACAGTTGACCTCTTTCTACGTTTCTAATGGAGGTTTTCATTTCAGTCACATTAAACGGCTTGCGTCAGGGGCGGCTTTTAGAACAGCGTTTTCCCGCAAATGGCTTTTTGGCAAATTATGTATTACATTGTCTGCTTCATCACAGTAGTTTCATGTTAACCTGTTACTCCTACCCCCTACTTTTTCGAACATTCTGTTAAAAATCGCGCAACATTTCAGCGCCCTGCTACTCATGCCAGGAATATAGTATATGCATATGATTAGTATGTGTGGATAGAAAACACTCAGACGTTTATAAAACTGGTTAAATCACGGTAGTGACTATAACAGAATGTGCGTTTCATCGAAAAGCGCAGGAAAATCTGATCACTGAAAATGGGAAAATTATATCCATGCGCCACTAGAACCCATTGTTGAATGTGATCCACATTAAATGGGGCCGAGGTTGCAATACCTACAGCTTCCACACAATGTCAACAGTCTTGTCATTTGCCTACGATTTGTTTCTTGGTCAAACGGACACAAGGTAGCGCCTTTCTTCCGGTCTCCGACCGGATATTTTGGTTAAGATTTACCCGGACATTATTTCCAGACGTACAGCTATAGAATATACATCGCCTAGTGATCAATTTGATCGCTTATTAACGTTTGCTAATACCTAAAGTTGCATTAGAAAAGTATTTCGAAGTGTTTTGTGAAGGTTTATCGTTGACTTTTTTAATTTAAAAAAATGACGTTACATTATAAAAGTTTTTTTTTTTCCCTTGATCACACAGTCTTCATAGATCGATATCTAGGCTATATATGGACCGATTTAATCGAAAAAAAGACCCAATAGTGATGTTTATGGGTCATCTAGGAGTGCCAACAAAGAAGATGGTCAAAGGTAATGAATGTTTTATATTTTATTTGTGCGTTTTGTGTAGCGCCGACTATGCTAATTATTTTGTTTACGTCCCCTGCGGGTCTTTTGGGGTGTTACATGCTATCAGATAATAGCTTCTCATGCTTTCGCCGAAAAGCATTTTAAAAATCTGACTTGTTGCCTGGATTCACAACGAGTGTAGCTTTAATTCAGTACCCTGCATGTGTATTTTAATGAACGTTTGAGTTTTAACGAGTGCTATTAGCATTTAGCGTAGCGCATTTGCATTTCCAGATGTCTAGATGGGACGCCTGCGTGTCGGGTAGGAGCAAGAGGTTAAATAATGAGACCACAGGCTTGCTATTTATTGTTGCATGTTTTTTAAGCTCTTAACCTCTGGGACATTCGGGACGGTAGCGTCCCACCTCAACAACAGCCAGGGTAAGTGCAGGGCGCCAAATTCAAAACAACAGAAATCTCATTAAAATTCCTCTAGTATTTTACACGATTTTAAAGATACACTTCTGGTTAATCCAAGCCATTTGTCCGATTTCAAAAAGGCTTTACGGCGAAAGCACCACAAACGATTGTTAGGTCAGAGCCAAGTCATTGAAAAACACAGCAATTTTTCCAGCCAAAGAGAAGAGTCAAAAAAGCAGAAATACAGATAAAATTCAACACTAACCTTTGATGATCTTCATCAGATGACACTCATAGGACTTCATGTTTCACAATACATGTATGTTTTGTTCGATAAAATTCATATTTATATAAAAAAAATCGGAGTTTACATTGGCATGTTACGCTCAGTAGTTCCAATACATCCCGTGATTTTGCAGAGCCACATCAATTTACAGAAATAGTCATCATAAATTGATGAAAATACACGTGTTATACATGGAACTTCAGACAAACTTCTCCTTAATGCAACCGCTATGTTAGATTTCAAAAAAGCTTTACCGAAAAAGCACACCATATAATATTCTGAGTACAGTGCTCAGACAACAAAACAGCCAAACAGATATCCGCCATGTTGTGCTGTCAACAGAAGTCAGAATTAGCATTATAAATATTCACTTACCTTTGATGATCTTCATCAGAATGCACTCCCAGGAATCCCAGTTCCACAATAAATGTTTGATTTATTCAATAAAGTCCCACATATATGTCCAAATACCTAATTTTTGTTGGCGCGTTTAGTACACTATCCAAGTCCATGCGAAAGTTCAGACGAAACGTTATATTACAGTTCGTAGAAACATGTCAAACGAAGTATAGAATCAATCTTTAGGATGTTTTTATCATAAATCTTCAATAATGTTCCAACTGGAGAATTCCTTTGTAGAAATGCAATGGAACGCAAGCTAACTCGCACGTGAACGTGCGTCACAAGCTTATGGCACTCTGCCAGGCACCTGGCACAAACAGCCCTTATGAGCCCCCACTTCACAGTAGAAGCATCAAACAAGGTTCTAAAGACTGTTGACATCTAGTGGAAGCCGTAGGAAGTGCAATATGACCCCATAGACACTGTTTTTGAAAGGGAATGAGTTGAAAAACTTACAAACCTCAGATTTCCCACTTCCTGGTTGGATTTGTTCTAAGTTTTTTGCCTGCCATATGATTTCTGTTATACTCACAGACATCATTCAAACTGTTTTATAAACTTCAGAGTGTTTTCTATCCAAATATACTAATAATATGCATATATTAGCAACTGGGCCTGAGTAGCAGGCAGTTTACTCTGGGCACCTTATTCATCCAAGCTACTCAATACTGCCCCCCAGTCCCAAAGAAGTTAATGAAAAATATCTGTTCATTTTACCCATGCATAATATTTTCTCTTGATTAGGTCATTTTACTGTTTGGAACGAATTTAACCGTTTGTTAACCTGTTCTTGGGGGTTGGTTAGTCGGCAGCAAAATTGACTGAAACTTGTATCCCTGCTCCAAATCTCTCTGCCAATAATGGCTAGTTTTCAGTTTTCCCTCCCCACTCACACCAATTGGTGTTTGTTAAGAAGCTGTTTTTGTTTCTTTTTGGTCCTTTTAATTGAAAACAATCACAGGAAGGTACTTCATTGTTACCTAGAAAATTTTGTTTTGAGATTAAAAGGTTGCATTGGACCTTTTTTAAACTGTCAATCTTCCATTGGAAACCTATTGAAATTATATAGATAATATATTTCCATTCAAGTTGACATTCGACAGTGGGTGGACCAGCTGCTATCTTACTGGTAGTAATTGGAAGTTAGTTTCAATTCAATTGAAATGTCAATGGTGTACCAGATAAATTGCAGGTGTCTGAAGGGATAGGTCCATTCTATGAATTCTATTTCTATGATTGAAATGATACCCACCCTGCATTCGAGTATGCTGTCTCAACCGATGACTGGCACAACACAAATGCTTCCAATGTAAAATAAGGTCTAAGGTAGGGCTGGGTGATATACCGTATTTTACAATATACCGGTATTGATGCACAGACCGGTTTGGGTTTTTACTTTACCTTCTATAATGGTATTTGAATGTAATAATGTTTATGTGATGTGGCATGCGTAGTGTAGGACTGGCCAATATATATCAAATAAATTTTTGTTTTTGTGAAAGTTTATGTCCGCTTGTTCTCATGTTGTCTTTTTGGTCTCGTGTTGTTCGCTCCTGTGCTCCTTCCCATTTATATCAGGGAGTTGTATATAATGAGGAGATGCTCACTTCTCCACCCTAACAATGGGAGTCATTGTCCCAAAGGTGAGAAGGCAGGCGACAAGCTTAGGTTCAAGATAAGCGCATAGAAATGCATTGGGCGTTTCATTTTTTTTAAAACAGATTTTGGCGAGAGGGAAACCTCATGCTTTTCCTCTTTCTCCCAAGATGAGAGATCACTTCTTTCTCTGACAAACGGTTTCAACTTGCATCTGAGGTTTGGTCCAACAGAATCAGTCATATGGACACCGAAACACATGGAGACATAATTTTACTGTAGTAGAGAAGTTCACTTTCGAACCATACCCTGTTTGTTTCAACTCCTCAAATGTTGAGCCGAGCAGACACTACCAAAACGTAGGTACCAAATTAACATTAATTCTGGAAAATGAAATCTAATTGTCACGCGTGCATTACAGTACCACGTATTGCTAGCAGCATTTTAGTCAGTTAAAGATCGTTATACTAGCTGTTTAGTCTGTGTGCAATAAGCATAAAACAATTATATAAGGAATTGGCAACTCATTCTGAGAAATAAAGTAGGCCACTTGATTTCAACATCTGAACAAAGTGGACAGGCTAGCATGCTTTTCAAACAGTTGGAGACGGACAGGTTGTGTTCATAACAATTCAACTGTTTTGTCTTGTTAGATAAATTCAGAGCTTGTGAAATTTTACCTACATCCAAGTTGGCTAAACTTGAAATCTAATATTTTTGGTCACATACACATATTTAGCAGATGTTATTGTGGGTGTAGCGAAATGCTTGTGTTCCTAGCTCATCACTGCAGTAGTGTCTTAAAATTTCACAACAATTCGCACATCTAATAGTAAAAGATTGGAATTAAGAAATATATAATATAAATATTAGGATTAGCAATGTCAGAATGGCATTGAAAATGAGTAAAGCAGTATGTGAACATTATTAAAGTGACTAGGTCCTGGGTGGCAGGAAGCTTGGCCCCAGTGATCTATTGGGCCGTACGCACTGCCCTCTGTAGCGCCTTAAGGTCAGATGCCGAGCAGTTGCCATACCAGGCGGTGATGCAACCGGTCAGGATGCTCTCAATAGTGCAACTAACTTTTTGAGGATCTGGGGACCCATGCCAAATCTTTTCAGTCTCGTGAGGGGGAAAAGGGGTTGTCGACTTTCTTGGTGTGTTTGGACAATGGTAGTTTGTTGGTAATGTGGACACCAAGAAACTTGACTCTCCACCCACCACTACTGCCCCATCGATGTGAATGTGGGCATGTTCGGCCCTCCTTTTCCTGTAGTCCACGATCAGCTCCTTTGTCTTGCTCACTTTGAGGGAGAGTTTGTCTTGGCACAACACTGCCAGGTGTCTGACCACCTCCCTATAGGCTGTCTCATTGTTGTCGGTGATCAGGCCTACCACTGTTGTGTTATCAGCAAACTTAATGATGGTGTTGGAGTCGTGCTTCGCCACGTAGTCGTGGGTGAACGGGGAGTACAGGACGGGACTAAGCACGCACACCTGAGGGGCCCCAGTGTTGAGAATCAGCTTGGCAGATGTGGTGTTACCTACCCTTACCACCTGGACCCTGGGACTAAATACCTGCCTGTCAGGCAGTCCAGGATCCAGTTGCAGAGAGAGGTATCTAATCCTAGGGTCCTTAGCTTAGTGAGGATCTTTCTGGACACTATGGTGTTGAACACTTCATTGTAGTCAATGAACAGCATTCTCACACAGGTGTTCCTTTTGTCAAGGTGGGAAAGGACAGTGTGGAGTGCGATTTGAAAGGGCGTCATCTGTGGATCTGTTGGGGATGTATGAGAATCGGAGTGGGTCTATGGTATCTGGGATGATGGTGTTGATGTGAGCCATGACCAGCCTTTCAAAGGACTTCAGGGCTTCCGACGTGAGTGCTACGGGGCGGTAGTCATTTAGGCAGGTTACCTTTGCTTTCTTGGGCTCGGGGACTATGGTGGTCTGCTTGAAACATGTAGGTATTACAGACTCGGTCAGGGAGAGGTTGAACATGTCAGTGAAGACGCTTGCCAGTTGGTCCGCCAAAGCTTAAGGTTCCCCTAGGAAACACTTGTCAACACTTTGGTTCCTACCCTGTCACAATAACTCCTCCTTGGTATTTTCATTCATAGTCATGTCAAACACTTTATTTAAAGTGCCCACTATTATATTCTATCGAATTAGAATAATAATTATATTTCCATGATTCTAACAGTTCACCCAAGTGTTTTCCTCTAACTCGCAATTGCAACATTTGGTTAAAAATAAGGCCCAGATTGTTTGCCCATATCGTGCAGCACTACGTGGAAATGATCTCAAATGAGTGCAGGAAAAGCAGAAATGTATGATCATGCTGAATTTTTTTTTTAGTTGAATTGAAGAGTATGAAACAATGCAGAAAGACCCAATGAAATCACCTAGAATGTTTGTGTTGCCACCCTAGGGCCACACTACTCATAAAGCAAGTTTATAACTTTTATTATTCAAAAACGTGAAACAAAAATATATTTTAGCCATATCACCCAGCCCTAGTTTAAGGTAGGGTTGTAAACATTAAACCATTTAAACGATAATTAGGATCTTAAAGTTAAGATAGATACATAACTGAAAATGTTTTGTTTGTTTTTGCGTAGATGCAGAAAGAACAACAACATAGTGGGTCAATTTCCGCATCAACTAAGGCTCAACTTCTTCTTTGTTTTGGTGCCCTGGCTACCACGCTGTGAAAAGCGTAAAGCGAACCCGTGCTCAAGCGCAGATACTACGAGATTGAAGTGTTGCGTCTAGCTCATCTCAATATCCTAGCCTATTCATTGATGTTAGGCCCTGCGTTGCTGAAGTTGTGAGACATTGCAAGCCAAGAAATTGTGATATACAGGATTCCATTGTGAGATACAGCTTTTGATTGCCGTCTGATAGGCCTAGTGCACGGTTCTGTGTGTCTGGCGGTTGACCTCCCTATACTGTCTCCCTCCGTCCCTCTCTAGCTCACGGAAAATTGTGAGCGTTTGTGTTCTTGGAGGTACGGCAACTAGTCAGTCTCCTGCGTTCCAAAAATAGTCTTCACACTCGACGTGCAAGGATTCGAGGAAACAATTATTTTGGAGTCGACTCTCCACTATGTCATTGTTGTTAACAGTTGGAAAATGACAGAGAAAAGTAAGTGACCGCAGCGAAGTCTTGTGTGGCAATACTTTGAAAAATTAAATGAGAAAGAAAATCTAACTTGAGTTGAGGTACAGTAATGGTAGTACAGGTGCAATGCTTTAAAAATAAAATTCCACCAAACTACTCATTTGCATAACACTAATATGTGAGAATAATGTTTGGGGGTGAACAAATGTTTCATTTTGTTTATAAGGTTGGTAGCAACATGTGGAAATCTGTTGCTCCTCAAGACAACTACAAAACCCGCAATGCTGTCTCTGTGGGCTGGCTGGCTAGGTAGCTAGCTAGCAAATGTAGCTACACACAATAATACCAAAGTCAATATCAGCCTGTGAAGAAGAGAGCTGTAAAATCACCTAAACAAACTGCACTAACTATCGATTTAGCAGTCTACAATCTCACCATGTTCAACCTGCAGATCGATGCAGTCTGACATTCACAACGGCACCATGCAATTCACCCTGGACTGAAGAGGCAGACAAATGGGAGATATGTGTTAAACCCTTTTGTTAAATTACACATTTCTCTAGGTATTTAAATCATGGAAATATGATCAATGGCTCAGAAGACAATCTGACATGTTTCTCAGATCTAAAAGTTGTATTCCTGTTTAACTTCCAGTGTGGTGAGAGCGGCTTTATCTTAAGGCTACGTCATACCAACTGAATTTCTGCCTGCTTGAATGGCAATATCTCAGATACACATTAAAACATGAATTGACCCAGAGAATCAGGAAATTGCTCAGAGATGCACAAAAACAATACAACCATTTTGAATGTTATATCTTTACTTTAACTATCTGAAAGGGATGCACGGTGAGACCCAAACCGTTGCTGGCAGCACAGCTGCATTGTAAATTCACATGGAATTTTGTCAATTGTCTTCTCTTTTTTTTAATGGGAAACCGTAAACTTAAAACGTTTTACGTTTACATGTTAAGAAAAATTGTCCGTTTGTCACATTCCTTATCCAGGGTACATTTGTGAAAATGAGAATCTGGGTTTAGTTATATATATATATATATATTTTTTTGACATAAAAAATATAGTTTGACAACTAGTGATGACATCGCATGGTAGGGTGGGGTATGCAAAGTGGGTAAACTTCGAGCACCTGATTTGGCATTCAGGTCCAAAAAGTCACTTTCTGACCCACTTCCACCATGGGCAAACTTGTATGAAGATTTTGTTAAAAGCGGTGCAGTTTGAAAGTGATTGAAATTATATGGAACGAAACAACTTTAATTTCTACTTGACCAATTAGTCCAAGTGCAATTGGGGTCTAACCTATTCTGTTTGACATAATGCAAGCCAAATAGCATTGAAAAAACTTGCTGCACGCCCTTGATCACCACTGAAGCAAGAAAACACTTATTTCAATATAAAATGCAGAGGTGAAATGGTTTAAAATCCAGATTTTATGGTCTGCGTTTTGAAAGTGCAGATTTCTAAAAGCTAATGCGACCCCTGCTTCTGCCATGGCCAAACATGTTTAGAAATGTTTGTTCAAGTCAAGAGGTGCGGTCAAAAAGTGATTGAAATCAAATGGAACGACCCTTGGGTTAATAAGCAAGTTTGGTTTTTGGGCCAGAGTCCTTTTTTTTTCTCTCTCTTTCAAGTCAGTTACTGATTCTGAATTCTGACCTGGAAATGTGGGTCCTTTTGTGTTTCAATAACTATTTTTGTTAAATAATTGTCCATCCTTAGTAATTGCATGAGGCTATGTTACAGAATGCACCGTTAACAGAGTTGATGGCTGCATTGGTCTAGGCAATACAATTATTCTAAATAATCACAATTTTAAAGGCACAAACACTTGTTTATGTTTTGACAAATCTTAAGTTAGACAATGAAGATCTCCTGAGTTGTGTCTAGTGGTAAGTGGTTATGTATGCCTATACTGGGAGCTTAAAATAATTTGATATGATGCTTTGTCAATTCTCGGGATCAAATCAAATTTTATTGGTCACATACACATGATTAGCCAATGCTAATCCGAGTGTAGTGAAATGCTTGTGCTTCTAGTTCTGACAGTGCAGTAATATCTAACAGTTTTCCTAACAACTACCTAATACACACAAATCTAAAGGGAGGATTAAGAATATGTACATATAAATATATGGATGAGCGGCATAGGCATGGTGCAATAGATGGTATAAGGTATAGTATATACATATGAGGTGAGTAATGTAAGATATGTAAACATTATTGAAGTGGCCTTGTTTAAAAGGACTAGTGATCCATTTATTAAAGTGGCCAGTGATATGAGTATCTATGTAGGCAGCAGCCTCTCTGAGTTAGTTATTGCTGTTTAGCAGTCTGATGGCCTTGAGATAGAAGCTGTTTTTCAGTTTCTCGGTTCCAGCTTTGAAGCACCTTTACTGACCTCGCCTTCTGGATGGTAGCCGTTTGAACAGGCAGTGGCTCGGGTCGTTGTTGTCCTTCATGATCTTTTTGGCCATCTTGTGACATTGGGTGCTGGAGGTGTTGGAGGGCAGGTAGTTTGCCCCCGGTGATGCGTTGTGCAGACCGCACCACCCTCTGGAGAGCCTTGCGGTTGAGGGCGGTGCAGTTGCCGAACCAGGCGGTGATACAGACTGACAGAATGATCTCGATTGTAAAAGTTTTTGGGGGGGTTTTAGGTGACAAGCCACATTTCTTCAGCCTCTTGAGGTTGGAGGCGCTGTTGCTCCTTCTTCACCGCACTGTCTGTGGGTGGACCATTTCAGTTTGTCTGTGATGTGTACGCCGAGACACTTAACTTTCCACCTCCACTACTGTCCCTTCAATGTGGATGGGTAGTGCTCCCTCTGCTGTTTCCTGTAGTCCACGATCTGCGCCTTTGTTTAGTTGATGTTGAGAGAGATGTTGTTTTCCTGACACCACACTCCAAGTGACCTCACATCCTCCCTGTAGGCTATCTCATTGTTGTTGGTAATCAAGCCTACTACTGTTGTGTCATCTGCAAACTTGATTATTGAGTTGGAGGCGTGCATGGCCACGCATTCATGGGTGAACAGGGAGTACAGGAGGGGGCTGAGCACACCCTTATGGGGCCCCAGTGTTGAGGGTCAGCGAAGTGATCGGCCCGTCAAAGTCCAGGACCCAATTGCACAGTGCGGGGTTGAGACCCAGGGCCTCCAGCTTAATGATGACCTTGTTGAATGCTGAGCTGTATTCAATGAACAGCATTCTTACATAGGTATTCCTCTTGTCCAGATGGGATAGGGCAGTGTGATGGCAATTGCATCGTCTGTGGACCTGTTGGTGCGGTATGCAAACTGAAGTGGGTCTAGGGTGGCAGGTAGGGTGGAGGTGATATGATCCTTGACTAGTCTCTCAAAGCGCTTCATGATGACAGAAGTGACTACTACGGGACGGTAGTCATTTAGTTATCTTTGCCGCCTTGGGTACAATGGTGGCCATCTTGAAGCATGTGGGGACAGCGGACTGGGATAGGGAGCGATTGAATATGTCTGTAAACACACCAGCCAGCTGGTCTGCGCATGCTCTGAGGACGCAGCTAGGGATGCCGTCTGTGCCAGTAACCTTGCGAGGGTTAACATGTTTAAATGTCTTACGTCGGCCACAGAGAAGGAGAGGAGTGGGGGCTGCAGTACTTGTTAGCGGGCCACGATGGTGTCACTGTATTATCCTCAAAGCGGGCAGAGAAGGTGATTTAGTTTGTCTGGAAGCGAGACGTCGGTTTCTGTAACGTGGCTGGTTTTCTTTTTGTATCTGTGATTTCCTGTAGATCCTGCCACATACGTCTCGTGTCAGAGCCGTTGAATTTCCGACTCCACTTTGTCCCGAGGCGCAATCAAGCTCTAGGCCTATTTAACCAAGAGACTTAACCAATGTTTCTGTTTTTCCCCAGTCTTCAAGAGTGTGGCATCAACGGGCAGACAAAGCAGTGGAACGCCTGTTCATCCTCCTCCACCCCAGCTGGATGCTGACAGCTTCACATTTTTGGTGAAAAACAAGACTACCACTGTACAAGAAGGACTCTACAAACACTACATAGACTGCATACTATTTATACGTTGTATTTCAAATTAGGAACAGCATTTATTTAAAAGGACCTTTACCTGCTCTTCTTGGTTTAAAGTGCAAGCACTAGGCATTCATCTGTATAAGAGGGGATAAGGGATAGACATTGGTAGAGGTGAGAGTCATTCTAAGTTGTTCAAGAAGCATTACTTCCAGGAGCTGTGGCTATTGATGATTATTGGTGCGATATTGTTGTACTTCAACAGTAGGGCGAGTGACCCAGGAAAAACCTCCCATTAGTGAGTGGGAGATGTTCCAGTTCAGTAAGTACCCCTTGGACATTCTAGATATGCTAAGTGGACACCAAGCCCACCAGTTTAAAGGCCTTGGATTGGAAAGACAGTTGCAGCACCAACAGCAAGTCCAACTTCAGCATCAGCAGCAGCTTCAGCAGCAGCACCAACAGCAGGGGGAGTCGTCAGGGGCTCTTCTCTCTGGGCTTGGTCTGGGGTCTCTTCAGGGGTCTAGAAGTAATGCTTTTGCTGATTCTTCATCGATATTTGCCAAAATGAGTGCCCCACCTCCACCAATATCACACCAGAGCCAGTCCTCATCCTCGCATAGTTCACGGAAATCCAGTAAGATGAGTAGTAGTGGGAGTTCAGCTGCAGGATACCCACAATTCTTACGTCCGTTTCACCCTGCAGAAGCAGCGCTAGCCCAAGAGCAGCTACACTCGGGAATGGGACGTTTTGACTTTGGTGGTAGTAGCAGTGGAGGGTCTGGTGTTATTGGAGGAGTGGTTACATCGGCTCCCCCACCGCCACCTTTACACCCTGGCCTCTCTGTTCCCCAAGCCTCACCTGGACCATCCTCCTCGCCCTCCCCGTCATCTTCATCGTCCACCAGTAACAACCCTGGCAGTGCAGTGTCCTCCCTAGGGCAACCACTCGTTGGGCAGTCTGATCCACGTAGCTTACATCAGCAGTTCAGTTGCATGCTTGCCGCCAATCAGTACTTTCTTTCTGGGGTCCCGACTAACAGCAGTCTGGAGCAGTTTCTGGTTCAACAAGGGGGTCATAACCATCTTGGCCTGGGTTTGGGCCAAGGAGCTAGTGACTCAAACTCAGCCCTTGCCCCACCTCCAGCTCTTCACTCCTCTCACAGTCATAGTCACTCCACTCCCCAACCTCAACAGCAGCAGCAACCATTGGCACCCCATGCTTTGTCTCACCCTCACAGCCATACCCACCCACACCATCCTCTTCACCCAACACCTCAGCCGTCGTCTCTGGGTGGTTTTGATTTCCAAGGTATTCCAGTTCTCTCCTCCAATCAGCTGGCTTCGTTGATGCAACAAGAAGCTAGTGGTATGCCTCTCCCTCTACCACTCCATTTATCACTTTCGAAAGATGAAGGGAAAGGAGACAGTGGATCTGGGTCTGGTGGAAGTGGTGGTAGCAGGAGAAAGAAGGCTATGGCTGGCTACCTTCCTCAGAGAAAAGCAGATGGCACTAGTCACAGCAGTAGCAGTGGTAGTAACTGCCACAGCAGCTCCACTGAACACAGTCAAAATACAATCATTCAACCGGGCCTTGTAGGAGGAGCCATAACCAGCCTTGGTAATAACCATTCATCAGTCCTCTCTTCATCAACACAGTCTTCCGCAACGGTCTCCTCCTCTTCCTCCTCAGCCCCTTCCTCATCCACAGCCTCGGTGCTGGTAGCTAATGATTCACAGCTACCTAAACCTGCAAATCCCATGGCCTCCATGCCTTGTCAACCTGACCCTGAAGCCATCTACCACTGTGGTGAATGTGGAAAGACCTTCAGTCATCTTACAAGCCTTCGAAGACATCTCCGTAGTCATGGTTTGACTTCTGAAGATGCCAAGCCAGACACTTCAAGCGAAGACAAAACGTTCTGTTGCACCGAATGTGGAAAGGGATTCAAGAAAAGAGGGCACCTCCTCCAGCATGGTGTTATCCATTCAGGGGCTCGTCCATTTGCATGTGGTGTCTGTCAACGGTCTTTCAACCGCCGTGAGTCCCTCACTAGGCATGAGAAGATCCATGATGATAAGCCTTTCCGATGCCCTGCTTGTGGTCGCTGCTTCCGAGAGAGCACCTCTTTGCTAAATCATGCTGCGTCTGGCACCTGTGGAAAGCCTGGAAGGAATTCCCGGCCCAGACCAAGCGGTAGTGGTGAAAATCAAAGCTCATCAAGTGCAAGTAGCAGCAAAACTGAAATGGTGGCTGGAGGCAGTGGTACAGGTGATTACCAACGAGATGGAGCGAGCAAATATGGCACGGATTATTCAAGGAACCGGCCATCCTACCAACCATCCTACAGTGTGGATGACTACCGACGACAGCAGGCTAACCAATCTTGTTATTCTGGAGAGAGCTCCCATAGCAGTGAGATGTCAAGCCAGACACTTAGAAAAGCACCCTTGGCTCCTACCTTACACCCACACCCTCAAAGTCAACAACAACAACACCATCTCCATCAACAGCAGCCTCACCTTCCTCTTTCATCTCTATTGGATGACTCTGAGGATGAGGTCACTAGCAGTGCCATGTCTGCAATTGCAGCAGCTGCCGCTGCCTCCTGCGACATAAGTACTGGCGAGAGTCGAGGAGAGGAGCGAAGAGACATCATTGGAGGTTTGCTTGGAGGACTTGGCTTTGGGAATATGGGAGTCTCACCAGGTGGTCCATCATCTACATCTGAAATCGACAAGACCTACAGAGCAGGTAGTGGCTCTACCATGCCTTTAACCCATCCAAGCCAGCAGATGATGAATGCTAAACCGAAAAAGCCCCGCAAGCCTCGGCAGAAGAGAGAACCAGGACCTGATGGAATCATAGTTAGACAAAGAAGAAGTCGTGGAGAGGGAGAACGGCCATATTCATGTGGAGTATGTGGTAAAGGGTTCAGGAGACGTGAGACCCTACGTCGGCATGACCGTGTTCACACAGGTGAAAAGCCACACCGGTGTGATGTTTGTGGGAAAGAGTTCCGGGAGTACTTCCATCTGACTAAACATTCCACTGTGCATTCTGGGCAGAAGAACTACAAATGTGACCTATGTGGTAAAGAGTTTGCTTATGCTCAGAGCTTGGTGAGACATGGAAAATTACACACAAAAGGACAATTGGATGGTACACCAGGAGGGAAAATTGCTAAGGGCCATGGAGGGGTTAATAATATAGATGGAAATCAAGCAAACTCTCAATCTTATTATCCGTACCCTCAAGATAAGTCTCAGGGGTCCAGCTCGTCCACTCAGCCCTCTCAGAAGCTCTATACATGCACAACATGCTGGAAATCCTTCCGCCATCAGTTCCACCTGACAGCCCATCAACAAACTGTCCATGGTGGTGGAATAAGAGGTGAAAAGAATTTCTGCTGTGAGGTATGCGGGAAGGCTTTCGCCTATTCTAACAGCTTGTCCAGGCACAGGCAATCGCAGCATGGATTGGGCCGCACTGGTTCGGCAAACCCACCAGCTGGTGGAACCCAACATCCTTCCCAAGCAGCTGAGTACATCCCTCTTTTTGAATCAGGCCACCCCTCAACTTATCCGTCTGGCTCCTACATGCCAAACCAATCCACCCAAGGTCAACACCGCCCTTTTCAGTTCCAGTCCCAAGAAGGATGGGTTGGTGGCAAGAGAAAAAGAGAGAAAAAAAGGAGGGTTGAATATCAAAGTATAATGAGAGGGGGGCAACTAGTAGGGGTTGCCTTGAATAAGGCCACGAGCAGGAGACTCAAACTGATGAAGCGGAAAAAAGGAATAATGCATGAGAAGCTTAAGCAAAAGAAACTGCTCGCCCAGCTCCTGAGAATGAGAGGAGGGTATAGAGTTAAACAATGGTGCGGAGGTGTGGTTAAGGTCAGTGGGCTGTCATCTATGGAAGTCCCCATAAAACGTTTTCCATGCCAGTACTGCCCCAGCACCACATTCGCCAGTCAGGCCAAACTTTTGATCCATCGTTGTGTGAGGCACCCTTCAAGAAATAACGGCCACCGGGCCCGTCTGAAGTGCTCTGTCTGCGGAAAGCGTTCTCGGACGTTACGGAAAGCCCTCATTCATCGTGGACGTCACCTTTCCCAAGGGCGGTTCTCATGTCCCAAATGCCGCTCCCGCTTCTGGAATGGATCTCTCCTAGAGAGGCACAGGGTTGCTTGCCGGGGTCAATCTCTCTTAGGCAGTGGAAGCTGGGGCTTGAATGTGAACTTGCCCCCAAGAGAGGTTGTTGAGAAGACAGCGGAAGAAGTGGTTCAGGAGGGCCAGCCTGGGAGAACAACAGTGGTGACTGAATACAGCCACTAATTATTTTATAGTCTAGGATTTTTAAACTAAAAAGCAAGCAAGAATTAGCAAGTTTTAAAGATGTGGGCAACAGGCTTAGTAGAATTACCATATATCCCATTCATACAATCCTTACTATAGCAGAGATGTTTGTAAGATAACATGGACTTTTTAAAGGTCAACATCAAAAGCACCATCCATCTGTCTTTGCTTCCCCAAAGCGGAGAGAGGATTCTAGATCATGTGAGTGTTTCAGTAGCATCTCTTTTCTTCTAAAATGCATTCAACCACAGTATTATTTTTGTTAGCTGTGTTTGGTCTGGGATTATGAATGCATACTAGTAAGAGTGAAGTACCAAAAGTACTGATGTTTTATGTTTTCTGTCATTATTCACAGTTAAACAGTAATAGTATTTGTCTTTTGTTCTGTACTATGTGTTTTTCTTTTGTTCCCTGTAGAGATTTTTTTTCTCGTACAGATGTTTGGCCCGAAGCAAAAAACAATGTCTGGTAAGCAAGCCAGTCTAAGAAGCTATTTGAACAGATAAAAGATAGTTGTCAATTAGTCTCTCCTGTTATGAAACTTGACTCACTGAATTGAATAATCACTTAGTGTAACTAGACGTATCTTGTCAAACAATCGGTAAAATTGTGCAAAACTGGCTAGCTGAACAGGTTAGAATGGATCAGAATGGAATGAAAGAGACCATTTTTCTGTACACTTCCATCATATATAGGGGAAAACAATGGGACTTTGGTGTCAGGAATGGATAATGGGAACAACCGGAGTGTACTGTACAATTCGTATTATATTTGATTATATATTGATTATTTGCTGTTTTTTTTTTACTCCAAGTATCATTTATTTTGTCATTGTTGCTATTGTATGGGTGGGTGGGAATATGTTTTGGGACTATCTTTGTAAAACAATGGGAGGATGATGAATATATGTATCGGTGTGACAATTTGTTTTTCCTTCCCTAACCCATTTACCAACCCTATGCCTTAGTTAAGCCCTATCCCGTAACACGTGTACGGACACATTGTTCATTACTTAGGTCCTGTCTCCCAGGTGTTTTCCTTTCAGTAAACTAAAACATGAAATATTATTACAAAATAACTATCGTTTTCTTTGCCTAAAGTGAATTGTTGAATCCCTTAAAAATTAAATAAAAATTTGTAAAAATGTCATCATGCTTTCCCTTCCTATTATTTAAATTGATGGTATTCAAAGTCTCCCCCTAGTGGGGTTGTGGAGGAAATGCAGTGGGCAAAAATTACAGATTATTTTAGGGACAATATGCAAATGTTATTGAGAAAGATCATTTAAAAAATACATATACTCATGTTAATGAGAAAGATAATTAGAAAAATAACATTTGAATGAACAAATGTGTATTACTTGATTCTCTTAATTTTGATAGAAATAAATGTAATTAATTGCAGGCAATTTGTTGATGTGACAATCAAAATGTACCGATTTATTTAAAAAAAAAAAAAAGAAAGTGAAACATTTTAAGGTTGTAATCAGATTTAGGATGAGGGTCGTCAAATTCTGGTGAAGAAAATGGGTCCCCGCTGAAAAAGTTGAATACCACTGATTTAAATCTAGAGCAATTCTGAACTTTTCTTTTTGCCAATGCACAAATGATCGCTCCTACACATTTCACTGTTTATATTTACTTTCCTATATGTTGATCATTTAAGTAGGTTCAAATAAATGGCTGCAAGGTGTTCCACACAGAGCGCTGTACTTACCTTACACTGCAGAGATGTTTATAGCTCACGTGTTGGCACATGCCCTGTGCAGTGCCACACTCAATTAGAAATGGAGGATAAAAAGCCCAGTAGATGAGTACGGCTGTTTAGTGCCAAAGGCTCACAACCGGCTGCTCTGAGAGTTTTCCTCTGTATCCGGAAGATTGTATATATTGGTGCATTTGCTTGAATTCACTTTTCAGAAAGTCCTTTATTTTATAATATACTGCATTTGGTCACCAGTTTGGCAGGGCCTGCATTTAACACATCAGTCAGATTATCATAGGGTCAGTGGTGTGATACACATCAAACTCTTAGTAACATTTGATTTCTGTTGAGAGGATGGGCAGGCATGCAGATGTGGTTGGAAAAGAACTGGGGTAATATTATTCAGTGTCCTCTAGATGGCCATGCGAGGCCCTTTTTATGAATGCTTACAGAAACTTAACCAGAGAGGGAGGGGAATATTTTGTGTGAGAGACACATTGCAGTTTACATTTATGCATGCACATTAAAAGTATCCGTGCTATAACATATTTGCACCATATTCACAAATCAAGGGTTGATTCATCTGTGTGAATATTTGTCCGTGTTTTAAATGTGTTGATTGTGTCATTAGATATTTTTGCTCTTAAAAACCGCACTATTGCCTCCATCTAGTGGCTTGTAGGTCTAATGCATACACGAGTGTTTTTTAGCACTTTTTAAGGTGGCACATCAAATAAGCTGTTGTACTTCTGAAGTGTGACTCATAAACGGTAAATTATGATTATGAAGATAATTTAACTTTCAAAGAAAATATTAGCTGGAGGGGTAGTATGGAGAAGTACATGTTTTACATATATATATATATTTGAGGTATTGATGCTTATTAGGCTACATTGTATTATTAGTAGGGCCAGGTATTAACAGCCTATTGTCATTATTGGAAAGCTATAAGGAAAATTATCAAGCCAAACTATTACACTGTGGGGTGGTCACCAACTAAATACTTTAATACATGTCAAAGCAAATTCAGTATCTGGATCTTGCTAAATGCAACAGTAATCCGTCCAATCTCTCTGGCCTCACTTGCCGCTTTTACTTCTGTCTCACGCGGCCCTACCATGGGGAAGTCTTTGGGCGGAGCCAATGACCTATTTCTGTCCAATAGCGTTCGGCAAAGGGTAGAGACTGACCTAATTTGGACCAATCGCGGCGAGGCAAGGCTGCCGGTAGGCACCACTCGAGCGTGCCATGGCCATGTGCTCGCGTTGGAGAGCAGGAATCATTCTTAAAGTGGTAGGGAGATGTTTTGTTGCGGCCATAACACTGACTTTTTGGACCGAAGTAAATGTGATAACATTGATAATGATGATTTTGAATGATTTGTAACTGTCACACAAAATCACGACAGGGATCCGAATCCTTTAAATGACAGAGATAGTCCACACACCAAGTAGCATACAAGGAATTTATTGGTAAAATCTTTGAAAATAAATTAGGGTATTGAACATTGCAGAGCAATTCCATTCTTGTGTTGATTTAGGATTGGCTACAGGACCTGTTATCATAATCAATTAAACAGATATGTATGTTGGTCCACTAATCTCGTGGTTAGTGGTTTAGCTTTTTGACTGACAGTAAAGTCAACCACGTGTTCCATCGGTTCCATCACCAGAACGGCCATTGCAAGTTATGCAGGAGGCGACTTGCTGTGGTGGTTGGGGTTTGAGAAGAGTAATCAACAACTCCTTCTGTGACTGTTTTGCGTATGAAGGGGAGGGGCTCATTAATGCTGTTTGGGGCGTTTTAGTAGGTGTGGATCATGAATATTGATCAGTTTCTCCCCCAGCGCCAATCCACGGTGAGCGGTAATGTCATGGGAGCGGCCCGTGTTCATTCCAGCTGACTCTAGCCGCGCCGCGCTTGGTTGCTTCTTTGCTGGCAGTTTACAGAAAGGGAGGGAGGGAGGGAGTGGGTGAAGGTGAACGACAAAAATAACGACAGAGAAAGAGGGAGGGAGAGAGAGCGCGACTAAGTGGGAGAGGAAAACAAGGGACATCAACATCTATACTACTCTCATGTTGTTGGATATTATTTGACGAAGGCTTTTTCCCCCTTATCACCCCCCACCCCCTCCACCCCCAAACATACACTTCTTTTCAACTTTCTCTATTATTGGATTTCTTTGAGTTTTGAGAATTTACGTAGGACTACACATCCAATGCTGTCCGTTATATTATAGGCATTTCTCCAAAATCCATTTCAATTATCATTTTTCGCGGAATATTTTTGTTCAGGTCAAGAAGAAAATCAACTCCGTGCGATGCCTATTATCCTCAAATAAACGGACATCATCAAAGCAAGGTATTTTTTAATCTGAGCGCTGTCCAACTTTGTTTATCTAAAAAAATAGAGGCTGGGATAAGAGATTTATTAAAGGGCCCATTGCATCTGGCAAGATTATTGAATCGAACACTTATTTGACCATGGACATTTCTTTGAGGACATCATTTTCACTTTTGATTTCTTCATGGACATTTGGAAGCGCAATAGTTTATTGTTGATGTCAAGTTATATTTGATATGTCGAATGTCACTATTATTCTCTAGCACGTTCTTAATTCATATTTAGATAAACTCATTCGGTGTTCGAATGAGGTAAATAACAGTTGGTGTAGCAGTGTGTATCCAGCCGTCCACCTTTTTAATCGTCACGTCACTGTGTTGTGAACCCGCTGACGGCCAGTCAATCGTTTGTGGATTAATCGGATAAATTCCGCGTTCATTCCACGGTGGGAATCAACGGCGTACCAATGTCTAGGCCGCTCACGCAGCTCCTACCGCCTGACCTCCCGGCCGGAGCGAGCCCACAGTTCAGTACGGGTAACCTCGCGGGCAGTGTCCCGACCGGCGGACACTTGAACTCCATGGCCAGCCTCAAGACTCTCCTACAACTGCCCATCAAGGCTGACCAGCGAGCGAAAGACTGCTGTGCAATGAAAGGTGAGGTTTGTTTGTGTGTGTGTGTGTGTGTGTGTGTGTGTGGTGGGGGCAGGGAGGGAAGGAAGCGGAAAGTTCATGCATATCAAATGTTAAAATTAATAAATACACACACACAGGCTGGCCTGCAATCGTTGTTTTCATTCTGTTGGCTTAAATTAATGTTTATAAATATAAAGTGTATAGGCTTGACAATTATTGCTTTGACTTATCATGCATTACTTATGGAAATAGGTTCATATTAAGACCACACAGCAACAAGACCACACACACACACAGCGTTGAACATTAGTGCTTTTATCCTTCAACAAATAGATTCAATAAGGTCATAGCTCATGGTATTGATGTACACTGAGTGTACAAAACATTAGGAATGCCTTCCTAATATTCAGTTTTACCCCCTTTTGCCCTCAGAACAGTCTCAATTTGTCAGGGCATGGACTCTACAAGGTGTCAAGTGTTCCACAGGGATGCCGGCCCATGTTGACTCAAATGCTTCCTACAGCTGTGTCATGTTGGCTGGATGTCCTTTGGGTTGTGGACCATTCTTTATACACACAGGAAACTGTTGAGCGTGAACAACCCAGCAGCGTTGCAGTTCTTGACCCACTCAAACAGGTGCACCTGGCACCTACTACCATACCCTGTTCAAAGGCAATTATATTTGTCTTGCCCAATCACCTGCTGTATGGCACACACACACACAATCTCAAAACTGAAACATTATTATTTTTTAAACCTGACTCCTCCCCTTAATCTACAGTGATTGTAGTGATGTCAATAAGGGATTATCACTTTCACCTGGATTCACCTGGTCAGTCTATGTCAGGGAAAGAGCAGGTGGCTTTAATGTTTTGTACATTCAGTGTATAAAGATGTCTAACACCAGTTCTCAATCCAACAAACATTGATTTTCACACTAGAGCCATTTTAAGTGGTCAAATGTTAACTAAGCGCTGCTGTTGTTAAATGTAAAATACACATTTGAGATTTCCGCCTAAATAGACATACCCAAAAGTATTATTTATGATAAGTGCCATAAGCAATACATCTTATTATTACCTAGTAATTCTTATACTGCCAGAAAGATTAAAGTCTCCCTTTTCTGGTAATTATTTTTTATAAATTGCTGAGGTGTAGTTACTTTTGAGGACACAAACTCAAATTTGCAGTACATTTATGATAGAAATATAAAAAATCATGTATCATTTTTTTTCCAATTCACGGGTTGCATGTTTCGTGACGATATTGTTTTGAACGTTCGCTTTGTACTGGTGCCCAATTGAACATGCTACTCAATGCATCGTCAAAGAGCGCTGATGAAGATTTAATCAAAAGTGCATTACATTGGCTTGGAAATACAATGCCATTCAAAGGGAGGCAATTCATTTGTAGGAAAACCTTTTGTCATTTTGATGTCGCCAGATTGACTTGAGGCAGTACAACGTTAGCTAAAATTGAGGGGAGGTCACCTGATTTGAGCTACCTAAAGTTAGATTTACTAGCTATTTTTTGGGGATGAACTTTGCTAGCTAATGACAACATTGCTATCTGTCTAAAATAAAATTTGGCGACATGATAATGCTGGCAAAGTTGTTTCCTACTAAACACTTCACTACCTTACCAATGCCATCGTATTTCCAGGCACTATATTGTAATTGACACTAAACAGTCGTTAGCCTCTGTCCAGAATGACTGGGTTTTTTCACGATTTTAGGGCCCCACTATTGCGCCGCTGATAGAGGACGGCTTGAGAACATTCCTGACCCTATAATATTCCACCTTTCCTATAACTGTGAAATAAATATGTTCACACTTAGTGACAGTACACAATTGGCACCATTTCATATAAATGACTACGTACAGGTTTCTGCCCAGCAAAGCAGAGACGCAATTTAAACGCCCGCTAACTCGTTACAAACTTCAAGCTATAAGCACAAAGTTGCTCTTTGAGCAATTGAAAGTGGCCCTGTTTTTAAGTTCTACAAAATTATTTTGTAAGTCGCAGCGAGACGCTACTGCTTTTACTGCAATCGCTAAGGCTTTCCCGTTTCGTATGTCGTGTTCATTGGAAGTGTAGCTCTACAAGGCTCACAGCCAGAGGATATTGATCCTTTGTCTGGATAGGCCAGAACATGTGACGTGTCGCTCTCTAATGCAAATGATGGTGTTCGGTTTTCACATACTGCATCTCAGATGAGAGTGGAGAGAAGCATGCGGAGCGGGACAACCAGAGCTTTCATGGAGTGCACAGCCATTGATGTTACGCCGTTCACAGAGTACTCTGTCCACAACAATGACGGGCGGAACCGGTCCAGAACCACGCAAAACCGTTTCAGTTGAATGGATGTCACAACCTCAGTCAGCTTGTCTGGCTAACATCCTCCCCCTGGTGGCTATATAGTTGAACAACGTCCCTCCACCATTTACATGGATGGTCTTTGTGTGAGAGATGATGCTGATCAAGACTGACAGCTCCTCCGATGGAGTCCGAGCACAAAGGGCCTACCAGCATCAAGTCCACCATCAGAACATGCATAGTCGTGGTGCATCACTAATGTTAAGGGATGGAGAAGGTTCTTATTACATGAGATGGAGTCTTGAGTCTTTTTCGCATCCGAGAGAGTTAGTTGCCTTTGGCTTCAATGCATGATACATATCCCTTAAAACGAGAAAAAAAACCTGCATATTCCTCTCCTTGGCATGCATTGTTTTTCGCCCTCGTATACACCCACACACATCTCTCCTCTCTCTCCCTTGTCTATTCTCCTCGCCATCCTCTAGTACGTTTACCATATCTCCTCATTCACTCCTCTAGCACTTCTCACATCTCCCTCACTCCCCCTTCACGTCTGTCTCTTCTCATCCATATTCTTTTCCTTTGCATTCCACATCTCTCTCTCTGTTCTCTCTCCTCTCCCATTATCACCCCTCCTCCAATTTGCACTCCCTCTTATTTCTCTCCTCACCCTTCATTATCATCTGCTGTATCTCCTCTCATCCCCCAATATCGCCCTATCAGCCATCTCTCCTCCTATTTGAATCTCTTTAATCTCCACTCCTCTTCCCTTTCCTCTCCCTTATCAACCCATCTCCTTTTATATTCATTCCCTCTGTCTCCATTCCCTGTCATTACTCCTCTGTTCCTTCTCCCCCTCTCTGATTTGACGTTGCTTTCCCTTCCCTTTCTCCCCTCTCATTTCTCCTGTCTTTTCTATCCTCTCTCTTGTCAGTCTTTCTTATTTTGCATTCCCTTTTTTTCTCCACTTCCTCTCTCTCTTGCATCCTACATGTCCCTCTCCGTGTGTGTGTGTGTGTGTGTGTGTGTGTGTGTGTGTGTGTGTGTGCGGACAATAATGTGCTGTGCTGTCCAGAGTCACCAGTACAGTCCCGGGTGTGATCGTCAGGCCTGTCACCCTTTCCCCGACCGCTTCTACCTTGTCTCTGTGAAATCCTCTACCTAACTCTCAGTGGGGTCACACTGATGGTCATCCTCCATTTTTGTGCCCCCTCTCTTTGCTCATTAATCTGATTGCTCTCGCCTCCCCTTATTACCCCCTCCAACTCAAGGGGTTGAGGGCTGAGACGCCAGACGATGCCACTTCTGCTAATAGTTTTAGTATAGCATCTCATTCTTTCTTCATAATGTTAGCCTACCATCTCACTCTTGCCTCATTATGTTAGCATATCATCTCACTCTTCCTTCATTATGTTAGCGTAGCATCTCACTCTTTCCTCATCATGTTAGCTTAGCATCTCACTTCTTCATGATGTCAGAGTAGCATTTCAGTCCACCTTCATGATATTTGCAAAGCATCTCACTCCCTTTCTCACATTATTCAGCCAGCCTGTGTGTGAATAGGAAGACTGCTGCTACTGTTGCTGATGCAGCCATGTAATGGCGGTTGGTTGCCTGCAAAACTGATAAGGGCACGAGGCTCGCAGGCAGATTATGTGATGATAAGAGACATCAGTGATGAACACTGAAGAGGCTGGATTGTTGCACTCAATGGCCCTTCTCTCTCTCTCTCTCTCTCTCTCTCGCTATCTCTTTTTCTCATTGTTCTCTCTCTTATTCCCTCTTTTTCTCTCTTTCTTTCATGCTCGCTCTCTCCATCTCTCTTCTCTCCATCTTTTTTAAATTTTCCTCCCAATCTCCCGCTAACAGACAAAGACAAGCCCCGGGACTCGGACACCATGGGTGGGGGCCCAGGTGGTCGGCCTTCCCAGTCGGCTTTCCTGGGGCCCCATCTGTGGGAGCGCACGCTACCCTGCAGCGACGGGGGCCTCTTCCAGCTGCAGTACATGGACCTGGAAGAGTTCCTGACTGAGAACGGCATGGCCATGCACAGCAAAGGTGGCAATGGCTCCAGCGCCAGCGCCCAGGTGCCCTCTCAGAGCTCCCTGCAGTCGGCCGTGCCCAACCAGAGCTCCCAGTGCCCGCCGTCCTCCCCTCCGCTATGTTCTTCTTCATCATCCTCCATGTCCTCCTCATCTTCCTCCTCCTCACTGCTGGGCCTGGACAACGGGCCGCCACCACCAAACGGACTGCCAGACATGATGGGAGGGCCCGAGTGCCTACGTGGTTAGTAGGGTGTGTGGTTAAAGAGGGGAGGTTGTGGGGGGTCCAGGTATGTGTGTGTTTGATTGTCTCCATGCGAGTGTGTTTTGTTTCTTTTTGACCATATGTTTGCATGTTTTGCGTTGGTATGTCAAATCAAATCTCATTTTATTTTGTCACATACACGTGTTTAGCAGATGTTTTTGCAGGTGTAGCGAAATGCTTGTGTTTCTAGCTCCAGCAGTGCAGTAATATCTAATAAGTAATATCTAACAATTTCACAACAATAAACGCACACACAACTGAGCAAATCTCGTGTGTGGAAGATCGACAATGTTGCAAGATGACTGGAACCGTCATTGCGGTAGTTGCACCCTCCTCAACATGACCTAGGTTGGTATTGGTTGGTGGGGGAAAACACAGCAGTTTGTGGAGCTCAAAGGCAAAAGCAAAGTATGTAGGAGAGCCAGTGGAACGGCTTTGTGTTTAATTTGTCTAGTGTGAAATTGGTAGCATGATGCTGGCGGAAGATGTTATATTAGCAGAAGCTATATAAAAAGACAAGGTATCGTCGTCTCAAGCTAGTCCAATAGACTTTTCACTGCCCTTTAATTTTGACACTCTAGCGCCGTCTGGTGGCATTTTCTAAACGACGCATAATATTGAATACTACCTTCATAAAGTACATTGAGTTTTCAAAACTACAAGCACATGCTACAATAACCATCAAGGTGTACCCTTTCCATGCATACTAAATGTTTGCACTTTGACCTATATTGCAGACTCCATGGGTTGCGGGGGCAGATTCTTATGACATTGCCAGCAGGAAGGTTTTAGTTAGATTTTCCAAAAAGACAAGGACTGTAGCCCTCATAGTTATGCTACTTTCTATTTTCTGACAAAACATTCTTGCCCGATCTTGGTACTGGGTCCACAATAACCGCTCAGCAGATCTGTATTTGTAAACTCTAAATCAGTGTAACACAAACACACTACATTTTATAAAGAGAACCTACACAGATTAGTTACAGAACAGGAAAGACCATCAGAGTTACACCGTAGCTTAGAGAAATAAACAAATGCATCAATCGTAGAAATGGTGAGGTTAACGTAAGAACTCCCCTCTTTTACCACATTTCATTCAAATGAATCAATGTGGAGATGAAAGGGTTATTTAAGGAAGACTCTGCAGTACAGTCAAGAGAGAGAGAGCGCAAGAGAGTTGTCATTTTTCGCTCCCTCACTCTCTCCCCTCCCTCTCTCACACGCTTGGGCCATGTGCAGGCATCACGTCACGTGCCGATGCAGAGAGCAATGGAGTGAGAGACTGGAAGGGTGGGGCGTACGAAGAGGGAGGGGTTGGAGGGAGGCATAGAGGGGGAGTAAAGCAGAGAGAGAGAGAGAGAGAGAGAGCGATAGATAGTTAGCATTGCATAAGACTAGCCTAGCATAAAGAAGCAGAGTATTTACATTGCAGAGATAACGCCACCATGTCGCCATACCAGTGTCTTTACACACTGAGCAACATTGTGACATAACATTTCAGAATTTCATGTTGTTGACAAGGACTGAGGGAAAGACTGCTGTGAAATGAAAGGTGAGGTGTATTGTTTGTGTGTGATGGGAGGAGGGGGGGGGTAGTTTGTCCTATGGATACTTAGGAAGGAAGAATTCTGTGTATATTTGAAATATAAGGTAGGGAGGTGGTGGTATGTTGGGTGGGGTAGGGGTTGGAGGGGTATTGTAGGGAACTGTCTTTGTGGTGGCTATGGAGCAAGGGGACTGGGGAATGGATTTTATGTAACACACTTCCTACATTCCATTTCAGAATTGCATTTCCTCAAGTGTTTTTGAAAGACAGAGCACAATCAAACAATTGTTGCCAACAACACTGATTTCCCCAGAGAATGCAATCATCAATAACACCAAGACCAATATTTAATTGAAATGTAAAATGAAATGGCTATGTTATAGCTAATTAATGGATGTATAGGGAATGTATTGGTTGACTTCCAGAGAGCAGCTGGTCTTGATTAGGCCATAACCTTGACAAAAAGCTGCTGTGGCCATAGCTATAGCTCATATTACACCTCAGGGAAATAAAACAATTTAGTGAAGGCCTAATACATTGCTGTCTAATTTCACTGGTTAAAGTGGAGTGTGAAAAAATAATAAATAAGTGTGTTTTGGATTATGAACACTTTAAAATCCTGCTGAGAAGTGTTACCTGGAAAATGAACATGTGTTGCTATCAAATGTATATTAAAAGGAGTTGGTTCACTATTTTACACCTTGATGATAGATGGTTCCTTACCCTGAAAGTAGTCTATGGGCCAGGAGAAACTGTAATCAGGTTTCTTTAAACAGCCACTACAAACTTCAGCTAACTTTAGACAACACAAGCTAACAATCAATGGAAGTAATGGGAGCATGTGTGTGTTTTTTAAATATTTTTTTATTATGGCAAAATCCCCTTTTAAGCAACAGCAAAATAAATAAGGAGTGGATTTTAAACTGATTTCAGGGGATTTGGACATGAGTTTTTGTAAACATGCTCACATGCCCCCCCATCACTTCCATTCACTCTTAGCTTGTGGAAGGGTTTAGTGGCTGTTCTAAAGAAAACCAAACCTTGGATTACATGGACTACTTTCAGGGTGATGAACCATCTTACATCAAGTAAAATATTTAACTACTCCTTTAAAGATAACACATATTTTACTAACTGAGGGAAATATAGTATGACATTGATCAAAGGTTAAAGAGGGGAGAGCGAGAGCAATGGCCATACGCAAGCTCAGTGCTGTGTGTAGAAGGTTGTTTACACAGCAGCACTGTTCTTGGATCAGTTTCAACTTTTTTTGCCCAAAATGATTGTTATTAGGATTGGGTTTTGGTGTCGTCTTATCCTGGATCACCACATGACTAACTGATTGATGTAGCCTATGCTTCCACCTGGTGGACGATCTGTATCACTGCAGCCACCATGCAGCAGCCAGTTTATAAACGAGTGACGTTGCCATATACACAGAAATAAAAAATCCCCTTTACCTTGTTTTCGGCATGCTGGAGGCTTTGACCCTTCACCCTCGCCACGGTGTGAAGCATGTGACCAACCAAAAGTTTTTCTTTTGTTGGCCTCTCTCATTATAGGTGGCCAGGTCATGCCTCCAGACCTCTCGCCCTCCTCCACCACCTCCTCCTCCTGCCTCCCCGGGCCACCAGGAGGCTCACTGGTCGCCAACGGCACCGCTGACATCATGGTGAACTTTGATCCGGACCCAGCGGACGTGGCGCTGTCCAGCGTGCCGGGCCAGGAGGCCTTCGACCCCCGGAGGCACCGCTTCTCGGACGAGGAGCTCAAGCCGCAGCCCATGATCAAGAAAGCCCGCAAGATGCTGGTCCCAGATGAGCAGAAGGTACTACATTTCTTGCGGTTCTTGGCTTTAAACATAGTTTTCCCCTAAGAAGCTTCACGGTAAAGTTAGCAATATGATGTCGTCATACGTAGCGGGGGCAACTTCCTACTTCCTCAAGTGAATGACAATGGGGGCATGCCTCAAGGAAGGGGGCATGCCTCAAGGAAGGGGGCATGCCTCAAGGAAGGGCACACATTGGGGAGGGGCAAAAGTGGAAAGTTTGAATTGGCGTGTAGATATGTACGCAATAAATAACGAGGTAAGAAACTCATATTGCTATCTGTGGAGTAGCTAATTGTGACGGCATTGTTATTAAGGAAGACACTTGAATAAAAATATTTCTGTACAGGTGGAAGTCGGAAGTTTACATACACTTAGGTTGGAGTCATTCAAACTCGTTTTTGAACCCCTCCACACATTTCTTGTGAACAAACTATAGTCGGTTAGGACATCTACTTTGTGCATGACAAGTCATTTTTCCAACAATTGTTTACAGGCAGATTATTTCACTTATAATTCACCGTATCACAATTCCAGTGGGTCAGAAGTTTACATACACTAAGTTGACTGTGCCTTTAAACAGCTTGGAAAATTCCAGAAAATTATGTCATGGCTTTAGAAACTTCTGATAGGCTAATTGACATCATTTGAGTCAATTGGATGTGTACCTGTGGATGTATTTTAATGCCTACCTTCAAACTCAGTGCCTCTTTGCTTGACACCAAGAAAAATTTAAAAGAAATCAGCCAAGACATCAGAAAATAAATGGTTAATCATTGGGAGCAATTTCCAAACGCCTGAAGGTACCACGTTCATCTGTACAAACAATAGTACGCAAGTATAAACACCATGGGAGCACACAGCCGTCATACCGCTCAGGAAGGAGAGGCGTTCTGTCTCCTAGAGATGAATGTACTTTTGTGTAAAAAGTGCAGAACAACAGCAAAGGACCTTGTGAAGATGCTGGAGGAAACGGGTACAAAAGTATCTATGAACCCAAGCATACTTCCAAAGCTATGGCTTAAGTACAACAGAGTCAAGGTATTGGAGTGGCCATCACAAAGCCCTGACCTCAATCCTATAGAAAATGTGTGGGCAGAACTGAAAAAGCATGTGCGAGCAAGGAGGCCTACAAACCTGACTCAGTTACAGTAGCTCTGTCAGGAGAAATGGGCCAAAATTCACCCAACTTATTGTGGGAAGCTTGTGGAAGGCTACCTGAAACATTTGACACAAGTTAAACAACTTAAAGGCAATGCTACCAAATACTAATCGAGTGCATGTAAACTTCTGACCCACTGGGAATGTGATGAAAGAAATAAAAGCTGAAATAAATCATTCTCTCAACTGTTATACTGAGTTTAAAGGCATTTGGCTAAGGTGTATGTAAATTTCAGACTTCAACTGTACATGCTTCAAGTGTGCAACTACAATGCTCAGCAAAACTGACCCTTCTTGCCCCCCCTCCACAACACGCCTCTACTTTGCCGTGACTCCCGCAGGACGACAAGTACTGGAGCCGGCGCTACAAGAACAACGAGGCGGCCAAGCGCTCACGTGACGCCCGGCGCCTCAAGGAGAACCAGATCACGGTGCGCGCCGCCTTCCTGGAGCGAGAGAACGCTGCTCTCAGACAGGAAATGGCCGACATGCACAAGGAGCTGGGCCGCTGCCGCAACATCCTCAACAAGTTCGAGAGCCGACACGGAGACTTGTGAGGAAGAAGAAGAAGACGAGGGGAAGGGCGGAGGAGGGAGAGGGTTAGAAGGCAGCCACAACATTGGCAGCACTTTAGTTGAGGGGGTGCGCGTACGGCCTACGTAGACGTGACGTAAGCATTGTATGACACCTGGCGTAAGCATCCGTGTTGTGAGTAACCCGGAGTGTTGTAGTGAGTGCAGCCTTCATTTTGTGTATCTGTGCTATGCTGGTTTCACTTCCCGTGTCTCTTTGACATGTTGCATCGTGATGTCATTCAGTGTTTATCAGGTGCGTTGCAGTGTTTTTTTTTCCCTTCGGGGTAATGCTCAGGCCATACGCACACCCATTCAGATGGGTGTGTTCAAATCATACAGATCACAGACAACTAATGTTTTTAAGCTAAAGGCAAGGAGACAAGCCAGGGGAGGACAGATGTGTACTTTTTTTCTATGACTAAACATGTGTATCTTAACTGTACTGAGCAGGGAGGGAGGCATGGGCCAACTAGAAAACAGAGGATGAGCTATACTCTAGAGGAGGATGAGGAGAGGCAGAAGAGAGGAAAGCAAAGAGATTTCAACATAGGAAAACTGTATATTTTTATATTTGCAAAGACCGCTCAGAGGAGATTTTGGAAATAATCTTTTGTATATTTTATATATGGGTGAGTTTAGTAGAGAGATGGGGGGTCTATATGAAGATGTTTTAACAACCGGGTAGATTGATAAATTATATATTTTGAATTTAGAAGCAGTTCACAACCATCCCGGTTGAGGGACATTGATCCTGAAGAGGTTTTTAAGATTGACCCTTCTGAGGTCGTAATAGAGAATGTATAATGGTTGTATCCAGGGATAACATGGCGATGAGAGGAGATGCATCTTAGTAAATGATTGTGGACATGAACAGGTCGAAGGTTAAATAAACATTGTATAGTTTAAATAGTGTTCTTGTGGGTTTGTTCAAGCACTTAAAAGGAAGTTTTTATTTATTTTATTTTTTTCACTCCCAGCACCACCTCGACATCAACATATGTGAAAATGGCGTGTTTCTATGTTTTGTAGTAAAATAAATAGTGGAAGGTAAGTGTTTCCAATTAGATCATAAACCAGTTAGTAGGAAATTAGCAGGCAATACCTGCTCATAATTGGTTAAAAATCACACGATGCACACCTGAAGATGTCATTGGAGGAGACACTTATCTTAGAAACACGCAATTTTCACATATGTTTATGTTGTTGTTGGGGTGGTGCCGGAGAGGATGAATATGAAAAGTGGCGGAGTTGTTATCTTCTCTTTGATTCCTTTCTTGAATGAAATCTATTTAATTGTGTGTCTGGCAGTGAGAGAGAGAGAGAGAATTTATTGAAACGCTGCACTCAGTGATCCATCATGAGAACAGCTGCATACGCACTGATGTTTGTGAATAAATATTGGTCAAATGTGTTGCCAGGTATTCATGTCGATGGGTGAATATGTTTGGCTCTGGCGCAAACACAGACAGACACACACCACAAACAAACATGACTAGACAAATGGTGCAATAACCTGGACCAGTGACTAGGTATGCATTTTCACATTGCACACACACACACACACACACGTCTGCAAGTACGTGCACTCCACACACACTCTTATTTCAAATCAAGTATAAAACCCTTCTTACATCAGCTGATGTCTCGAAGTGCTGTACAGAAACCCAGCCTAAAACCCCCAAAAGCAAGCAATGCAGGTGTAGAAGCACGGTGGCTAGGAGAAACTCCCTAGAAAGGCCAGAACCTAGGAAGAAACCTAGAGAGGAACCAGGCTATGAGGGGTGACCAGTCCTCTATTTGATCCTGAAAGCAAGCTGGACCTCGAAACACAAGGCTGGTGTACGATAGCGCACAACCAGTCAAGGCAAATAACACTTCATCACTTTCCACAGCATATGCTGGGAATTTGTCTCTCTCTCTCTCCCTCATCCTTGATCCATTGTGAAATGTGAAACTGGTTGAGAACGGATTGCCCAGGTTAAGTTGACAGTGTACAGCATGAACCGGAGCATGCTGCCACTTAACACACCCCGAGTTTGATTATAATGATGATTATTACTGTGGACTATATATGGTGCTCAACCTGTTCCTCCATCTGAACATACACAACCCAACACAGTAACTGAACTGCCTATAGACTTTTATTTATTTTGTATTTATTCTTTATTCTGCGTGTCGTATTGTAAGAGTAAGTCCCGTATAGAGTGTCACACAAAAGAGTATGTCTATACCTCTCCTAAACAACTTAACCCAGTGAGACGATGCTCCCTTATGCACCATAAACAACTTAACCCAGTCAAACAACGCGCCCTTATGCACCATAAACAACTTAACCCAGTGAGACGATGCTCCCTTATGCACCATAAACAACTTAACCCAGTCAAACAACGCACCCTTATGCACCATAAACAACTTAACCCAGTGAGACGATGCTCCCTTATGCACCATAAACAACTTAACCCAGTCAAACAACGCACCCTTATGCACCATAAACAACTTAACCCAGTGAGACGATGCTCCCTTATGCACCATAAACAACTTAACCCAGTCAAACAACGCACCCTTATGCACCATAAACAACTTAACCCAGTGAGACGATGCTCCCTTATGCACCATAAACAACTTAACCCAGTCAAACAACGCACCCTTATGCACCATAAACAACTTAACCCAGTGAGACGATGCTCCCTTATGCACCATAAACAACTTAACCCAGTCAAACAACGCGCCCTTATGCACCATAAACAACTTAACCCAGTGAGACGATGCTCCCTTATGCACCATAAACAACTTAACCCAGTGAGACGATGCTCCCTTATGCACCATAAACAACTTAACCCAGTGAGACGATGCTCCCTTATGCACCATAAACAACTTAACCCAGTCAAACAACGCGCCCTTATGCACCATACACATGTACAATCAAATACTACAGCTATTCTCTCACTAGATATGTGTGTGTATATAATATATCCTTGAACATATAATATGATATATCCGTGACTATAGATGTAATAATACACATAGCTTGAATATATAAATGCAGTATAAGATGATTGGAATCATTGTCAATTTCTCAGGCATTCTGAGGGACAAAAAAACAACCAACAAACTCTTACCATAAATCTTAATTGATGTGATTCTTACTTTTTTTTTTTTTCTCCGGGTCGTCCGGATACATTTTGGCAGTAGAATTATGTAGAGTTCGATGGAAATCTACTGCGTACGACCAACTCACCTTGGGAGGGATGTTCTAGTTCAACCAGTTCTGGATTTGAAGGTCTTTGTTGATTTCAGACATAGCATTCAATGTTATTTTTTTAAATGATTCTTATTATTACAGTTCTGATTGCTAGTATTATCGTTGTTGTTGTTGTTGTTGTTATTATTACTCTTATATTTATTTTCCTTGCTACAACTTTTAAGGGAGAATGCAGTTCTCATTTAATCTCCCTTGTATTTTTCAAAGACCATCTTTACTCTACTTTATTTTCTATGAGCCTGTTCACTATCGGCACCATCCAATGAGACTGTACAAAGCTCCAGGTGCACTGTGGGGACTGTAGGCTTGTCCGTGTGTTTTGTATTTGAACAAAAGCTGAAACAACCACAAACTATGGACTTGAAACCCTGGA
Organism: Oncorhynchus keta; assembly: GCF_023373465.1. Taxonomy (NCBI): domain Eukaryota; kingdom Metazoa; phylum Chordata; class Actinopteri; order Salmoniformes; family Salmonidae; genus Oncorhynchus; species Oncorhynchus keta. Next base: position 7,732,907 of record NC_068440.1, read on the forward strand.
AGAATTTGAACTACATCTCCCAGCAGCAGGCTTCTAACACAGTCCATCTTTTGATGGACAAAGAAGCAACTTTTTGATACCTGGAACTAGTTGCAGAAACAGACTTTTGACAGTGATATTTTTCTATGTGTCTGTATATGCATACTGCAACTTTTTGTGGGCATTTGTAGCCCATCATCACAGTGATGGTATGCTACTAAACGGCATTGCGGGTAATGTGCACAGGATATTTTCCCTTCCCCATGTGGATTACAAACTACTACCTGTTGTGACTGTTATAAATAAACTACAAGTCACATGAGCACACCACTACCCATTTGCCCCAGTAATGTCTACTTATCCTGCCTATAAGGATGCTGAGGAATGTGATCTGGCTTTTCCCGAAAACACCAATAAAGACTCATCCTTACTCATGGAGAAAGCTTTTGTGGTGTCTTGTATGTTGTCGTGATTTTATATCTTCTCTCTGTGTGAAACTGCAGTGAATCGAAGTCACACAGCATCAGAAAGTACAACAGAGCTCCAATGGGGGGCACTAAGGCCCATTTAACATGGCGCTATTCTCCAGACCATATTAGACATCATAAAATGGCGGCCCGACGCTCCCAGTGCCACCTGTGACCAGTGGGCTGGTTCAGCTGTTCGTCGACATGGATTGCGTCAAGCAGTCCCCCACGTAACTCCATCTGCCATCTGTCCAATCAGTAGCAGCAGCAACAACATACCACCACACAGGTGTTAACTAACATGGGTTCAAATGATAGATCCACACGGACTCCCAGAGCATCTGTTTTTCTGACCACAGTACCATTTCACCACGGAAAGTTTGCTAGACTTTGCTAGACTTTCGGGGCTCAACTTGATGAAAAGATGATAAACCTCCATCTGATTTCCCAGGTGAATAAACATTAGGTTGTACATAACCATTTCGGATGTTTGTAGTTCCTGAAAGACACTAGCGCAGGTTGACTTGACGTGTGACGACAAGGAACCGTCCACAACCACTGGATGCCATTACATTACAATGATGTGATGGCAATGCAGACAATGTCTGAGTAGGAAAACAGTCTAGACTAAGTCATTGATCATCTAGCAGAGCATGTGTCACAGCGTCACTATCGCAAGGTAGGAATGCAAACATATGAGGCTATTCGATAGGAGCAAAGCCAAAGGCAAGTTTGTCCCTCAGAGCAGTGATCATTGAGCGGTGATTAAGTGGCGGACACACTGCAACCCTTTCAATTACCAAGGCCTCATAGTGTCCTTGACAACACTGCTGGGGGGGGGGGGACAAACGGGTTTCCTTCCATTGAGAGGAGAGAGGCGACTGTGAGTGTGTCCCATATGGCACCCTATTCCCTTTTTAGTGCACTACTTTTCAGCAAGACCCTCTTATCCAGGGCTCTGGTCAAAAGGAGGGGACTATAAAGGGAATAGTGTGCCATTTAAGACGCATCCAGTGTTTTGACCGCGGTATCAAGGCCTCGGCCTGCTACTGATTAAACCAGTACGGAGTGTTATTCAGATGTTGTCACTGAGCGCTGTGTGAAAGAAACCATAGATGGTAGAGAACAGGAAGATTACTTGAGGGATATAATTGTACTTATTGTTTTACTGCAAGGAGGGATGGGTGGAAACTGTTTGTGGGGGAACCTTTGAGAAGACAATTAGTCTAGTAGCTTACAAAGAGAGAATGTGCGTGTGCAAGTGCAAGAGTTTGAGCCGGAGAGAGTTGAAGAGGGAGACAAAGAGCTCTTGCTTGAGAGTGTGGCAGTGTAATGTCTCTGCTTGTTGAATGTCTATATCTGCGCTCTTCAAAGCCTCGCTCAGCTCCCTACGGAACTGGAGGAGAGGTTCCCTTCATTACGGCTGTGTTATGTGCCATGCCTCAATGTAAGGTCCCTCCCAGCGGTGCCCATCTCTTCTCCACCCTCTCACTTTTACATTTAAGTCACTTAGCAGACGCTCTTATCCCAGAGCAACATACAGCTGCAAATAGGGTTAAGTGCCTTGCTCACCTAGCCGGCTCAGGGACTTGAACCAGCGACCTTTCGGCTACTGGCCCCACCTCGCTATCTCTCTATGTACCCCCATCTCCTTCCCCCTATTTTCCTCCCTCTCACTTTTCCCCAATCCTCTTTCTCCTTCTCTCTTTTTCTCCCATAGTCAAAACCCCACAAACACCCCTCTCTCACTTTCTCTCCCCATCTTTTTCACTTTACCCCCTAGCCTACTGGACACCCCCCTGCCCCCCACTAACTCCTCACCCCCCCCCCCTCTCTTTCACCCTACAGTTTTCTTCAATAACCATTTTGACAGCCAAGGAAGACGGTTTGTACTCTCCTTACCTCCTCCCCTCCCTTCTTCAGACTTTTCCATCTCCCTGGCAAACCAACCTGTAACGCTATAGGATTGGGTGTGTGTTTGTGTTTGTGTTTGTGTTGGGGGTGGGGGGGGTCAAGCTGGGTATCCTGTCACATCATAGCCCAGAGACTCAGAGCCACCGCACGAGAATGTCACTCCAAATTGTCTCGGCATGGCCTCGCACACAGACACCTCCTACCCCCTCCTCCTACTTTCTCCTCCACTGTAGCCGAGCGTGCCGATGGCCTGAAGAGCGCTTCTGCGGCGGTGGCACGGGAGGTTGGCATATCTGACAGGTCTGGAAAAGCTGTCTCGATAATGAGCGAGCCAAATGTCACGGGCATACTGATTACCGAATCATCCTTCTAATTGTTTCCGGGTGGTATCGAGTTCCGTGCGCAATCAGATTCGAAGGCCGCCCAGCATTAATGAGCGACGGTTGTAGTTGGAGACATAAATCCCACTGATGATGTGTGCCTATTCAATCCAGGCTGTAATGTAATTAAGGCAGTGTGAGTGATCACCAGTGTGCTGGATATACATGGTGCAAGCCTGTCTGACGTGCAGGGTTGTCAAGAAATATGACCCCTGACCTTTGTAGTTTAGGTTGCAGTGCAGAGTTGACAGCAAAGTGAGCGATGAGTAATGAGGGGTGGGATATAGAAGACACTGGTGAATAACCAAGTGACACGGACAGGAAGGCCATACGCTACTTATTAACTGCTATAAGTAGTTTATTAACCATTAGTAAACTGTAAATCGTTGCGAATCCCTTTCTCCTGTAAGTATCAACACGATTAAGTACATCTATACTGCAGTAAAGTAAAAAAGGGGCAACACACTCCATAATCTCTGTTGCCTGCAGTTACGGCAAATGTCTCCATTTGCTTTGGAGGTTGTGTTGCGATGTCTACGGAGAGATACGAGTGATGAAATAGGACTTAAATGTGTTCTCAAGTTCACCTTGATTGTACAGTTCAGTTTCAAGCTCAGGCACAGCATATCAATGCACTGGTGTGGAACACATCAATGTATAAGTATCATTACTCTATTGCTGTATACAGGAGTGCAACTTTCACTGGGTCGGGGGGGACCCCACATTCTGAAATAGTTATATCATTGGAATGTGATACAAAACGAGGCAACGGTGTGCTTTCGGACCATGCGGACGCTTGCGGTCGGGTAGGCTGTTTGGAGTTCCTATGCATGTAACGGATCGAGAAGGATCGGGAGGACCAATGCGCAGTGTCCATAATGTTTAATCAAAACACTACAGAACACTGGAACAAAACAATAAACATGAATAAACAAAACAGTCCCGTGATGGCAACAAGCACTGACACGGAAAACAGAAAATAAACACCCACGAAACACAGGTGGAAAAAGGCTACCTAAGTATGATTCTCAATCAGAGACAACTAACGACACCTGCCTCGGATTGAGAACCGTACTAGACCGAACACAGAAACCAACATAGAAAAACAAACAGACTGCCCACCCCAACTCAGGCCCTGACCATACTGAAACAAAGACAAAACAAAGGAACTAAGGTCAGAACGTGACAATGTAACTAGACAAAATAACATCTAATAATAAGTTATGTCCCTCCCCACTTCTAAAACCAAAGTTGCACCCCTGGCTATACACAACAAAAAATAGTGGGACAATATAGAGGATGCGTCACATGTCAATGCACACTACCGTTCAAAAGATTGGGGTCACTTAGACATTTCCTTGTTTTTGAAAGCAAAACACATTTTTTTGTCCATTAAAATAACATAAAATTGATCAGAAATACAGTGTAGACATTGTTAATGTTGTAAATGACTATTGTAGCTGGAAATGGCAGATTTTTAATGGAATATCTACATAGGCCGATTATCAGCAACCATCACTCCTGTGTTACAATGGCACGTTGTGTTAGCTAATCCAAGTTTATAATTTTAAAATGGCTAATTGATCATTAGAAAACCCTTTTGGAATTATGTTAGCACAGCTGAAAACTGTTCCTGATTAAAGAAACAATACAACTGGCCTTCTTTAGACGAGTTGAGTATCTGGAGCATCAGCATTTCTGGGTTCGATTACAGGCTTCTAGGCAGAGTTCCTCTGTCCAGTGTCTGTGTTATTTTGCCCAACTTAATCTATTATTTTTATTGGCCAGTCTGAGATATGGCTTTTCTTTGCAACTCTGCCTAGAATGCCAGCATCCCGGAGTCGCCTCTTCACTGTTGACGTTGAGATTGGTATTTTGCTGGTACTATTTAATGAACCTGTCAGTTGAGGACTTGTGAGGCATCTGTTTCTCAAACTAGACAATCTAATGTACTTGTCCTCTGGCTCAGTTTTGCACCGGAGCCTCCCACTCCTCTTTCTATTCTGGTTAGAGCCAGTGTGTGCTGTTCTGTGAAGGGAGTAGTGTACAGCGTTGTGCGAGATCTTCAGTTTCTTGGCAATTTCTCGCATGGAATAGCCTTCATTTCTCAGAACAAGAATAGACTGATGAGTTTCAGAAGAAAGTTATTTGTTTCTGACCATTTTGAGCCTGTAATCGAACACACTAATCCAGATACTCAACTAGTCTAAAGAAGGCCAGATGTATTGTTTCTTTAATCAGGAAGAGTTTTCAGCTGTGCTACCATAATTGCAAAAGGGTTTTCTAATGATCAATTAGCCTTTTAAAATGATAAACTTGGATTAGCTCACACACCGTGTCATTGGAACACAGGAGTGATGGTTGCTGATAATGGGCCTCTGTACGGCTATGTAGATATTCCATTAAAAATCAGCTACAATAGTCATTTACAACATGAACAATGTCTACTCTGTATCTATTTTGTTGTTGTTTTTTTGTTGTTGAATTTGACCCCTTTTTCTCCCCAATTTTGTGGTATCCAATTGTTTTTTTAGTAGCTACTATCTTGTCGTCTCTACAACTCCCGTACGGGAGAGACGAAGGTTGAAAGTCATGCAGACATTTTTTGGTACCCTCCCAGAGATCTGTGCCTTGATACAATCCTGTCTCTGAGCTCTACGGACAATTCATTCGACCCCATGGCTTCTTATATAGACAGGCGTGTGCCTTTCCAAATCATGTCCAATCAATTGAATTTAGCACAGGTGGACTCCAATCAAGTGGTAGAAACATTTCAAGGATGAGCAATGGAAACAGGATGCACCTGAGCTCAGTTTCGAGTCTCATAGCAAAGAGTCTGAAAACGTATGTAAATAAGGTTTTTCTGTTTTATTTTTAATTTTTAACACATTTGTAAAAATGTCTAAAAACTGTTTTCACTTTGTCATCATGGGTTATTGTGTGTAGATTTATTCAGATAATTTTTTTTTTTGGTAATCCATTTTAGAATTAAACAAGTAAAGGGGCGTGAATACTTTCTGAATGCACTGTGACTAAAATCTATTGTCCTATTGCAGCTTCTCAATGGGATGGCGGAAAACGAATGGAAGGGGAAAGGGGTAGATTCCTAGCCAGTTGTACAACTGAATGCATTCAACTGAAATGTGTCTTCCGCATTTAACCCAACCCCTAACGTGAGGGAGCGACTCTCAGTTTGGTCCCTGAAACACTCAAGCGTCAAAGGAGGCCAAGTTTCCAGGAACACCAGGAAATTCCCAGATTCTGCTGGAATATTGTTGAAAGGACGTGTTGCTAGCTTCAACTGTACAATCTCTATAACCATCCCTCCATAGGCCTGCTGGGTCAGAGACACTTTCCATACTCTCAGGATGACATCACCATTTTACTTCGCCTACACACAGGCCAGGATTCAATCAGATGCGTTGTCCACAAGCAAACCGCATTGCATTCACAGAGATTGCATTCACGGTGAAGTAAATTAAATTACCTTTAAAAGTAAATTGCAGTACGCTTGTCACACTGCGCTTTAATTGATTCCTGGCAACAGGCAATTTGACTAAGTGGTGGAAACCAACTCTTTCCTGAGGTCATGTGCTTTAGGTTCTGACTATAATCTCTGTAATGTTTACCCTGAAGGAGGTATAGGCTGTCTACACTACAGAGCCTTCACAACATGCTGACAGTAACGTACAGTGTAGAGGCACATGTGGAGATTTGACAGTTATCCAGTGGTGTGGGGTGTGGAAGTGAAAACTGTTCTACCTATCCCGCAAAGCTTCACGGCAACCTCTCACTTCTACACCCCAAGAGCTCCTCTTCTCGCCTCTCTTCTCCCGCTCTTCTGTTGGGGTTAAATTTGACCTCTTTCTTCCTGGCCCCTGCCCCAGAGCCTTTTTCCCCACCTCCTCCCCCCTGCTTCCTCATTCTCCTGCTCCATATTTTCCTGCACCTCTCCTTTCCTGGACTTCCTCTGCCAGTTCTGCTTCGAAGATGACAGACCCCCAGCTCTGGATTGGCTGTCGCTATGGAGACTGGTGCTGGAGTGCTGTGGGGAGGGCTAGTGATGTGAAACTCGCTCATGTGTGAGAATGTGTGTGAAGTGTGTGTGTGTGTGTGTGTGTGTGTGTGTGTGTGTGTGTGTGTGTGTGTGTGTGTGTGTGTGTGTGTGTGTGTGTGTGTGTGTGTGTGTGCATGCATGCTGTGTACAATATGTTTGTACGAGAGAGAGAGTGTGAGTGAAGTAGAGGCGGTAATGAGGCTCTTGCTTGTCAGCTGGTCTAGCTGCCTGTTCTGGAGGGCATTCTCCACACTCCTAGTTACCCAGCAATGTGTACTATCCGTTGAGTGTGTGTTACAGTTATATTTCTGTATTCAGCCCACTGTACACATGCCTTTTGTTTAACTCTAATCATATGTCTGCAGGCAGGCTACAGTGAAGTGAAGTGGCGGAGTGTGTGTGTGTGTGTGTCAATGTGTTTCTGCGCTGTGTGGGTGGCAGCTGCAGTGGAGGCGAAGCTTCTTGTGTGACTGCTCCTTTTACACACTGGAGAGCAGCTCAGCTCATCTGGAGCCCTGGCTCCTGGCTGCTTGCAGGGGGAGTGCACCCCAGCACCCTGGATTTGGCTCCTCTCCTGGAGCACGGCTCAAAGTCAACAGGCACAGGACTAGGGAGGGAGGGAGGGAGGGAGGGAGGGAGGGAGAGAGGGAGAGAGGGAGGGAGAGAGGGAGGGAGGGAGGGAGAGAGAGAGAGAGAGAATCTGTCAGGGCCCTGACAGTAATAATGGTGTTCCAAAAAAGGTCCAGTTGCCAGGACCACAAATACAAGTTCTATCAAGACACCGTTGCCCTAGAGCACACAAAAAACGATACGTACCTCGGCCTAAACATCAGCGCCACAGGTAGCTTCCACAAAGCTGTGAACGAGCTGAGAGACAAGGCAGGAATGGCCTTCTATGCCATCAAATGGAACATAAAATTTGACGTACCAATTAGAATCTGGCTAAAAATACTTAGAACCCATTGCCCTTTATGGTTGTGAGGTCTGGGGTCCGCTCACCAACCAAGAATTCACAAAAAGGGACAAACACCAAATTGAGACTGCATGCAGAATTCTGCAAAAAAATCCTCTGTGTACAACGTAAAGCACCAAATAATGCATGCAGATCAGAATTAGGCCGGTACCCGCAAATGATCAAAATCCAGAAAAGAGCCGTTAAATTCTACAACCACCTAAAAGGAAGAGATTCCCTAACCTTCCATTACAAAGACATCACCTACAGAGAGATGAACCGGGAGAAGAGTCCCCTAAGCAAGCTGGTCCTGGGGCTCTGTTCACAAACCCAAACACACCTCACAGAACCCCAGGACAGCAGCCAATTAGACCCAACCAAATCATGAGAAAACAAAAATATAATTACTTGACACATTGCAAAGAATTAACAAAAAACAGAGCAAACTAGAATGCTATTTGGCCCTAAACAGAGAGTACACAGTGGCAGAGTACTTGACAACAGTGACTGACCCAAACTTAAGGAAAAGGTTGATTATGTACAGACTCAGTGAGCATAGTCTTGCTATTGAGAAAGGCCGCCGTAGGCAGACTTGGCTCTCAAGAGAAGACAGGCTATGTGCACACTGCCCACAAAAGGAGGTGGAAACTGAGCTGCACTTCCTAACCTCCTGCCAAATGTATGACCATATTAGAGACACATATTTCCCTCAGATTACACAGATCCACAAAGAATTCAAAAACAAATCCAATTTTGTGTGAAATACCACAGTTTTTATTTAACCCTACCGGGGAACAACTGCCTTGTTCAGGGGCAGAACAACAGATTTTTACCTTGTCAGCTTCGTGATTCGATCCTACACCTTTTCGGTTACTGGCCCAACGGTCTAACTACTAGGCTACCTGCCACCGCAGTCTGCCATCATATTTGTGACCTGTTGCCACAAGAAAGGGGCAACAAGTGAAGAACAAACACCATTGTAAATACAACCCATATTTAATTTCCCTTTTGTACTTTAAATATTTGCACATTGTAACAACTGTACATAGACATAATGACATTTGAAATGTCTTTATTATTTTGGAACTTCTGTGAGTGTAATGTTTACTGTTAATTTTAAGAGAGAGAGAGAGAGAGAGAGAGAGAGAGAGAGAGAGAGAGAGAGAGAGAGAGAGAGAGAGAGAGAGAGAGAGAGAGAGAGAGAGAGAGAGAGAGAGAGAGAGAGAGAGAGAGAGAGAGGACCCAAATCGAGGGGCAGAGGTCTGTTGGAGACAGACGACTAATGGACACTGTAGATGTGATCACGTAGGGCCTATATGTTAGATCAATAGGGCCTATTATATAAGTGCACAGTGCATTGCAGTACACCGTTCCAAATTCGACAAAAATATAATTTATTTGTATAGCTGCGGATATCTCTCTGTACTGTTCTAATACCCCCATTTAGAGCAGTCCCAGTCATTACAGTCATTGGGAGTTGCATGCATATCCCAGTAAATGATTGTACAGTAGTTGGCTCCAGGTCATGATGTCTTTTTGCTACATCAAAGGAAAAAGAGAAGAGTTTTGCACACAAAGAAGACTCCAATATCTTCCTTTTGCAGTTGCACTGTCTCGTCTCGCTCGCAGTACTGCAGCTGGAAAATCCTGACACAGACGTGTTGGTGTGTGTATTCAGTGTGTTGCATCAAAGGAGTAGTGCTGTAATAGAACTGTACTGTTTGCTACCACAGTCGGATAGCTAACGGCCACAGAATTTGCCAAAATGCTTGCTGGTGATCGAATATACTTTTAAAGGAAGAGCCACTGTATCACCCCTCGTTGGTAGGTCTTTACGGACTGTAGTGGTTTGTGGAGTTTTTAAATGGCACAGAGTCCGAATCCGATCTGGGCTCAAACACGTTTTGTAAGGGGCTATTTGAAAGCAGCTTGCTGTAAGCGGCTTAGCATTATGTTGCCATGCTGGCTATAACCAGCTATAACTAGCTATAGCCAGATGACCAGTAAGCCACATACTGTGAAATGAGAAGCATCTGAAATCCGTTCAGATTGCATATCATAAAATTGTGGCCTTTTTATTCCAGTTATGGCCTAAATCACCTAATATTTTTAACAGCACGTAGAACATTGACCTGATTATCTAAAATCTACCGAAACACCATTTTTGCCCATTTTAGTGAGGTATAAACAAAAACAGTGGTTGTAGGCTTTACAGAAAATGTCTGAAAAGGAAAAGATATTTCACAAACCTTCTCTTCTCTCGACTGTACATAAAAAACATCTGAGAACAAACATGACCCCTGTTACAGTTTTTCATTTCTGTTTTTGGAGCCACAGGAAAAGCCAGTTTAGTTTAATTTTAATCTGTTAAATTGCAGACTCTAAGTGCTATATTTAGATTCCTGTAATGTTGCATATTTGAAATAAGCCAGAGGGAACCCTTTCAACCTCCCCCTTCACCCCCCCCCCCGGAGTATCAAAGTATTATTTCAACCATGTAGTCGTTAGCATCTCTTTGATATCGCTTTGGTACGGCATGTAGCATCGACCGCATTCCCGCTCACTGCTTTTTAATTGGGCAATGCTACGCTATGCTACGCTATGCTACGTTAGCCTCATGTGACTGCCTTGTGCCTGTTCATGTGGCTGGCCTGCTGGGTTTTATACTCAGACCTGCTTAAGCGAACAACATCAACATTTTGTTGTTGAGTGATGGTGGGCGGTGGGGCCTCTCCTTGGATCTTTCCAACAGCACTTATCTTCAAAGTGCATTCATTTCCTTTTAGATTACTTCACAACTCTTGTATCTCTCCTTTCCTTTCCTTCGTTCTCTCTCCCTCTTCCTCTTCCTCTCCTGCACACTCATTTCCGGTCCCCGTCTCTTTCTCTCTCTCTTTCTCCCACCCCTCTATATGTCTGTTTCTGTGTGAGTGCCGGGAAGATTCGTCAGTAAGGCTGTGAGTGTGCCCCGCTATTGCCAAATGAAGATGCCGTGTGGAGGGTATATTGCCCAATGTCTCCAGATGTGTCTCTAACCCTCTCGCACAGCTGTGCCGTGATTGCTCACAATGCTTTCGGACATTTAAACACACGCCTGCACGCACATGTACACACACACACACACACACACACACAAACACGCACGCACACACAAACACACACGTACAGACACATGCCCGCCTGCATGTACGTACATGTACACGCACACACACTCTAAAATTATCTCCTTCCCTCAGGCAGAGGGCTTAGACAGATTTCTCTCATATCGGCGTGTGTGTGTGTGTGTGTGCGTGTGTGTGTGTGCGTGCATGTGTGTATGCGTCAGAGATGGAGAGCCAGCCAGATCTGATTCAATGTGATTTGTTTACCTTCACTCATCATTACACTAATCCTTTAAATGCCTTTCATGCTATTTTCCAATCCTATCATGAGTAATGCCAAATCTCACTGCTTCATACCTGATCCACACACCCAAAAGGATTGGAATCACACTGAAAACATTGACAATACTGTAGATTGGTCTTAATGTGGTTCATTAAGGTTTTAGAAGAAAAAGGATATCCTGATATTGACAGAGAAGGAGAAACAGAGACTCCTTTCTGCCTAAACACACACACACACACACACACACACACACACACACACACACACACACACACACACACACACACACACACACACACACACACAATTTTTTTTTTTTTTCAATTCAAATGAATGGGGAAAAAAATTAAGAAATATGATTTACATGACTAATCTGAACACAACAGGACAATAGGACTATAGGACAGTCTAATATCAAGCTGTAGCAGGTTAAACTATGGTCCTTCTGTGGCTCAGTTGGTAGAGCATGGCGCTTGTAACGCCAGGGTAGTGGGTTCGATTCCCGGGACCACCCATACGTAGAATGTATGCACACATGACTGTAAGTCGCTTTGGATAAAAGCGTCAGCTAAATGGCATATATTATTATATTATTATAAACTGGTTGGTCCCTGGGATATACTTTACAGACAGTATGTATTTTCATAGAAGTATGAAAAGTTGACAAATTAAATACTTAAATTTTTTTTTTTTTTTACAGTTCCTCTGCATCTCAACAGGGACACACGTTTACTTTTTTTGAAATAATTTGCTGCGACAAGCCTTTGACATAAAATTGGGACTAATGCTGACTAGAAGCTTGTGTATTATGACCGTTTTGCTTTTTTCAGACCCAGACAGCCTTCGTCATGCAGAAGAGCTCTCAAAAATGCATATTTGCATGTAAAACATTCAACACATAAACGAGAACGTATTAGCATGTAAATTATCGCTCCTCGTCGCCCACTGATTTGCATTGCTAACTGTGCAAAATAAACATCTCATGAATATGTCACCAAGGTTGTCATTTCAAAGCCATTAGCCAATCGCTAAACACCTCTTGATCCCCCCTCTCTCCCTGCTCTCTCTCTTCTATACATCTCTCCCTGCTCTCTCTCTTCTATATATCTCTCCCTGCTCTCTCTCTTCTATATATCTCTCCCTGCTCTCTCTCTCCTATATATCTCTCCCTGCTCTCTCTCTTCTATATATCTCTCCCTGCTCTCTCTCTTCTATATATCTCTCCCTGCTCTCTCTCTTCTATATATCTCTCCCTGCTCTCTCTCTTCTATATATCTCTCCCTGCTCTCTCTCTTCTATATATCTCTCCCTGCTCTCTCTCTTCTATATATCTCTCCCTGCTCTCTCTCTTCTATATATCTCTCCCTGCTCTCTCTCTTCTATATATCTCTCCCTGCTCTCTCTTCTATATATCTCTCCCTGCTCTCTCTCTTCTATATATCTCTCCCTGCTCTCTCTCTCCTATATATCTCTCCCTGCTCTCTCTCTTCTATATATCTCTCCCTGCTCTCTCTCTCCTATATATCTCTCCCTGCTCTCTCTCTTCTATATATCTCTCCCTGCTCTCTCTCTCCTATATATCTCTCCCTGCTCTCTCTCTTCTATATATCTCTCCCTGCTCTCTCTCTCCTATATATCTCTCCCTGCTCTCTCTCTCCTATATATCTCTCCCTGCTCTCTCTCTCCTATATATCTCTCCCTGCTCTCTCTCTCCTATATATCTCTCCCTGCTCACTCTCTTCTATATATCTCTCCCTGCTCACTCTCTTCTATATATCTCTCCCTGCTCTCTCTCTTCTATATATCTCTCCCTGCTCTCTCTCTTCTATATATCTCTCCCTGCTCTCTCTCTCCTATATATCTCTCCCTGCTCTCTCTCTCTCCCTCTCTCTCCTATATCTCTCCCTGCTCTCTCTCTCCTATATATCTCTCCCTGCTCACTCTCTTCTATATATCTCTCCCTGCTCTCCCTGCTCACTCTCTTCTATATATCTCTCCCTGCTCTCTCTCTCCTATATATCTCTCCCTGCTCTCTCTCTCTATATATCTCTCCCTGCTCTCTCTCTCCTATATATCTCTCCCTGCTCTCTCTCTCCTATATATCTCTCCCTGCTCTCTCTCTTCTATATATCTCTCCCTGCTCTCTCTCTTCTATATATCTCTCCCTGCTCTCTCTCTCCTATATATCTCTCCCTCTCTCCCTCTCTTCTATATATCTCTCCCTGCTCTCTCTCTTCTATATATCTCTCCCTGCTCTCTCTCTCTCCTATATATCTCTCCCTGCTCTCTCTCTTCTATATATATCTCTCCCTGCTCACTCTCTTCTATATATCTCTCCTGCTCTCTCTCTCTATATATATATATCTCTCCCTGCTCTCTCTCTCCTATATATCTCTCCCTGCTTACTCTCTTCTATATATCTCTCCCTGCTCTCTCTCTTCTATATATCTCTCCCTGCTCTCTCTCTCCTATATATCTCTCCCTGCTCTCTCTCTCCTATATATCTCTCCCTGCTCTCTCTCTTCTATATATCTCTCCCTGCTCTCTCTCTTCTATATATCTCTCCCTGCTCTCTCTCTTCTATATATCTCTCCCTGCTCACTCTCTTCTATATATCTCTCCCTGCTCACTCTCTTCTATATATCTCTCCCTGCTCTCTCTCTTCTATATATCTCTCCCTGCTCTCTCTCTTCTATATATCTCTCCCTGCTCACTCTCTTCTATATATCTCTCCCTGCTCACTCTCTTCTATATATCTCTCCCTGCTCTCTCTCTTCTATATATCTCTCCCTGCTCTCTCTCTCTCTATATATCTCTCCTGCTCTCTCTCTTCGATATATCTCTCCCTGCTCTCTCTCTTCTATATATCTCTCCCTGCTCTCTCTCTCCTATATATCTCTCCCTGCTCTCTCTCTCCTATATATCTCTCCCTGCTCTCTCTCTTCTATATATCTCTCCCTGCTCTCTCTCTTCTATATATCTCTCCCTGCTCTCTCTCTTCTATATATCTCTCCCTGCTCTCTCTCTCCTATATATCTCTCCCTGCTCTCTCTCTTCTATATATCTCTCCCTGCTCTCTCTCTCTTCTATATATCTCTCCCTGCTCTCTCTCTCCTATATATCTCTCCCTGCTCTCTCTCTTCTATATATCTCTCCCTGCTCTCTCTCTTCTATATATCTCTCCCTGCTCACTCTCTTCTATATATCTCTCCCTGCTCTCCCTGCTCACTCTCTTCTATATATCTCTCCCTGCTCTCTCTCTCCTATATATATATCTCTCTGCTCTCTCTCTTCTATATATCTCTCCTGCTCTCTCTCTCCTATATATCTCTCCCTGCTCTCTCTCTTCTATATCCTGCTCTCTCCTATATCCTCCTCTCTCTCCTATATATCTCTCCTGCTCTCTCTCTTCTATATATCTCTCCCTGCTCTCTCTCTCTATATATATCTCCCTGCTCTCTCTCTTCTATATATCTCTCCCTGCTCTCTCTCTTCTATATATCTCTCCCTGCTCTCTCTCTTCTATATATCTCTCCCTGCTCACTCTCTTCTATATATCTCTCCCTGCTCTCTCTCTTCTATATATCTCTCCCTGCTCTCTCTCTTCTATATATCTCTCCCTGCTCTCTCTCTTCTATATATCTCTCCCTGCTCTCTCTCTTCTATATATCTCTCCCTGCTCTCTCTCTCCTATATATCTCTCCCTCTCTCTCTATATATCTCTTCTCTCTTCTATATATCTCTCCCTGCTCTCTCTCTCCTATATATCTCTCCCTGCTCTCTCTCTTCTATATATCTCTCCCTGCTCTCTCTCTCCTATATATCTCTCCCTGCTCTCTCTCTCCTATATATATCTCTCCCTGCTCTCTCTCTTCTATATATCTCTCCCTGCTCTCTCTCTCCTATATATCTCTCCCTGCTCTCTCTCTCTCCTATATATCTCTCCCTGCTCACTCTCTTCTATATATCTCTCCCTGCTCACTCTCTTCTATATATCTCTCCCTGCTCTCTCTCTTCTATATATCTCTCCCTGCTCACTCTCTTCTATATATCTCTCCCTGCTCTCTCTCTCCTATATATCTCTCCCTGCTCTCTCTCTCTATATATCTCTCCCTGCTCTCTCTCTCCTATATATCTCTCTCTTCTTCTATATCTCTCCCTGCTCTCTCTCTCCTATATATCTCTCCCTGCTCTCTCTCTTCTATATATCTCTCCCTGCTCTCTCTCTCTCCTATATATCTCTCCCTGCTCACTCTCTTCTATATATCTCTCCCTGCTCTCTCTCTCCTATATATCTCTCCCTGCTCTCTCTCTCCTATATATCTCTCCCTGCTCTCTCTCTCTCTATATATCTCTCCCTGCTCTCTCTCTCCTATATATCTCTCCCTGCTCACTCTCTTCTATATATCTCTCCCTGCTCACTCTCTTCTATATATCTCTCCTGCTCACTCTCTTCTATATATCTCTCCCTGCTCACTCTCTTCTATATATCTCTCCCTGCTCTCTCTCTCCTATATATCTCTCCCTGCTCTCTCTCTTCTATATATCTCTCCCTGCTCTCTCTCTCCTATATATCTCTCCCTGCTCTCTCTCTCCTATATATCTCTCCCTGCTCACTCTCTTCTATATATCTCTCCCTGCTCTCTCTCTCTCTATATCTCTCTCCTGCTCATCTCTCTCTTCTATATATATCTCTCCCTGCTCTCTCTCTTCTATATATCTCTCCCTGCTCTCTCTCTCCTATATATCTCTCCTGCTCTCTCTCTCCTATATATCTCTCCCTGCTATATATCTCTCTCTCTCCTATATATCTCTCCTGCTCTCTCTCTTCTATATATCTCTCTATATATCCTGCTCACTCTCTTCTATATATCTCTCCTGCTCTCTCTCTTCTATATATCTCTCCCTGCTCACTCTCTTCTATATATCTCTCCCTGCTCTCTCTTCTATATATATCTCCTGCTCTCTCTCTTCTATATATCTCTCCCTGCTCTCTCTCTTCTATATATCTCTCCCTGCTCTCTCTCTCTCTCCTATATATCTCTCCCTGCTCTCTCTCTTCTATATATCTCTCCCTGCTCACTCTCTTCTATATATCTCTCCCTGCTCACTCTCTTCTATATATCTCTCCCTGCTCACTCTCTTCTATATATCTCTCCCTGCTCACTCTCTTCTATATATATCTCCCTGCTCTCTCTCTTCTATATATCTCTCCCTGCTCTCTCTCTCTTCTATATATCTCTCCCTGCTCTCTCTCTCTCTATATATCTCTCCTGCTCTCTCTCTCTCTCTTCTATATATCTCTCCCTGCTCTCTCTCTCCTATATATCTCTCCCTGCTCTCTCTCTCCTATATATCTCTCCCTGCTCTCTCTCTTCTATATATCTCTCCCTGCTCTCTCTCTCCTATATATCTCTCCCTGCTCACTCTCTTCTATATATCTCTCCCTGCTCTCTCTCTTCTATATATCTCTCCCTGCTCTCTCTCTTCTATATATCTCTCCCTGCTCACTCTCTTCTATATATCTCTCCCTGCTCACTCTCTTCTATATATCTCTCCCTGCTCTCTCTCTCCTATATATCTCTCCCTGCTCTCTCTCTCCTATATATCTCCCTGCTCTCTCTCTTCTATATATCTCTCCCTGCTCTCTCTCTTCTATATATCTCTCCCTGCTCACTCTCTTCTATATATCTCTCCCTGCTCTCTCTCTCTATATATCTCCCTCTCTCTCCTATATATCTCTCCCTGCTCTCTCTCTTCTATATATCTCTCCTGCTCATTCTCTTCTATATATATCTCTCCCTGCTCTCTCTCTCTCCTATATATATCTCCCTGCTCTCTCTCTTCTATATATCTCTCCCTGCTCACTCTCTTCTATATATCTCTCCCTGCTCTCTCTCTTCTATATATCTCTCCCTGCTCTCTCTCTTCTATATATCTCTCCTGCTATCTCTCTCCTGCTCCCTGCTCTCTCTCTCCTATATATCTCTCCCTGCTCTCTCTCTCTCTCTCTTCTATATATCTCTCCTGCTCTCTCTCTTCTATATATCTCTCCTGCTCACTCTCTTCTATATATCTCTCCCTGCTCTATATATCTCTCCCTGCTCTCTCTCTTCTATATATCTATGCTCTCTCTCCTATATATCTCTCCCTGCTCTCTCTCTCCTATATATCTATATACTCTCTTCTCTCCCTCTCTCTCTCTATATATCTCTCCCTGCTCTCTCTCTTCTATATATCTCTCCTGCTCACTCTCTTCTATATATCTCTCCCTGCTCTCTCTCTCCTATATATCTCTCCTGCTCTCTCTCTCCTATATATCTCTCCCTATATATCTCTCCCTGCTCTCTTCTATATCTCTCTCCTGCTCTCTCTCTTCTATATATCTCTCCCTGCTCACTCTCTTCTATATATCTCTCCCTGCTCACTCTCTTCTATATATCTCTCCCTGCTCACTCTCTTCTATATATCTCTCCCTGCTCTCTCTCTTCTATATATCTCTCCCTGCTCTCTCTTCTATATATCTCTCCTGCTCTCTCTCTCTATATATCTCTCCCTGCTCTCTCTCTCTATATATCTCTCCCTCGCTCACTCTCTTCTATATATCTCTCCCTGCTCACTCTCTTCTATATATCTCTCCCTGCTCTCTCTCTTCTATATATCTCTCCTGCTATCTCTCTTCTATATATCTCTCCCTGCTCTCTCTCTCTCTCCTATATATCTATATATCTCTCCCTGCTCTCTCTCTTCTATATATCTCTCCCTGCTCCTCTCTCTCTCTTCTATATATCTCTCCCTGCTCTCTCTCTTCTATATATCTCTCCCTGCTCTCTCTCTTCTATATATCTCTCCCTGCTCTCTCTCTTCTATATATCTCTCCCTGCTCTCTCTCTTCTATATATCTCTATATATCTCTCCTCTCTCTCTCTCTCTCCTATATATATCTCTCCCTCCCTCTCTCTCTCTCTCTCCTATATATCTCTCCCTGCTCTCTCTCTTCTATATATCTCTCCCTGCCCTCTCTCTCTCTTCTATATATCTCTCCCTGCTCATCTCTTCTATATATCTCTCCCTGCTCTCTCTCTCCTTCTATATATCTCTCCCTGCTCTCTCTCTTCTATATATCTCTCCCTGCTCTCTCTCTCCTATATATATATCTCCCTGCTCTCTCTCTTCTATATATCATTTCCTTCTCTCTCCTATATATCTCTCTCTATATATCTCTCCTGCTCACTCTCTTCTATATATCTCTCCCTGCTTCTCTTCTATATATCTCTCCTATATATCTCTCCCTGCTCTCTCTCTTCTATATATCTCTCTCTTCTATATATCTCTCCCTGCTCTCTCTCTTCTATATCTCTCCCTGCTCTCTCTCTTCTATATATCTCTCCCTGCTCTCTCTCTTCTATATATCTCTCCTGCTCTCTCTCTCCTATATATCTCTCCCTGCTCTCTCTCCTATATATCTCTCCCTGCTCACTCTCTTCTATATATCTCTCCCTGCTCACTCTCTGCTATATATCTCTCCCTCTCTCTCTCTCTCCTATATATCTCTCCCTGCTCTCTCTCTCCTATATATCTCTCCTCTCCCTGCTCTCTCTCTCCTATATATCTCTCTCTGCTCTCTCTCTTCTATATATCTCTCCTGCTCACTCTCTTCTATATATCTCTCCCTGCTCTCTCTCTCTTCTATATATCTCTCCCTGCTCTCTCTCTCTCCTATATATCTCTCCCTGCTCACTCTCTTCTATATATCTCTCCCTGCTCTCTCTCTCCTATATATATCTCTCCCTGCTCTCTCTCTCCTATATATCTCTTCCTGCTCTCTCTCCTATATATCTCTTCCTGCTCTCTCTTCTATATATCTCTCCCTGCTCACTCTCTTCTATATCTCTCCCCTCTCTCTCACTCTCCCTGCTCTTCTTCTATATCTCTCCCTGCTCACTCTCTTCTATATATCTCTCCCTGCTCACTCTCTTCTATATATCTCTCCCTGCTCTCTCTCTTCTATATATCTCTCCCTGCTCCTCTCTCTTCTATATATCTCTCCCTATATCTCTCTCTCTTCTATATATATATATCTCTCCTGCTCTCTCTCTTCTATATATCTCTCCCTGCTCTCTCTCTTCTATATATCTCTCCCTCTCTCTCTCTCCTATATCTCTCCCTGCTCTCTCTCTCTATATATCTCTCCCTGCTCTCTTCTCACTATATCTCTCCCTGCTCTCTCTTCTATATATCTCTCCCTGCTCTCTCTCTTCTATATATCTCTCCCTCTATATATCTCTCCCTGCTCACTCTCTCTTCTATATATCTCTCCCTGCTCACTCTCTTCTATATATCTCTCCCTGCTCTCTCTCTTCTATATATCTCTCCTGCTCTCTCTTCTATATATCTCTCCCTGCTCACTCTCTTCTATATATCTCTCCCTGCTCACTCTCTTCTATATATCTCTCCCTGCTCTCTCTCTCTATATATCTCTCCCTGCTCACTCTCTTCTATATATATCTCCCTCTCTCTCTCCTATATCTCTCCCTCTCTCTCTCCTATATATCTCTCCCTGCTCTCTCTTCTATATATCTCTCTCCCTGCTCACTCTCTTCTATATATCTCTCCCTGCTCTATATATCTCTCCCTGCTCTCTCTCTTCTATATATCTCTCCCCCTCTCTCTCTCTCTATATATCTCTCCCTGCTCTCTCTCTTCTATATATCTCTCCCTGCTCTCTCTCTGCTCTCTTCTATATATCTCTCCCTGCTCTCTCTCTCTTCTATATATCTCTCCTGCTCTCTCTCTTCTATATATCTCTCCCTGCTCACTCTCTTCTATATATCTCTCCCTGCTCACTCTCTTCTATATATCTCTCCCTGCTCTCTCTCTTCTATATATCTCTCCCTGCTCTCTCTCTTCTATATATCTCTCCCTGCTCTCTCTCTCTATATATCTCTCCCTGCTCTCTCTCTTCTATATATCTCTCCCTGCTCACTCTCTTCTATATATCTCTCCCTGCTCACTCTCTCCTATATATCTCTCCCTGCTCTCTCTCTCTCTCTATATATCTCTCCCTGCTCTCTCTCTCCTATATATCTCTCCCTGCTCTCTCTCTTCTATATATCTCTCCCTGCTCTCTCTCTCCTATATATCTCTCCCTGCTCTCTCTCTCCTATATATCTCTCCCTGCTCTCTCTCTTCTATATATCTCTCCCTGCTCTCTCTTCTATATATCTCTCCCTGCTCTCTCTCTCTCTATATATCTCTCCCTGCTCTCTCTCTCTTCTATATATCTCTCCCTGCTCTCTCTCTTCTATATATCTCTCCCTGCTCTCTCTCTTCTATATATCTCTCCCTGCTCTCTCTCTTCTATATATCTCTCCCTGCTCTCTCTCTCCTATATATCTCTCCCTGCTCTCTCTCTTCTATATATCTCTATATATCTCTCCCTGCTCTCTCTCCTGCTCTTCTCTCTTCTATATATCTCTCCCTGCTCTCTCTCTCTATATATCTCTCCCTGCTCTCTCTCTCTATATATCTCTCCTGCTCTCTCTCTCTCCCTATATATCTCTCCCTCTCTCTCTTCTCTCTCCTATATATCTCTCCCTGCTCTCTCTCTTCTATATATCTCTCCTGCTCTCTCTCTCTATATATCTCTCCCTGCTCTCTCTCTATTCTATATATCTCTCCTGCTCTCTCTCTCTTATATATCTCCCTCTCTCTCTCTCTCCTATATATCTCTCCCTGCTCTCTCTCTTCTATATATCTCTCCCTGCTCTCTCTCTCCTATCTGCTCTCTCTCTCCTATCTCTCCTGCTCTCTCTCTTCTATATATCTCTCCCTGCTCTCTCTCTTCTATATATCTCTCCTGCTCTCTCTCTCCTATATATCTCTCCCTGCTCTCTCTCTGCTCACTCTCTTCTATATATCTCTCCCTGCTCTCTCTCTCCTATATATCTCTCCCTGCTCTCTCTCTCTATATATATATCTCTCCCTGCTCTCTCTCTATATATCTCTCTGCTATATATCTCCTCTCTCTATATATCTCTCTCCCTGCTCTCTTCTATATATCTCTCCCTGCTCTCTCTCTTCTATATATCTCTCCCTGCTCTATATATCTCTCCCTCTCTCTCTCTATATATCTCTCCCTGCTCACTCTCTTCTATATATATCTCTCCCTGCTCTCTCTCTTCTATATATCTCTCTCTCTTCTATATATCTCTCCCTGCTCTCTCTCTTCTATATATCTCTCCCTGCTCTCTCTCTCTATATATCTCCCTGCTCTATCTCTCTCTGCTCCTCTCTCTCTATATATCTCTCCCTGCTCTCTCTCTCCTATATATATCTCTCCCTGCTCTCTCTCTTCTATATCTCTCCCTGCTCTCTCTCTTCTATATATCTCTCTCTCTCTCTCTTCTATATATCTCTCCCTGCTCTCTCTCTCCTATATATCTCTCCCTCTCTCTCTCCTCTCACTCTCTTCTATATATCTCTCCCTGCTCACTCTCTTCTATATATCTCTCCCTGCTCTCTCTCTTCTCTCTTCTATATATCTCTCTTCTCCCTCTCTCTCTTCTATATATCTCTCCCTGCTCTCTCTCTCTTCTATATATCTCTCCTGCTCTCTATCTCTTCTATATATCTCTCCCTGCTCTCTCTCTTCTATATATCTCTCCATAATATATATATATCTCCCTGCTCTCTCTTATATATCCTGCTCTCTCTCTTCTATATATCTCTCCCTGCTCTCTCTCTTCTATATATCTCTCCCCTGCTCTCTCTCTTCTATATATCTGCTCTCTCTCTCCTGCTCCCTGCTCTCTCCTATATATATCTCTCCTGCTCTCTCTCTCTCTATATATCTCTCCCTGCTATCTCTCTTCTATATATCTCTCCCTGCTCTCTCTCTCTATATATCTCTCCCTGCTCTCTCTCTTCTATATATCTCTCCCTGCTCTCTCTTCTATATATCTCTCCCTGCTCTCTCTCTCTATATCTCTCTCCTGCTCACTCTCTTCTATATCTCTCCCTGCTCTCTCTCTCCTATATCTCTCCCTGCTCTATATATCTCTCTCCTATATATCTCTCCCTGCTCTCTCTCTTCTATATATCTCTCCCTGCTCACTCTCTCTCTATATCTCTCTCCCTGCTCTCTCTCTTCTATATATCTCTCCTGCTCTCTCTCTTCTATATATCTCTCCCTGCTCTCTCTCTCTATATATCTCTCCCTGCTCTCTCTCTCTTCTATATATCCCTCTCTCCTCTCTATATACTCTCTTCTATATATCTCTCTCTCTTCTATATATCTCTCCCTGCTCTCTCTCTTCTATATATCTCTCCTGCTCTCTCTCTTCTATATATCTCTCCTGCTCTCTCTCTTCTATATATCTCTCCCTGCTCACTCTCTTCTATATATCTCTCCCTGCTCTCTCTCTCTATATATCTCTCCCTCCTGCTCTCTCTTCTATATATATATATCTCTCCTGCTCTCTCTCTTCTATATATCTCTCCCTGCTCTCTCTCTATATATCTCTCCCTGCTCTTCTCTTCTATATATCTCTCCTGCTCACTCTCTTCTATATATCTCTCCCTGCTCTCTCTCTTCTATATATCTCTCCCTGCTCTCTCTCTTCTATATATCTCTCCCTGCTCTCTCTCTTCTATATATCTCTCCCTGCTCTCTCTCTTCTATATATCTCTCCCTGCTCTCTCTCTATATATCTCTCCCTCTCTATATATCTCTCCCTGCTCTCTCTCTTCTATATATCTCTCCCTGCTCTCTCTCTTCTATATATCTCTCCCTGCTCTCTCTCTCTCCCTATATCTCTTCTATATATCTCTCCCTGCTCTCTCTCTTCTCCCTGCTCTATATATCTCTCCCTGCTCTCTCTCTTCTATATATCTCTCCCTGCTCTCTCTCTCTTCTATATCTCTCTCCCTGCTCTCTCTCTTCTATATATCTCTCCCTGCTCTCTCTCTATATATCTCTCCCTGCTCTCTCTATATATCTCTCCTACTCTCTTCTATATATCTCTCCTGCTCTCTCTCTTCTATATATCTCTCCCTGCTCTCTCTCTTCTATATCTCTCCTGCTCATCTCTCTCTCTATATATCTATATATCTCCCTGCTCTCTCTCTCCTATATATCTCTCCCTGCTCTCTCTCCTATATATCTCTCCCTGCTCTCTCTCTTCTATATATCTCTCCTGCTCACTCTCTTCTATATATCTCTCCCTGCTCTCTCTTCTATATATCTCTCCCTGCTCTCTCTTCTATATATCTCTCCCTGCTCTCTCTCTTCTATATATCTCTCCCTGCTCTCTCTCTTCTATATATCTCTCCTATATATCTCTCCCTGCTCTCTCTCTTCTATATATCTCTCCCTGCTCTCTCTCTTCTATATATCTCTCCCTGCTCTCTCTCTGCTATATATATCTCTCCCTGCTCTCTCTCTTCTCTTCTCTTCTCTATCCCTCTCTCTTCTATATATCTCTCCCTGCTCTCTTCTCTATATATCTCTCCCTGCTCTCTTCTCTATCTCTCCTGCTATATATCTCTCCCTCTATATATCTCTCCCTGCTCTCCTATATATCTCTCCCTGCTCTCTCTCTTCTATATATCTCTCCCTGCTCTCTCTCTTCTATATATCTCTCCTGCTCTCTCTTCTATATATCTCTCCCTGCTCTCTCTCTTCTATATATCTCTCCTGCTCTCTCTCTCTATATATCTCTCCCTGCTCTCTCTCTTCTATATATCTCTCCCTGCTCTCTCTCTCCTATATATCTCTCCCTCTCTCTCTATATATCTCTCCCTGCTCTCTCTTCTATATATCTCTCCCTGCTCTCTCTCTTCTATATATCTCTCCCTCCTCCCTGCTCTCTCTTCTATATATCTCTCCCTGCTCTCTCTCTTCTATCTCTCCCTGCTCTCTCTCTCTATATATCTATATATCTCTCCTATCTCTCCTCTCTCTCTCTATATATCTCTCCTGCTCTCTCTATCTCTCCCTGCTCTCTCTCTTCTATATATCTCTCCCTGCTCTCTCTCTCTATATCTCTCTCCTATCTCTCTCTCCTATCTCTCCCTGCTCTCTCTCTCTATATATCTCTCCCTGCTCTCTCTCTCCTATATATCTCTCCCTGCTCTCTCTCTCTATATATCTCTCCCTGCTCTCTCTCTCTATATATCTCTTCTATCTATCTATATATCTCTCCTGCTCTCTCTTCTATATATCTCTCCCTGCTCTCTCTCTTCTATATATCTCTCCCTGCTCTCTCTCTTCTATATATCTCTCCCTGCTCTCTCTATATCTCTCCTGCTCTCTCTCTTCTATATATCTCTCCTCTCTTCTATATATCTCTCCTGCTCTCTCTTCTATATATCTCTCCCTCTCTCTCTTCTATATATCTCTCCCTCTCTCTCTATATATATCTCTCCCTGCTCTCTCTCTTCTATATATCTCTCCCTGCTCTCTATATATCTCTCTTCTATATATCTCTCCTGCTCTCTCTCTCTCTATATATCTCTCCCTGCTCTCTCTCTTCTATATATCTCTCCCTGCTCTCTCTCTCTATATATCTCTCCCTGCTCTCTCTCTCTATATATCTCTCCCTGCTCTCTCTCTTCTATATATCTCTCCCTATATATCTCTCACTCTCTTCTATATATCTGCTCTCTCTTCTATATATCTCTCCCTGCTCACTCTTCTATATATCTCTCCTGCTCACTCTCTTCTATATATCTCTCCCTGCTCACTCTCTTCTATATATCTCTCCCTGCTCTCTCTCTCCTATATATCTCTCCTGCTCTCTCTCCTATATATCTCTCCCTGCTCTCTCTCTTCTATATATCTCTCCTGCTCACTCTCTTCTATATATCTCTCCCTGCTCTCTCTTCTATATATCTCTCCTGCTCACTCTCTTCTATATATCTCTCCTGCTCTCTCTCTCCTATATATCTCTCCCTGCTCTCTCTCTTCTATATATCTCCCTGCTCTCTCTCTCTTCTATATATCTCCCTGCTCTCTCTCTTCTATATATCTCTCCCTGCTCTCTCCTATATATCTCTCCCTGCTCTCTCTCTCTCCTCTATATATCTCTTCCCTCTCTCTCTCCTATATATCTCTCCTGCTCTCTCTCTCTATATATCTCTCCCTGCTCTCTCTTCTATATATCTCTCCCTGCTCACTCTCTTCTCTTCTATATATCTCTCCTGCTCTCTCTCTTCTATATATCTCTCCCTGCTCTCTCTTCTATATATCTCTCCCTGCTCTCTCTCTTCTATATATCTCTCCTCTCTCTCTCTTCTATATATCTCTCCCTGCTCTCTCTCTCTATATATCTCTATCTCTCTCCTGCTCTCTCTCTCTATATATATCTCTCCTGCTCTCTCTTCTATATATCTCTTCTATATATCTCTCCTGCTCCCTCTTCTATATATCTCTTCTGCTATCTCTTCTCTCCCTGCTCTTCTCTCTCCTGCTCTCTCTCTTCTATATATCTCTCCCTCTCTCTCCTATATATCTCTCCCTGCTCTCTCTCTCCTATATATCTCTCCCTGCTCTCTCTCTTCTATATATCTCTCCCTGCTCTCTCTCTTCTATATATCTCTCCCTGCTCTCTCTCTTCTATATATCTCTCCCTGCTCTCTCTCTCTATATATCTCTCCTGCTCTCTCTGCTCTCCTATATATATCTCCCTCTCCTCTCTCTCTATATATCTCTAAATATATACTCTCTTCTATATCTCTCCCTGCTCTCCCTCTCTCTCTTCTATATATCTCTCCTGCTCTCTCTCTTCTATATATCTCCCTGCTCTCTCTCTCTCTCTATATATCTCTCCCTGCTCTCTTCTATATATCTCTCCCTGCTCACTCTCTCTATATATCTCTCCCTGCTCTCTCTCTCTATATATATATCTCTCCTGCTCTCTCTCTCTCTCTCTCTATATATCTCTCCCTGCTCTCTCTCTTCTATATATCTCTCCCTGCTCACTCTCTTCTATATATCTCTCTCCCTGCTCACTCTCTCTCTATATATCTCTCCCTGCTCTCTCTCTCTATCTCTCCTAATATATATCTCTCTCTCCTGCTCTATATACTCTCTCTCCCTGCTCTCTCTCTATATATCTCTCTCCTCTCTCTCTCTCTCCTATATATCTCTCCCTGCTCTCTCTCTTCTATATATCTCTCCCTGCTCTCTCTCTTCTATATATCTCTCCTGCTCTCTCTCTTCTATATATCTCTCCTGCTCTCTATATCTCTCCATATATATCTCTCCCTGCTCTCTCTCTATATATCCCTGCTCTCTCTCTTCTATATATCTCTCCCTGCTCTCTCTCTCTATATATCTCTCCCTCTCTCCTCTCTCTATCTCTCTCTCTCCTATATCTCTCTCTCTCTCTTCTATATATATATCTCCTCTCCTCTCTTCTATATATCTCTCCCTGCTCTCTCTCTCTCTCTATATATCTCTCCCTCTCCTCTCTTCTATATATCTCTCCCTGCTCTCTCTCTATATATCTCTCCTCCCTGCTCTCTCTCTCTCTCTATATATCTCTCCTCTGCTCTCTCTCTCTCTATATATCTATATATCTCTCCCTGCTCTCTCTCTCCTATATATCTCTCCCTGCTCACTCTCTTCTATATATCTCTCTCCTATATATCTCTCCCTGCTCTCTCTTCTATATATCTCTCTCCTATCTCTCTCTCTCTTCTATATATCTCTCCCTGCTCCTCTCTTCTATATATCTCTCTCTCTCTCTCTCTTCTATATATCTCTCTCTCTCTCTATATATCTCTCCCTCTCTATATATATCTCTCCTGCTCTCTCTTCTATATATATCTCCCTGCTCTCTCTCCTATATATCTCCCTCTCTCTCTTCTATATATCTCTCCCTGCTCTCTCTCTTCTATATATCTCTCCCTGCTCTCTCTCTTCTATATATCTCTCCCTGCTCACTCTCTTCTATATATCTCTCTCCCTGCTGCTCTCTCTCTTCTATATATCTCTCCCTGCTCTCTCTTCTATATATCTCTCCCTGCTCTCTCTCTCTCTATATATCTCTCCCTGCTCTCCTGCTCTCTTCTATATATATCTCTCTCTCTATATATCTCTCCCTGCTCACTGTCTCTATATATCTATATATCTCTCCCTGCTCTCTCTCTCCTATATATCTCTCCCTGCTCTCTCTCTTCTATATATCTCCCTGCTCTCTCTCTTCTATATATATCTCCCCTCTCTCTATATATCTCTCCCTGCTCTCTCTCTCTTCTATATATCTCTCCTCTGCTCTATATATCTCTCCCTGCTCTTCTATATATCTCTGCCCTCTCTAATATACTCTCTTCTATATATCTCTCTCTGCTCTCTCTCTTCTATATATCTCTCCCTGCTCACTCTCTTCTATATATCTCTCCCTGCTCACTCTCTTCTATATATCTCTCCCTGCTCACTCTCTTCTATATATCTCTCCCTGCTCACTCTCTTCTATATATCTCTCCCTGCTCTCTCTCTTCTATATATCTCTCCCTGCTCTCTCTCTCTCTTCTATATATCTCTCCCTGCTCACTCTCTTCTATATATCTCTCCCTGCTCTCTCTCTTCTATATATCTCTCCCTGCTCACTCTCTTCTATATATCTCTCCCTGCTCACTCTCTTCTATATATCTCTCCCTGCTCACTCTCTTCTATATATCTCTCCCTGCTCTCTCTCTCCTATATATCTCTCCCTCTCTCTCTCTTCTATATATCTCTCCCTGCTCTCTCTATCTCTTATATATATCTCTCCCTGCTCTCCTGCTCTCTCTTCTATATATCTCTCCCCTGCTCTCTCTATATATCTCTCCCTGCTCTCTCTCTTCTATATATCTCTCCCTGCTCTCTCTCTCTATATATCTCTCCCTGCTCTCTCTCTTCTATATATATCTCTCCCTGCTCACTCTCTTCTATATATCTCTCCCTGCTCTCTCTCTCTATATATCTCTCCCTGCTCTCTCTATATATCTCTCTTCTATATATCTCTCCCTGCTCTCTCTCTTCTATATATCTCTCCCTGCTCTCTCTCTTCTATATATCTCTCCCTCCTGCTCACTCTCTTCTATATATCTCCCTGCTCTCTCTCTTCTATATATCTCTCCCTCTCTCTCTCTCTATATATCTCTCCCTGCTCTCTCCTATATATCTCTCTTCTATATATCTCTCCCTGCTCTCTCTCTTCTATATATCTC
This sequence comes from Oncorhynchus keta, assembly GCF_023373465.1. NCBI lineage: Eukaryota > Metazoa > Chordata > Actinopteri > Salmoniformes > Salmonidae > Oncorhynchus > Oncorhynchus keta. The sequence continues at coordinate 7,761,257 of NC_068440.1, forward strand.
TCCCTGCTCTCTCTCTCCTATATATCTCTCCCTGCTCTCTCTCTCCTATATATCTCTCCCTGCTCTCTCTCTTCTATATTATATATCTCTCCCTGTCTCTCTCTCTTCTATATATCTCTCCTGCTCTCTCCTATATATCTCTCCCTGCTCTCTCTCTTCTATATATCTCTCCCTGCTCTCTCTCTTCTATATATCTCTCCCCTGCTCTCTCTCTTCTATATATCTCTCCCTGCTCTCTCTCTTCTATATATCTCTCCCTGCTCACTCTCTTCTATATATCTCTCCCTGCTCTCTCTCTTCTATATATCTCTCCCTGCTCACTCTCTCTCTTGCTCTCTCTCTTCTATATATCTCTCCCTGCTCTCTCTCTTCTATATATCTCTCCCTGCTCCTGCTCTCTTCTATATATCTCTCCCTGCTATATATCTCTCCCTGCTCTCTCTCTTCTATATATCTCTCCCTGCTCTCTCTCTCCTATATATCTCTCCCTGCTCTCTCTCCTATATATCTCTCTCTCCTCATATATATCTCTCCCTGCTCACTCTCTCTATATATCTCTATATCTCTCCTGCTCTCTCTCTCTCTCTTCTATATATCTCTCCCTGCTCTCTCTCTTCTATATATCTCTCCCTGCTCTCTCTCTCTCTCTATATATCTCTCCCTGCTCTCTCTCTCCTATATATCTCTCCCTGCTCTCTCTCTCCTATATATCTCTCCCTGCTCTCTCTCTTCTATATATCTCTCCCTGCTCTCTCTCTTCTATATATCTCTCCCTGCTCTCTCTCTCCTATATATCTCTCCCTGCTCTCTCTCTCCTATATATCTCTCCCTGCTCTCTCTCTCCTATATATCTCCCTGCTCTCTCTCTCTATATATCTCTCCCTGCTCTCTCTCTTCTATATATCTCTCCCTGCTCTCTCTCTCCTATATATCTCTCCCTGCTCTCTCTCTATATATCTCTCCCTGCTCTCTCTCTTCTATATATCTCTCCCTGCTCTCTCTCTCTCTATATATCTCTCCCTGCTCTCTTCTCTTCTATATATCTCTCCCTGCTCACTCTCTTCTATATATCTCTCCTGCTCACTCTCTTCTATATATCTCTCCCTCTCTCTTCTATATATCTCTCCCTGCTCTCTCTCTCCTATATATATCTCTCTGCTCTCTCTCTTCTATATATCTCTCCCTGCTCACTCTCTTCTATATATCTCTCCCTGCTCTCTCTCTCCTATATATCTCTCCATGCTCACTCTCTTCTATATATCTCTCCCTGCTCACTCTCTTCTATATATCTCTCCCTGCTCTCTCTCTCCTATATCTCTATCTCTCACTCATCTCCATCTTTCTCTCTCTTTTCCTAGTCTGTCTGTCTGTCTGGGGTCTTCTGAGACATGTGTGTCACCATCAAATCCCATCCTTTCTTCCTACTCTCTCTCTCACATATCAGATTGTTGGACTCTGTCAGGGGACCAGGATCTGGCAGTGCCCTCGCCCCATCTGTTAGACAGAGACTGATTGAGTGAGAGAGCGAGGGGAAGAGAGAGGGGGGGCATGTGTGAATGTGGGATGTGTGTGTGTGTGCTTGTACAGGAATGTGTAAATGTGTCTGTGTGCATGAGAATTTACGTTCGATCATGTCTGTGCAAATGCACGTGCACCCATGTGGGTAAATGGAAATACCTGTGTATTTGTGTTCGGGACTTTGTGTTAGTGTGTGTATGGCCCATGGGAACTTATGTGTGAGCGTGTATGTGGTCTGTGTGAGTGCGTATGTATGTGCATTTATGGATGCCTGTACAACATGTGAGATCGCGTGTGCGCATGGACATTTATACATGTATGAGTGTCTATGCGGTGAGTATACGCCGGGAGATAGAGAGGGGAACTGTGTCTGTGTGACTACATGAAAGCCCATGAGGAGCCACATAGCTCCACTCACTAATCAAACGCTGAGAGGACAGCCTGCAGGGCCCCCCAAAAAATATGTTGCAACACAGTGCTGCCACCTGCTGTTCACCAGCTGTAACTGTGGCCTGATACAGTAAGTGCAACTGCACTGGTGCCAACAGACTGCCAGAGGCAGACAGGGTACACCCTGTCCTCGGGATATGGACTGCACTGCTCTGCTCTGCTCAGAGAACTGCAACCACTGGCCCCGTTCAAATTCTTTAAACACGCCTCCTTCCTTTATCCTGTCCCTGAGGTGCTATCCCCGATTAGAAATGGAGTGTCAGGTGAACGGGGCCTGTGTGTATCAGCGAGGAAGAGGAAGTCAAAATACAAGGTCCATATTTGGTCGATATTCCAGTGAGGCAAAAACAGGTGGGGAAAAAAAGGGGTAAGATATTCAGGCTGTTGTATCTCAGAAGAGTTAATACACATACTCTGTATGCTGGAATTCACTCCATATGATCACATAATCAGTGCCTAATTCATCCAAGATTACCCAACAGAGCCAGGGGAATGCAAATCAGTGTGATAGCAGCGATGTTTAATTCCAATTTAACTCAAACAGCAGATGGGTTTGACTGAGATGTGAGGTGGGAGATAGAAAGGAGAGCCGAAGATTCTCTTCGTCCAGAAATGAGATCATCACCCCTAGATAATGTCCATTGCAAATTAATTGACTCCTGATTTGTCTCCACATTCACGTTGAAGGAAAAAGGAAACCGCACACTGCTCTTGATAGTATCCCCGATCTTTAATAAGCTGACGTATCGGCCACACGGCCTTCGTCACATTCCACATTCACTTACCATGAAGATCAGCACATTTCTGGGTTCTGGGAATCCTAAGGGAGGAACGTAAAGCTCCAAAAAGTTATTTCCCGAAATAGTTGAGAGTATATAACTTGTGTCAACCTTCGGAATCGTTTTGTAAGCGCTCATTTAACAAGAACGTTGTCACATGAAAGCATGAAGTGAAAATGAAACAGTGCCCCTGAAAGAAATGATTAAACCACAAAAATAATGTGCTAAAGTATGTACTGTACTACGTTAGCACACTGTATTGTGCTAATAATTGCCATTTTTGCAGTAGGCTTTAAGGCTGCCGGTGCCATATTTGATCAGGCTGCAGCACCATTGTTTGCTACTAAGAGGGATTTCAGGGGTGTATTCATTAGTCGGATTCTGTTGCAAAAACGTTTTGCAACGGAAACTGCTTACCATATACTCTAGGAACCAAGTGGAAGCATGTACAGCAAACACAATCAAGCGGGGAGGGGCCTACCTGAATTTGTCCAATAGAAACTCTTGTTTCTGTCGCAAAACATTTTACAGCCGACCAAACATTTTGCAACGGAATCCGACTAATGAATTAACCCCAGCGGTCTTTTCTCTAGATTCCACACCTCTTTTAGCGGAAAATAGACAGAGTGGTTCAGAGCCATCCGCATCCCTTGGACCTTACATTTTCTGGGATTACTTCTTTTAAGGGTTTTACCTTTGGATTTCAAATAGTTCTTGGAATTTGGGACTTTTTTCCCAATACTACATTTTTCAGTTACATTGTGAATTTGCTCATTGGGGTTTGTGTCTGTGACAAGACTATTCATTAGTTGAATGAATCATTGTTGAGGATCATTATTGTGATGTTAATGTGGAACCATTTTGATTTTCCTTTCCATACAGAAGTATTACACTGACCTCAGTAAAATATCAAGTTTGAGGTTCACAAAACTTTGTTACGACATATTAGCTCTAATAGTTCTATAGAAGACAAATCCTCCCATCTCCATCCAGTGAGGAAAGAAGTGGTGTGATTGAAATATAATTCAACACAACAGCTACTGTAGGTCACCTATACCGGAGTTGAGACCCTACAAAAGAGTGTCCTTGAACACAAAATCCCATCATTTTACCACAAAGTCGACAAACATGCAGAGAAATTCCCGATAGCAAACCGAAATCATCATAGTCCTAGAAATGTAATCTCATGGAACTATGACACTAGTCACAAAACCATAAAATCCATGGTATTCAGGGAACAGATACAATTGAGGCTCTACGTGATCTTTTATTTTACCTTTATTTTACTAGGCAAGTCAGTTAAGAACAAATTCTTATTTTCAATGATGGCCTCAGAACAGTGGCTGTTCAGGGGCAGAATGACAGATTTGTACCTTGTCAGCTCGGGGATTTGAACATGCAACCTTCCGGTTACTAGTCCAACGCTCTAACCACTAGGCTACCCTGCCGCTCAGTCTCTCCTGAGTTACGTTCTGGGAGCCCCCTGTGCACACTGGTATTCATCCTAACTTTGATCTGTCAATGAAGCAAGCATACACTGCGTATACAAAACATTAGGAACACCTGCCTCATATGGAGTTGAACTGCCTTTTGTCCTCAGGACAGCCTTCATTTGGTCGGGACATGGACTCTACAAGGTGGCTCATGTTGACTCCAACGCTTCCCACAGCTGTTTCAAGTAAGCTGGATGTCCTTTGCGGTGGTTTCGTGATACACACAGGAAACTGTGGAGCGTGAGAAACCCAGCAGCCTTGCAGTTCTTGACACAAACCAGTGAACCTGGCACCCACGACCCCCACCCCGTTCAAAGGCGCATACAGTTGAAGTCGGAAGTTCACATACACGTAGGTTGGAGTCATTAAAACTAGTTCACATACACTTAGTTTGGAGTCATTAAAACTCATTTTTCAACCACTCCACAAGTTACTTGTTGACAGAATATAGTTTTGGCAAGTCGGTTAGGACATCTACTGTGTGCATGACACAAGTAATTATTCCAGCAATTGTTTACAGACAGATTATTTCACTTATAATTCACTCTATCACAATTCCAGTGGGTCAGAAGTTTACATACACTAAGTTGACTGTGCCTTTAAACAGCTTAGACAATTCCAGAAAGTGATGTTATGGCTTTAGAAGCTTCTGATAGGCTAATTGACATAATTTGAGTCAATTGGAGGTGTACCTGTGGATGTGTTTCAAGGCCTACCTTCAAATTCAGTGCCTCTTTGCTTGACATCATGGGAAAATCAAAAGAAACCAGCCAAGACCTCTGGTTCATCCTTGGGAGAAATTTCCAAACGCCTGAAGGTACCACGTTCATCTGTACAAACAATAGAACGCAAGTATAAACACCATGGGATCACGCAGCCGTCATACTGCTCATGAAGGAGAAGCGTTCTGTCTCCCTGAAGATGAACGTATTTTGGTGCGAAAAGTGCAAATCAATCCCAGAACAACAACAAAGGACCTTGTGATGGTGCTGGAGGAAACCGGCACAAAAGTATCTACAGTGGGGCAAAAAAGTATTTAGTCAGCCACCAATTGTGCAAGTTCTCCCACTTAAAAAGATGAGAGAGGCCTGTAATATTCATCATAGGTATACTTCAACTATGACAAACAAAATGAGAAACAAAAATCCAGAAAATCATTGCAGGATTTTTTATGAATTTATTTGCAAATTATGGTGGAAAATAAGTATTTGGTCAATAACAAAAGTTTATCTCAATACTTTGTTATATACCCTTTGTTGGCAATGACAGAGGTCAAACGTTTTCTGTAAGTCTTCACAAGGTTTTCACACACTGTTGCTGGTATTTTGGCCCATTCCTCCATGCAGATCTCCTCTAGAGCAGTGATGTTTTGGGGCTGTTTCTGGGCAACACGGACTTTCAACTCCCTCCAAAGATTTTCTATGGGGTTGAGATCTGGAGACTGGCTAGGCCCCTCCAGGACCTTGAAATGCTTCTTACGAAGCCACTCCTTCGTTGCCCGGGTGGTGTGTTTGGGATCATTGTCATGCTGAAAGAACAAGCTACGTTTCATCTTCAATGCCCTTGCTGATGGTAGGCTTTGTTACTTTGGTCCCAGCTCTCTGCAGGTCATTCACTAGGTCCCCCCGTGTGGTTCTGGGATTTTTGCTCACCGTTCTTGTGATCATTTTGACCCCACTGGGTGAGATCTTGCGTGGAGCCCCAGATCGAGGGAGATTATCAGTGGTCTTGTATGTCTTCCATTTCCTAATAATTGCTCCCACAGTTGATTTCTTCAAACCAAGCTGCTTACCTATTGCAGATTCAGTCTTCCCAGCCTGGTGCAGGTCTACAATTTTGTTTCTGGTGTCCTTTGACAGCTCTTTGGTCTTGGCCATAGTGGAGTTTGGAGTGTGACTCTTTGAGGTTGTGGACAGGTGTCTTTTATACTGATAACAAGTTCAAACAGGTGCCATTAATACAGGTAACGAGTGGAGGACAGAGGAGCCTCTTAAAGAAGAAGTTACAGGTCTATGAGAGCCAGAAATCTTGCTTGTTTGTAGGTGACCAAATACTTATTTTCCACCATAATTTTCAAATAAATTCATTAAAAAAATATTTTTCACATCTGGTTTCATTTGCGTTAATTTCTGTGTGTATAATGGTAACCTGTTGCCTGCCTAAGTTTGTTACGGGATTAGTCTTTTGTTGTGAGGTGCTCGGTTCGGTTCCCCCGTTATTTGTTTTCACGGGTATATATATCACAAATATATGAGTGTCGGAACTTTGTTTGTTCCTCCGTGCCCTGCACGGCTTCTCTGTGGTCGAGGGCGTTGTACCCTTTGATTGTGCCATTCCTGTGTTGGTGGACTTTCTTATTAAAAAAACGCCTCTCAGACATCCCTTCTCAGACATCCCTGCGTCTGACTCCTACACCTACCACCTAGACGCACATTGTCACAGATTGAAGTGGATTTAACAAGTGACATCAATAAGGGATCATATTTGTTCTTGGATTCACCTGGGCAGTCTTATGTTATGTTATGTATACTCAGTGTACATTCAGGATGTGATACTGATTTTCACATTGGATCTTGATAATGATCTCACAGTCATCCTATGAGAGTCCTCCAGCCTAGTGTGAATAAAAACCAGCAATGTACAGGGCATCTCACGACCAGGTTTGGGAGTAGCTAATCTAACTCAAACTACTAACGCACCCATAGGCTAAACACAGTACATACATAGTTCGGTACATTGACTGTAGGTCATTTCAGGCCACAGTCCAATATCTCTGGTGGCGAACGGAAAAGTCCTCTGACTCATGACAAAGAACTCTGGGATAGTTTTGAACAGATGTCTGATTAGACTTTTCTTTTCTTTGACTTCTCTACATTTATGGCCATTTATATGGGTCTGGGGAATAGATGGAGATGTACTCCGGTTCACAGGTGCACAGAGGTAGCCTCTATTGGTTCCATTCGTACATGATGTTCATTACGATTAATGAGCAGAAAACCTGCCAGGAGATAAAGGATGTCCAACGATAGAGTCAACCATGCAAATAAAAAGGAGGTTGTCGTGGGTTTGTGGCACAAAGATTAGACTCACCGAGACTATAAAACTGGAGAGGATTACAGTTTCACGCCACATTAGGACCCCCTCGCCAACTGAGTGGGGGGGGGGGGTCAAAGGTTATCGGCTGTATTTACAGAGTTGCTGGGTGTCAATCGGTCTATCTCTCAACCTGTTTGTCTCTCTGACTGGCTGACTTTCTTTTGACCTGTCTACCTCTTTTTTACCTGTCTGTCCATCTGTCCGTCTGTCTGCCTGCACTTGAAAAAAACAAAAACAGGGCTACAGAATTGATACGGTAAATGCATATTGAATTATTTTTTATTTCAACATACATTCAAGGGATGGAGACACTGATTTGACTTTTGGTGAAACTTCTATTTCAGATCGGGAACCGAAGAAATTGCAGGCTCCCTTATCAGGGAGATGTTGAGATTCTGCGATTGGGAGGTCTGAAAAATGGCATTTCAATGATTGGTTGTGGTAAGAAGCAATTCCGGATGAATGAAAATAATGTGACCTAATCACGGAGAGGGAATGTATAAAAGTGATCTGCAGAAAGCAGACAGGCTGAGATTCCTAAAGCTTTTGCAAAGTTAAGCTAATCGTTAATATCCGTTTTGTTGGCCAAAAACCAATGTTGCACTAAAGCTGATAAATAAATTATATATATATATATATAGTGACCGTCTCAAGGTGAATGCTGATGTGTTATTCCAATATGAGATATTCAGTATATTTTAACAAGCTTTTAAGACTGTTGTGTTATATGAAACACTCACGGGTTTACATTGAACTTTAGTAATGATGCATTGTAAATTTGCGTAGCAAGCGGTGCATAGCCAATGCTAAACCAGTGCTAAAACACAGTTTCAGCACCTTGGACCAGTCCTCATATGTATATTAACGCTGCACTTTGTAGCAACACACTTGAGCAATAATGACTCATAAAATGTGATGCCACATTAGAAATATTTCAGCACCATGGAAAGAGAAAACCCACTAAAGCCTTAAAGTCATTTTAGCTTGGACAGCGCCTCCATAGAGCTCTTAATGAGAGACTATTTCTCACAGCTCTGCTGGGCTGTGGTTATAGGCTGGAATGCCTGCTGATAGATAGACTGTCAATTGATTTGTTATTTTCCCCATTCCCCCTAAACTTCGAAGTGTTCAACTCTAGGTAATAAATTGAATGTCATTGGACATACTACTCTCGGACTTCTTGCAATCTCGCTACAGTTGTCAACATAGCAGACCTGGGTTCAAATAGTGTACATTTTCTTTGAAATACTTTAGCTGTGCTTGTTTGAGCTTGCCTGGTGCAATGGATTCAATGGAATATTAATTGTCCCAAAGGGGCAACCACCCACCTGACACACCAGGCAGGGACCCCAAACGCTAGAAGTAAACAAAATAAAACAATTAACGAGTAAAAGGTGGGTAGGGTTAAGGTTATGCAACATAAACACACATCTTCATTAGTCTTATTATACTGATGAGATGCACACTTACAACAGAGCTCACCGTGGACGGAATGTAAAGCTTGTTATAGGAACAGTGAGCGAGTTAATGAGCCAGGGAATGAGTGAGTGAAGGAGGGATCTTGCTCTTTTTTTGTTGTTGCTTAATTGTGTCATTAGTAACATACATGTCACCAGTGAATGCTCCTATCAAGGCTATACGTGTTCAGTGTATTACACGTCTCCATCGTTAAGTCTGCAGAGATACTGACATGCCGTGGATGTCGCTGTCTGGGCGCCTCTATTAGGTTCCCTCTCACCAAGGCTGGGAGTTTACAAATCATCCTCCCAATGATCTGGCAATGTCTCCTGTCAAATTAGCTTCGAGGCTTCCTTGACCTGGCCAAGTTGCAGATCTGGATCTACATGATATTTGGTGGTGAGAGAGACATGTTTGGTGAAAATGCACTATTAATACATTTTGATTTGATTTGTTTTTCAGGCGACTTTTTGTTGTTGTTGTTGCTTAAAATTGGTCTATTTTTGGGAGCAAGGAGTGTCACAAGACTTAAAGTGATAGTTCGCTCCAAAATCAAGGTTTGCCAGATGTTTTCAGAGCTCCACAGTGGGTTAACGGCCCCGTGCCCATCTGCTCCAGCTTTATATCCATATTCAGCTATATGCGCCTCGATCTCTATTTTCATCGTCTCTATTTACTTGGGATTGACGACTCGTCTTGACATCAGACCACTATTGAGCTCGGAAAGCATCTGACAAACTTTGAGTTATAGCCTTGTTAAATAGAAAATGGTATTGTCACTTCACTGTATTCAGTCAAGCTACCACTTCATTCATGCCTTTTGCCTCAACTTTCCTTTTCTGCCGTGAGGGGGAAAAATTAACGTGTCAATTGCTTGTGTTTTTTTAAATAGAAAAACTCAAGGCAATTAACTCCATTGTATTCCCAGTCAGAACAGAGAAAGGGAGAATTCTGACATAACATTTTTATTGTAGACTAAATTAAAAGTATGCCGTCATATTTCTCTGAGAATATCGCTTGCTTTTAAACTAAATTATTAACAAAGAATGAATATGCTGCTTTAATTGTGCCATTCCAGTACTGAGGCACCGCCTTCAAACGTGTGCAGAAGTGCAGTGAATTCTTCATGGCGGCTTTCCAATACAATTTGCCTGTAATTATTCTCTAAGATGAATAGATTGGTTAGCTTAGGAGGATTTGGTCAGCTTTCGGATCTCCTTGAGGTATTTAATGACACACTCAGAACCAGTGACTGTACAGAAATGATAGAGCTTGTAGGGTAACAGCCATGTGGTTTTATAGCCACTTAGTACTGTTTTACCTTTGGCAGCTTGTTTCAGCTGTTCAACGATTTGTAATAGATTCAGGAAAAGGCTCCTTCAGGTTCCTATCCCTCACCTCAATATTCCTCCCATTACTCTCGCTCTGACCTCACGACGAAGAGGTCAGTGCCCTGGTCTTCCAATTACAAAACAACAGGGTGACCAACCAAGACGAGTGTCCACTTTTCCCGTTAATTAGGCACTATTTTTTGTATGTTTCACAGAACCGATCGGCGGCGTGGCAGCTCTATATTTACGCAGGAAAACAAGCCTGTAGAAAAACACCAGTGGTTTCACAGAGAATGTGGATTCACTTGAAACATAACTGGAGACATAGACACAGAAGGCAGAGGCTCACGCTCGCGCGCGCCCCAGCACACACACACACACACACACACACACACACACACACACACACACACACACACACACACACACACACACACACACACACACACACACACACACACACTCACACACACACACCATTTCCCTTAATGATTACATCAAGATAAAAGGGACGTGCATGGTACAGAGGCGCATCTCTTCTCTTCCTCTCTGCTACAGTCAAACATTTTATGTCCAGCATAGAGGACAAAATGGCTGGTGCTCAGCAGAAAATATCAAAACAGGATTTCCCTCTGTTATTCCCCGTAAGGGCTAATTATAGCACCTATTTACAGAAGTAGAACAATTGCAAAAGCCTAATGTTGTGACATCAAATAATTACCAGATCAACGCAGACAGGATTACAGTAATTGAAAAACACATTATCCTTCAAAGGTGTGTCTCTAACATATGCATGAATAAGTTATTTATCCGTGTGTAACAGTTTCAAGTCCCAAAATTCCCTTACAGTGGAAAAAGTTCAGCCCAGAGTTGAATATTATAGCAAACAATAGCAATGATCATGTATTCCCCTAAGGCACACATAACCACAAAGTGCAAGGCTTGAATTCTCTTTAGTGTTGTTTTTTTATATTTTTTATAAAGGTATCTATAAACTGACTTATTTTTTGCTTGGAGAGAGAGAGAAGAGATGTGGGTGAGGGAGCAAGGAGGAGGAATATAGGTTTACAGATGGGTTATGGGTTTAAGGGGAGGGGAAAAGAGAGAGGGAAGGGAGGGGAAAAGAGAGAGGGAAGGGAGGGGAAAAGAGAGAGGGAAGGGAGGGGAAAAGAGAGAGGGAAGGGAAGGAGGGAGTGAGATGGAGGGAGAGTTCTAATAAATATCTTGACAGCATACTGATACACCACTGAGAGTGTGTATCCATCCACTCCATCGTAACAAAAAAAAAAATCCACAACGACAAGTTTAGCATTCAACACGTGTCGCGGGAGTGATGAAGAGGGAGGTTGCTAGGTGACGAGGCGTATATACTGAATTTTAACAAAATAACTGGTGAGAGGGGAAAGAGGGAGGGAGAGAGATGTAGTCAGCAACATGTAGACTCGCTGAGTAAAGAAAAGGTCGATACTGTGTATAGGTGCAACATTTGAATACATAGGCTACACAACGGGAGATAACCCGCAGGATATGGCCAGGAGAGGAATGGATGTATTGTGGATGGAGAGACGAGGGGAGAAGAGAGTCTCGGGCTCCTGAAAAACAGTGAGTATTTTACTCCTTGCTGTGAGGGTGATATGTTTAGGTTTCCTTTAAGAAGTGTTCCAAGATTTGCCCTTCAAAAATGTGCTGAATGTTATGCACGGGGGACCGGAATAGTGGCGTGGTGTTTCTCGAGGCTAAATGTGTTCATATTGGCAGCTAGTTTGATGGATAGGCAACAACCGGACCGGTGAGCGAGGCTTTGACCCCTCTGTCATTGATGCGCTTGCATACTCCAAGTGCTCTGACTGATTTCCAGACGAACACTGCACAGGCATAACCTACTGTACATACACACACTGGCACGGGCATTTGTTCACACTCAAACACACACACACGTTCTGAGTCACCACACATAACTTACATTAGTGATGAAAGAAATGTGGACCTTTTCTTATCTCCCACAAATCGGCGTTTTTAATCTGGGTACATTACCAGTCGCGGATAGTGATACACATTGCCTTCGCTTGAAACCGGTTTATGCGCATTTGTCCTTTTCGATCGTTTTCTTGTCCACAGAGAACACGTTGTAGCCTTCTTTTTTTGTTCATGACACATCTCTTGGTATTTGCCCAAGGCAGCTTTCAGATGTTGAATCAATCCTTGAGCTTTCTGTACGTACCCATCTGTCAGCTGTGCTCCCGACTTTGTGTGAATTTATTGGAAGACAGCTCGTTGAATTGCAATTCTGAACTGTGCAGAAGGTGATTTGCTCTGATCTTATCAGAATTGCTTCGGCAAACTATCCCACGTGCACTGTTGGGTGTATATTGAGTAAATAGCTTATCTATTGGCTGGTGGCATGTTTGCGTCCTTAACCGGGCCATGCATATATTCTGATTCTTTTGAAAACCAATATTGCAGGCCTTTTAATTCTATCCTTGAGCAAGTTGGAACACGTTTTTTTTCTTCAAAGATCATTATGTAATATATAGCCTTGAAGGGACACCCTCCTCCATGTTTGGGGTTCTCAAGACTGTCTGCCTGAAAACCCATTGTTCAGTTGATGACACTGTACCATACACGTTTTCTTTTGTCAGTTGTTCTGGACTGGACCTGTGAGCACGAAAGAGGGTGGGATTTGCAATTGGATTATAATGGACCTAGTTTCATGTGTCATACGTTTCCACACACACACAATGTGTACCAGGGCCATACAGTCTAATTCAGGTCGTTTTCAGTGAAACCGATTGTCGAACTCGTCCTAATCCAAAATGCACCATTTCATCCAGTTAATCCTGGAAGGATGTTGAAAACACGTGTTACTTTGTCGTCGGCTGATATCATGGCCTCCGAATGACTTCGGCAAAGCAATCTCTGAGGGATTCCTTTATGGAGAGAAACAAATCTGACAATGACAGGCCCAAGTTGCTCAGGGGAAGCTTCTTTCAGGCCGTTGTTTCAGCTCTTGAGTAACTCTGGACTTGTGGGGACGTGTCCCATTAAATCATCAGACTAATGTGACACTCAGAAGTGCAGGTCCACTGAGTAGGAGACAGAGGAGGTGGAGGAGAAGGGCTGCACCTGTAGCGTCACCTTGGGATTCAGCTCTGTGCTTCCAACTTCCAGTTAAGGGTGGGTTGTGTTCATTCGGGGCACACAACGGGAAAACGATTTCAAGCAACAGAAAACCTTTTTTCTTTATGGACAAGTCCAGGTAGTTCCTTCCTGTTTGTCTGTTTTCTTCCATTTGATGCCTGATGCTCCTTGCATATCGAGCTCCTTTAGAAAAGTTATTCTTCATCCCTGAGAATTGCACTCAGTCTGAGGTGTTCCATTGAGTCGTTCGTGTATAAACGAATGGTTGCTGGCTGTGTGACATTATCAGTTACGCTGGCAGCCTTGGACTGAAATCCCCTGTTCTGCTAAGAGGGGGAACTGAGGCCATTTTAGCTTCATCTTCTTTAGAGACAAGCCAAGTGGCCCTGGCTTTCCTCAATGGCGACGGTGGTCAAAGTGTTGGTTGGTTTGGCTACGCCCGGGGGAGCCACCTTGAAACTTGCTCAACTTTCCTGGCTGGGAAAAAAAAAATGGATTAAAGCCTTGGATCCAACTTAACGTTAAAGTAGTGAGCTGGAGGCGAGAGGCCTGCCACGAGGTTGCATCCAAAGACGATCGCCTGAATGTACGTGACAGAATCATGTGATCCGAACCTCGCCTTCGACACACCCAGACCCTGTTTGAAGGCCACTCTGAAACTTCTGAGCCATATCTTCATTCCAAGTGTTCTATAGTCCTTGTCTGGATTAGCCGAGCTAGGACTGCTGCATAGCCTAGTCCCTTCAAAATCAACTTTGGACCTCGAAGCCAGTTCCGCACTTTTTTCGTGGGTTCCCCTCTAATCAGGGACTGATATAGACCTGGGACACCAGGTGTGTGTGCAATTAATTCTAAGGTATAACAGAAAACCAGCAGGCTCCAGACCTCTTAGGGTAAGAGTTGAATACTCCTGGCCTATTCAGATAGCTTACAATATGCTAGGCTAAAGGTAGGCCTAAAGGCTATCGTTCTCAGTATCAGAGCGCAGTGACCAAAGAAGGCGACCCTCTCGTTTATCACAAGCATACATCTGGGAGACGATATGTCCAATGTTCCAATTAACTTTCAAAACAAAGAAATGCTCCTTTTTTTTTTTCCCGGCTGTTGTGTAGTTCGGCAGGTCATAAATAAATGAGGGCTGCAATGATAACCGACTCAAGCTTCTTACCTCGGCGACTCACCGAACTGGTGTTTTAACGGTGCCTTTTCTATCACTGTTTCCATGTCCACAGTGCAGCCAGCCAGTGTCTATCCGTTGCAGATAGGCCCGTGGTATACCACGGCTATGGTGTCGGTGTTGCCATTTCTACTCTACGTCTAAAGCACAAAACCTGACAATGTCCCAACGATGAGGAACGGCGGAATGTTCATGGGTGAATCATTTGCCTTTACTGAGCGCTCTTTCCAAAAAGTCTTCAGGTTAAAAGAAACGTCCGTCGGCTGTCGTCTTGATCTAGTACATTCAGGGGGCCATATAACCTTGGTGGTTATTTATTTAATTTGTCTCTTTTTTTTAGGCTTGGGCAAACAGTTTGGTATGGAGGGACTCTGTACTTGACTATGGTGGGGCTGATACTTTCTAAATATATAATGCTAGCGATAATGCTTGGTGGACATCGTGGAACGGATTGCTTTGCTTTCTGTTAACATTGCGTTTTAATCGGGTCATAAATTCCATCTCCCTTAGCAGAGAGAGCTAACGTTTGGCTAATGGCATCGATTGTAAATCCCTTTCGATCAAATGTAAATTGACATTGCATTTGCACCTTTTGGCTTGATGAAGTTACTGCTTCTACCTGCTAGGCCACAGCCTCTTCTACCAGTGCACCCGGAAACGTCTGTCTTCATTTCGCTTCCTCTGAGGAGAGCAATTGAGCTTCAGTCAGCTACACTACGACTCTGACCGGCACAAATGATTACACATCTCGGATCAGCTGTGTTTTTGTATTTCTCTCTGAGTCAGTTCTACTGACAGGCAGGTTTAGTGTTCAGTTGCTTGATTGGTAGCTGGTTGGACGAATCTGACAGAGCCGATGAATACCATTTGATGAATCAGTCTGTGGACCTTATACACACAGGCAGGTTTTTGGCACAAAACCCCTGTACAGTATGTGCAGTACCTGTCTAGGAATAGAGAGAGAGAGGGAGCTGAATGAGGCATAAGAGAAAGACAGTGTATAGAGACCAAAATAAAGAGTTGACGTGTGTGCGTTGCCTCTGCTATACATTTTGTTTTATTTTCTCTATTCTTTCGTCTACCCCAGGCGTACCTTCCCCGCAAAAGCTGTGTTTGTGTACAGACCCTGACGATTTCTTTGTCTCTGTTTACTCTGTTAAAACTTTTATTCCACCTTAGCACCAAACCATCCAACAACAAAACAACAGCCAAGGGATTTTTACATACTTCTATCTGAAATAAATAGGCCTACTGTCAGACACATGGATTTAATAAAGCTGGTCATAGAGCTTTGTGTAACAATAAGGCCGCTCATTTGGGAGTTTCCATTGTGCCCGGGAATGCAACAGGTCGTTAATCTGCAGTGGCACCGCATTGGGCATGTAGATAGGCACCTTTGCCAGTTCTTTACTGTGGCGTGACAACCTAGACACCCACTGGAGGAGACCTGTAATCCGCCAGCTCCCCTGGGGTCAAAGTTGAGGATCGTGAGCCAGCTAAATACCAACTCATTAGGCCTGGCCAAATGAGGCTCTGGAGAAATAAAACCCTTAGAAGCATGTGAGAGGCTGAGGGAGCAAGAAATAGGAGAGTGGAGAAGGAGACACAAGGGAGGGAGAGGGATAGAGAGGGAGTGGGAGCAAGAGTATTTGTAAAACAAATTTGGTGTTATTTCTTACATACAGCCGGAAATAACTTTTGGGTATCAGAACTGCGATAACCAGCATTTCGACCAGAAATATGACTTTCCAGAATCGGATCCTTTGTTCGTACTCTCCAAGGCAATTTAACTTATCCCAGATTGAACACCATCCACCATTTCCGAGTTTATTACTCGCTAATGTTCAGTCCATGGACAATAAAGTAGACGAGCTCAGGGCAAGGATCTCCTTCCAGAGAGACATCAGGGACTGTAACATACTCTGTTTCAAGGAATCACGACTCTCTCCGGATATACTGTCCCCGTCCATACAGCCAGCTGGGTTCTCAGTACATCGCGCAGACAGGAATAAAGAACTCTCGGGAAAGAAGAAAGGCTGAGGTGTATGTTTTATGATTAACTGCTCTTGGTGTGATTGTGATAACGTAAAGAAACTCAAGTCCATTTGTTCACCCAACCTAGAATACTTCACAATCAAATGCAGACCATATTACCTCCCAAGATAATTTTCTTTGGTTATAGTCACAGCTGTGTATATTCCCCCTCAAGCCGATACCACAACGGCCCTCAAGGAACAAGGATCTACACTGGGCTTTGTGCAAACTGGAAACCACATATCCTGAGGCTGCATTTATTGTAGCTTGGGATTTGAACAAAGCAAATCCGAGGAAAACGCAACCGAAGTTCTATTTACATATTGCCTGTAGTACTCGCGCTTCAAAAACTCTCAACCATTGTTACTGTCCCTTCCGGGATGGCTAGAAGGCCCTCCCCTGCCCTCCCTTTGGCAAATCAGATCACCGCTACATTCTGCTCCATCCTTCCTATAGGCAGAAACTCAAACAGGAAGCACCTGTGCTACGGTCTATTCAACGCTGTTCTGACCAATCCGGAATCCATGCTTCAAGATTGTTTTGACCTCGCGGATATGTTCCGGGTTGCCTCTGAGAATAACATTGATGTGTTCACTGACATGAGGACTAAGTTCATCAGGAAGTGTATTGGGGATGTTGTTCCCACTGTGACTATAACAATCTACCCAAACCAAAAAACTGTGGATAGATGACAGCATTCGTGCAAAACAGAAAGTGTGAACCCCCACATTTAACCACGGCAAGGTGACTGGGAATATGATCGAATACAGACAGTGCAGTTATAACACAGTGGCCCTGACGCTCTCCTTCTCCGTGGCCGACGTAAGACATTTAAGCGTGTTAACCCTAGCAAAGCTGCCGTCCCAGACGGCATCCATAGCCGCGTCCTCAGAGCATCCACAGACCTGCTGGTTGGAGTGTTTATGGACATACTCAATCTCTCCCTATCACAGTCTGCTTTCCCTACTTGCTTCAAGATGTCCACCATTGTTCCTGTACCCAAGAAAGCAAAGGTAACTGAACGAAATACCTATCTCCCCATAGCATTCACTTCTGTCATCATGAAGTGCTTTGAGAGGATAGTTAAGGATCATATCCCCTCCACCTTACCTGACACCTTAGACCAACGCAGGAGCTGATCGTGGAATTCAGGAGACAGCATTGGAGAAGGTGAAAATCTTCCAAGTTTCTCGGCAAACACATCACTTTGCAACAGCGTCTCTTCAACCTCAGGAGGCTGAAGAAATTTGGCTTGGCCCCTAAGAGCCTCACAAACTTTTACAGATGCACCATTGAAAGTATCAAGTCGGGCTGTATCACTGCCTGGTACAGCAACTGCACCGCCCCCAACCGCAAGGCTCTCCAGATGGTGGTGCGGTCTGCCCAACGCTTCACCGGGGGCAAACTACCCGCCCTCCAGGACACCTACAGCACCCGATGTCACAGGAAGGCCAAAAGGACATCAACAACCCGAGCCATGGCCTGTTCACCCCGCTATCATCCAGAAGGCGAGGTCAGTACAGGTGCATCAAAGCTGGGACCGAGAGACTAAAAAACAGCTTCTATCTCAAGGCCATCAGACTGTTAAATAGCCATCACTAGCCAGTCTCCACCCAGTACCCTGGCCTGAGCTTAGACACTGTCACTAGCCGACTACCACCCAGTTACTCAACCCTGCACCTTGAGGCTGCTGCCCTATGTACATAGACATGGAATCACTTGTCACTTTAATAATGTTTACATACTGTTTTACTCATTTCATATGTATATACTGTATTCTAGTAAATGCCATCCTGTTCAACTAATGCTGTATATAATACTATTCTATCCTATATATTCTACAGATATACTAAATATTCTATTCACATAATGTCTATACATCTACCTACCTACACACACACACACACACACACACGGACTCCGGACTCCAACATTGCTCGTCCTAATATTTATTTTAGATTTGTGTGTATTATTGTGAATTGTTAGATATTACTGCACTGTTGGAGCTAGAAACACAAGCATTTCGCTACACCTGCAATAACATCTTCAACATGTGTATGCGACCAATACAATTTAGTTGGATTTGATTTTAGAAGGAGAGCGAGAGGAAGAAAGAGGTTAGGGAAAGAGGGACAGGGAAGAGAGACTGAGGGAGAAAGAGAGAAATATGGAGAATAAGATACAAGAGAGGGATAGATAGAGGGATAGATGGAGAGGGAGAGGGAGGGAGGGATAGAGGGATAGAGGGAGAGGGATAGATGGAGAGGGATAGATGGAGAGGGATAGATGGAGAGGGGAGAGGGATAGATGGAGAGGAGAGGGAGAGAGGGAGAGGGATAGGGGGAGAGGGATAGATGGAGAGGGATAGATGGAGGGATAGAGGGAGAGGGATAGGTGGAGAGGGAGAGGGATAGATGGAGAGGGATAGATGGAGAGGGATAGAGGGAGAGGGATAGAGGGAGGGATAGAGGGAGGGGGATAGGTGGAGAGGGAGGGGGATAGGTGGAGAGGGATAGATGGAGAGGGAGAGGGATAGAGGGAGAGGGATAGATGGAGAGGGATAGATGGAGAGGGATAGATGGAGAGGGATAGAGGGAGAGGGATAGATGGAGAGGGAGAGGGATATATGGAGAGGGATAGATGGAGAGGGAGATGGGAGAGGGATAGATGGAGAGGGATAGATGGAGAGGGAGAGTGATAGATGGAGAGGGAGAGTGATAGATGGAGAGGGAGAGTGATAGATATAGAGGGAGAGGGATAGACGGAGAGGGATAGACGGAGAGGGATAGATGGAGAGGGATAGATGGAGAGGGATAGATGGAGAGGGATAGATGGAGAGGGATAGATGGAGAGGGATAGAGGGAGAGGGATAGATGGAGAGGGATAGATGGAGAGGGATAGATGGAGAGGGATAGATGGAGAGGGATAGAGGGAGAGGGATAGAGGGAGAGGGATAGAGGGAGAGGGATAGAGGGAGAGGGATAGATGGAGAGGGATAGATGGAGAGGGATAGATGGAGAGGGATAGACGGAGAGGGATAGACGGAGAGGGATAGACGGAGAGGGATAGGCGGAGAGGGATAGAGGGAGAGGGATAGACGGAGAGGGAGAGGGATAGAGGGAGGGAGAGGGATGGAGAGGGAGACGGAGAGGGAGAGGGATAGACGGAGAGGGAGAGGGATAGACGGAGAGGGATAGACGGAGAGGGATAGATGGAGAGGGATAGATGGAGATGGAGAGGGAGAGGGATAGATGGAGAGTGATAGATGGAGAGGGAGAGTGATAGATGGAGAGGGAGAGTGATAGAGGGAGAGTGATAGAGGGAGAGTGATAGATATAGAGGGAGAGGGATAGACGGAGAGGGATAGACGGAGAGGGATAGAGGGAGAGGGATAGATGGAGAGGGATAGATGGAGAGGGATAGAGGGAGAGGGAGAGGGATAGATGGAGAGGGATAGATGGAGAGGGATAGACGGAGAGGGATAGACGGGAGAGGGATAGCGGAGAGGGATAGCGGGAGAGGGATAGACGGAGAGGGATAGCGGAGAGGGATAGCGGGAGAGGGATAGCGGGAGAGGGATAGACGGAGAGGGATAGCGGAGAGGGATAGCGGGAGAGGGATAGAGGGAGAGGGATAGAGGGAGAGGGATAGAGGGAGAGGGATAGATGGGAGGGATAGCGGAGAGGGATAGAGGGAGAGGGATAGACGGAGAGGGATAGCGGAGAGGGATAGCGGGAGAGGGATAGACGGAGAGGGATAGAGGGAGAGGGATAGAGGGAGAGGGATAGAGGGAGAGGGATAGAGGGAGAGGGATAGAGGGAGAGGGATAGAGGGAGAGGGATAGAGGGAGAGGGATATACTGAGAGGGATATACTGAGAGGGATAGACTGAGAGGGATAGACTGAGAGGGATAGACTGAGAGGGATAGACTGAGAGGGATAGACTGAGAGGGAGAGGGATAGAGGGAGAGGGATAGAGGGAGAGGGATAGACTGAGAGGGATAGACTGAGAGGGATAGACTGAGAGGGATAGACTGAGAGGGATAGACTGAGAGGGATAGACTGAGAGGGATAGACTGAGAGGGATAGAGGAAGAGGGATAGAGGAAGAGGGATAGATGGAGAGGGAGAGGGATAGATGGAGAGGGATAGATGGAGAGGGATAGACGGAGAGGGATAGACTGAGAGGGATAGACTGAGAGGGATAGACGGAGAGGGATAGACTGAGAGGGATAGACGGAGAGGGATAGACTGAGAGGGATAGACGGAGAGGGATAGACGGAGAGGGATAGACGGAGAGGGATAGACGGAGAGGGACAGACGGAGAGGGATAGACGGAGAGGGATAGACGGAGAGTGACAGACGGAGAGGGACAGACGGAGAGGGACAGACGGAGAGGGACAGACGGAGAGGGACAGACTGAGAGGGACAGACTGAGAGGGACAGACTGAGAGGGACAGACGGAGAGGGACAGACGGAGAGGGACAGACGGAGAGGGATAGACGGAGAGGGATAGACGGAGAGGGACAGACGGAGAGGGACAGACGGAGAGGGACAGACTGAGAGGGATAGACGGAGAGGGACAGACGGAGAGGGACAGACGGAGAGGGACAGACGGAGAGGGACAGACGGAGAGGGACAGACGGAGAGGGACAGACGGAGAGGGACAGACGGAGAGGGACAGACGGAGAGGGACAGACTGAGAGGGACAGACTGAGAGGGACAGACTGAGAGGGACAGACTGAGAGGGACAGACTGAGAGGGACAGACTGAGAGGGATAGACTGAGAGGGATAGACTGAGAGGGATAGACTGAGAGGGATAGACTGAGAGGGATAGACTGAGAGGGATAGAGGAAGAGGGATAGATGGAGAGGGATAGAGGGATAGATGGAGAGGGATAGATGGAGAGGGAGAGGGATAGATGGAGAGGGATAGAGGAAGAGGGATAGATGGAGAGGAAGAGGGATAGATGGAAGAGGGATAGATGGAGAGGGAGAGGGATAGATGGAGAGGGAGAGGGATAGATGGAGAGGAAGAGGGATAGAGGAAGAGGGATAGATGGAGAGGGAGAGGGATAGATGGAGAGGAAGAGGGATAGATGGAGAGGGATAGAGGGAGAGGAAGAGGGATAGATGGAGTGGGAGAGGGAGAGGGATAGATGGAGAGGGAGAACGGGACAGGCCAGGGATAGATAGAGAGGGAGAGGGATAGATGGAGAAGGAGAGCGGGACAGGCCATGGATAGATGGAGAGCGGGACAGGCCAGGGATAGATAGAGTGGGAGCGGGAGATGGACTGGTCGATAGAGGAGAGAGAGATAGAAGGCGTCAGAACAAACATGAGCAACATACCAGGGGGGGGGGGGTCGAGGGAGCATCAGACACCCTCAGAATCCTATATCCCACTGGGCGCACACTGGTTGAATCAATGTCATTTCCACACCATTTTAATGAAATTGCATGGATCCAACATGGAATAGATGTTGAATTGACGTCTGTGCCCAATGGGATCCGTTCCGCGGCTCATTTTTTGTCCTCATGTCTCTCCTTCATAGAAAAGTCATTTAGCAGACGCGTTTATCCAATGTAATTTACAGTCCCGCACGCAAAGATTTTACATATGGATGGTACTGGAACTCGAACCTACTACCCTGGTGTTATCTGTGCCATGATTTGCCAACTGAACTACAAAGGACCATGACATTAGCTAATCCACCCCCCACCCCTTTTTCTCTCTCTCACTGCCTGTTTTTCCTTCTTCCCAATCTGTAATGTCCTGAAAACATATAGCCAAAATCTGTTCCTCTGCCCCTTTATCCGTAACTCCCTTCACCAGCTTCTCTTTCAATCTAATGAAGGTCATGTTTATTAAAAACATTATTAGCGAGGTCACCGGCCAGCCTGTTGATTGCTTCTTTGCAGAGAGAGCAGATGCTCTTAAATACCTCTGTGCTTCCTCCTCGGTGCTGAGCAGGCCCGCGTTCATTCCTTCCTTCCCCTCCCACCATCCATAGCCGCAGCATATGGGAAATGAAGAATGCCACCAATGACCGTCAGCAAATGCATTGTGGTAGGTATTTTTAGAGTAGCAATTATTTCTATAAATGATATTGCTTCTTTGTATGCAAAGTGCTATGGGGCAAAGTTTGATCCCAGTACAATTTTCGCCACCAAATGACTTTCATGCGAAGACGATGCATATGAGGTAAAGCATCACATCCCCCAATAAATTGGAATGCGATAGTCCTTATTTTCAGCCACACAATCAGTGGTGATTTGGAGGTATAGTAGGAAGTGGCAAATATTGCTTCTTGTTTGTACTTATTTGGTGTAAAATTGAAAGAGAAAAACAAAATGTATAAAGTAATGATTGCATTTCATCCAGGCAAATACTTTATACCGTTTTATCTTAAATAGCCTCCTGAAAGTAACTGCTGTGCTGCTGACTGTGAGGGAATCTTTCTGGTTAAAGCTCAAGGAGTCCTGTATCGGTTCTGTTTTTCTCCTGGCACTTCTTTGGAAACAAGACCGATCACCCCAAGGGGATTTATCCTATGTGGAATATGTAGAAATAGAAGAAGATACAGTGCATTCAGAAAGTATTCAGACCCCTTGACTTTTAGCCCCATTTTGTTACGTTACAGCCTTAATTAAATAGTTTTTTTTCTCTCATCAATCTTCACACAATACCCCATAAAGACAAAGCAAAACATACATTTTGTTTTTTAAACGTAGCAAATGTGTATAAAAAAACTATATTTAGTCATGATGGGGGATGTGTATATTGATGAGGGAAAAAAAAGTATTTGATCAATTTTATTACAAGGCTGTAACGTAACAAAATGTGTAAAAAGAAGGGAAGGGGGTCTGAATACTTTCCGAATGCACTGTAAAAATAGTAACCGTCTGTCTGGCAATGTACACAGAGTACAAAACTTTAAAAAAAAAACCTTCCTAATATTGAGTTGCACCACCCTTTTGCCCTCAGAACAGCCTCAATTCATCGGGGCGTGGACTCTACAAGGTGTCGAAAGCGTTCCACAGGGATGCTGGCCATGTTGACGCCAATGCTTCCCACGGTTGTGTCAAGTTTGCTGGATGTCGTTTTTGGTGGGGGACCATTCTTGTTGCACAGGGGAAACTGTTGAGTGTGAAAAAACCCAGCAGCGTTCTTGACACAAACCGGTGCGCCTGGCACCTACTGCCATACCCCATTCAAAGGCACTTCAATCTTTTGTCTTGTCCATTCACCCTCTGAATGGCACACACACACAATCCATGTCTCAATTGTCTCAAGGCTTAAAAATCCTTCTTTAACCTGTCTCCTCCCCTTCATCTCCACTGATTGATGTGGATTTAACATGTGACATCAATAAGGGATCATAGCTTTCACCCTGGATTCACCTGGTCAGTCGATGTCATGGAAAGAGCAGGTGTTAATAATGTTTTGTACACTCAGTGTATATATTACAAGTGCTTCAAACTGTACCTACACTAGGTGTTGTAGTGGGAGGAAGACCTCTTTAACTGCGTGGAATTCCTTTTCTGTCAGACATGGAGTCACGGAATGCCTTGAAAAGCAGTTGGCTTTGACAAAATTGAATTGATTCTTACTCTGTGTGAGTGTGTATAAGATTGCCTTGTATATGAGAGTGTGTGAGTGCGTGCGTGTGTGTGAATGTCTGTGTGTGTGTGTGTGTCCGTGTGTGTGTGTGACAGGGGTAGTCAGGAGGGCCCTGACTTTTGGGTCATGGGACTGAAATATTTTGAGCATACGTGACGGACCATCACACTCCTGCTTATGGTGTCTCTGTGTGCCAAAGCGCCAGCGGATACCGCTTGGAGTAAGACAGGGCCAGGCAGTTCCTCATGACGCTCGCGCTGCTCTGAGAGTCTGCCAACACTTAGACGGCCATAAAGAGAGACTCGACATAATCACTCTCTGTCTCCCTCATGGTCAGTACAGTTACTTCAGCCTACCGGTTATCCCGTGGTCCAGATCGGGTTTTGCGCTGACCGTGCTATATGATCATCACAGAAGATTCACGTTGGAGCTGAATGTGCCGTACAACCCCTCACACAAGATTTTTTTTTTGTTTAGAGTGAAAATACTGTATGAGGACGTCCGTTCCTGGTGTATTACCCAGTAAGCCGTTGACAACCAATAGATATGGGGGAGGAGTTCACGGAGGTATAGCCTCTATGCTAATGCCTGGACAGATAACATGGCTACAGAGTTCCCGTACGGTACTGTACAACTGACACTGTTTCCGTCAGCCAGGATACACACGATCCATTCACCCAGCTGTGTGTTTTACAGTAACCTCTGACCTGTACTCTGAACTACTAACCAGTCTTCTCCCAACGCCATTTCCCTAACCACTATACCACTCCACGGCCATGATACCGCAGGGCCCATTTAACATAGGCAACAAACAATGCACTACTATATCAAGGGAAGACCATAAGACTGCCGTATGAGAGCCCCGGGGGAGTATGAGAGCCCTGGGGAGTATGAGAGCCCTGGGGAGTATGAGAGCCCTGGGGAGTATGAGAGCCCAGGGGAGTATGAGAGCCCTGGGGAGTATGAGAGCCCGGGGAGTATGAGAGCCCCGGGGAGTATGAGAGCCCTGGGGAGTATGAGAGCCCTGGGGAGTATGAGCCCAGGGGAGTATGAGAGCCCAGGGGGGAGTATGAGAGCCCAGGGGAGTATGAGAGCCCAGGGGAGTATGAGAGCCCAGGGGAGTATGAGAGCCCTGGGGAGTATGAGAGCCCTGGGGAGTATGAGAGCCCTGGGGAGTATGAGAGCCCTGGGGAGTATGAGAGCCCTGGGGAGTATTATGAGAGCCCAGGGGAGTATGAGAGCCCTGGGGAGTATGAGAGCCCTGGGGAGTATGAGAGCCCTGGGGAGTATGAGAGCCCTGGGGAGTATGAGAGCCCTGGGGAGTATGAGAGCCCTGGGGAGTATGAGAGCCCTGGGGAGTATGAGAGCCCTGGGGAGTATGAGAGCCCAGGGGAGTATGAGAGCCCTGGGGAGCCCTGGGGAGAGAGCCCTGGGGAGTATGAGAGCCCTGGGGAGTATGAGAGCCCTGGGGAGTATGAGAGCCCTGGGGAGTATGAGAGCCCAGGGAGTATGAGAGCCCTGGGAGTATGAGAGCCCTGGGGAGTATGAGAGCCCTGGGGAGTATGAGAGCCCTGGGGAGTATGAGAGCCCAGGGGAGTATGAGAGCCCTGGGGAGTATGGGGAGAGAGTATGAGAGCCCGGGGAGTATGAGAGCCCCGGGGGGAGTATGAGAGCCCAGGGGAGTATGAGAGCCCTGGGGAGTATGAGAGCCCTGGGGAGTATGAGAGCCCTGGGGAGTATGAGAGCCCTGGGGAGTATGAGAGCCCTGGGGAGTATGAGAGCCCTGGGGAGTATGAGAGCCCTGGGGAGTGACAACACAAGCTGAGTGGTTCAGGGCCAACGGATGGACTGCTAGCCTGGAATGATTGATCCGGAATCTGTATGGTCAGTAGTGCGGTTTGTACTGGATTCAGCCGTATGTCCTTCGAACTGAGTACAGAACCTGTGTGGTCTGTACTGGTTTCATAAGATCTGTATTTGTTTCATAGAGTCTGAACAGGATTAAGCCGCACGCCATTCCAGTCTTCCTCACGCTGAAAAATCCTGAGGCCGTTAGGTTCCGTGGCGGGCTCTGCCCATAGGCTTAACCGAGGTAGTAATATCCAATTGAATTATGCAACGGGGCTCGGATGAGCCATTCAAGCCGAGGTCTGGCTTTGTCTGAATGGTATATTGAGGGCAGTGTTAAATACTTATCTTTCTTGCCTACCCCATACTACCTACCGTCCCTTAGATATACTTCAGCAAGGCACTTAACCCTAATTAACGCCAGGGGAACCATTCTACTATGGCTGACACTGTAAAACAACACATTTGACTGCATCTATCTGGTGTATGTGACAATAAAATATATATATATATTTTAAATATATTTGTTATATCCTCTCTCAATACTTTTATTGTTTTCCCACTTTAAAGCCGCTGTGGCTATCTGGCTCACTGGCTCAATCCCCTATTTGCTCTCTGTCTTCCCCGACAGCCGCAGTATCTTTTCATTTCTCTACCCCCCCTCCCATCCGTTTCCCCCCAAATTGAGCACTTTTCGTCATCATAATCCCTCTATTTTTTCCTCAGATGATAACTCGGCGTCAAAAGGAGCAATGTAGGAATGTGAAAACGGAATTAGAGAGAAAGAGAGAGAGGGAGAGTGAGAGAACAAGGCAGAAAGAAGCTGTTTGTTTGGGGCAGTGAAGAGGAAGCCATCAGCAAGCCTTCTGGTTCGAAAGCAATGACATTAAGCCACGGACGCTATGAGAGAAAACGGGCAATATGAGAGGGAGTGACAGATACCGATTGTTGTTCTGCGTGTTAGTGATCCGGAGAGAGTGGGTTTTTGACTCTGTGTCTATTTGTGTGTGCCCCAGGGGGAGAGGGAGGGTTAATTAAAGAGAGTGAATGGAAAGGGGGTGATGAGAAGGAGGGGGGGGGGCGGCTGGGTTGGCACGCTAAGCGACTTCAAAATGATTAATTAAGTGTTGCTTGCGTTACATCACCTTACATTTCGTGTACAGTCCCATAGCGTCACTCAACTGCACAGAGCATTTCCCCACCTCAACCACAATTGTTTATAATAACATGCATACACACAACTACCTCGACCAAACTCGCCACCCCTCCCCAGTTTTATTTGTATTGTAATTTAGCCCTGTCCATTTAGATGTACAGTACCCATTGGTGGTTTATGGCTGCAAAGATTTATAGCTCAGCTTCAAAGCTCTCCAATGATGTGGGATCAAACCATGAATCAGCTCCTGGGCTAATGAATTCTGATGTCCCGGGGGGTTGAGTTCAAGGGGTGAACACTCCTACTCTAGTCCCCAAGCAGTGGGCTTATGTTCCTCTGTAGTTCACTGTACTTGGCTTTACGCTTACACTGACCTAAAGATGTTGATTGATTGTATGGTAGGTAATGCAGGCCCATTCCATCCATCCCTCTGTCTAGTGCAATCTCTCTCTCTCTCTCTCTCTCTCTCTCTCTCTCTCTCCTCTCTCCTCTCTCTCTCTCTCTCTCTCTCTCTCTCTCTCTCTCTCTCTCTCTCTCTCTCTCTCTCTCTCTCTCTCTCTCTCTCTCTCTCTCTCTCTCTCTCTCTCTCTCTCTCTCTCTCTCTCTCTCTCTCTCTCTCGCTCTCTCGCTCTCTCGCTCTCTCTCTCTCTCTCCTTTTGAAACCTGCTCTTTTTAAATGAGGCTCAGTGGGTAGCACCTCGTTTCCCATTACGCCCACCCCCCTCTCTCTTCCACTTGATTGTTTTTCAATAGTACCCCTCGCCACTGTAGCTCCTACTTACTTCTATGCGTATCATTGCTCCTCTCCTCACTTACTTACAGGCCTTTCATTCTTCAGACTTTCCCCCCTTGAATCCTTTTTTCTCACCTCTCCTCTCCACTCCAGGTCCTTCTTCGCCTGTGAACTGACGCCGTCGCTGCTCTGCCCACCGAACTGCTCCCCCCTCCCTCCCCCCCCCCCCCATGGCAGCCAAGCCCGCCCTCTCCCTCCTGTTGGCCGTGTTGGCCTGCACGGGGCCCGCCCGCTCCTCCCCTCCCCTCTTGCTCCGCCCCCGGGAGAGAGAGAGGGACTTGGGTGTAGTCAACATCGCTGTGGTCCACTCGGGCTCCTCCCTGCTCCCGGAGACGGCCGCTGCTGGGGGAACGGGTGCCACGAACGGGGGTCCTCAGGGGAGGGGGGCCTCGTCGTCATTGGCTATGGTGGCGGCGTCTGCGCCACTGGCTTCTGCTTCAGCGGCTCTGGTGGGCGGTAGCGTGATGACGCAGTATGGCCCAGCCAACGTGATCTACCTGACGGTGAACGAGAGCAGCCCGGCGAGCCTTCTGCTGCAGCTGTGTGAGCTGCTGGCCACTACGCCACTCCAGGGGCTGGTGTTCGAGGAGGAGAGGCCACCGCCACCCGACCAGGCTCCCCTGGCCCCCATGCTGGAGTTTGTCTCGGCCCAGACCGGAGTGCCTGTTGTGGCCGTGGGAGGAGGGGCCGGCCTGGGCAGGGAGCCACAGGTAACTAACTACCTGGCTGTGAACGTTCCCTTCTTAATGGATTTCAAGTAATTAATCAGTCCTAAGTTACTGTGTGTTGGAAGCCTCATCTTACCCAGTGGGCAGAATTTGGCACATGACGTCTTCATTTTCTGGTTGGAAACTGGGTTTCTGGTCGAGAAGACGCCTTAAAACCAGATTGCAACCAGCTGGTCTCTGTTACAACCAGGTAAAGATGTCTTTTACAAAACGTCATGGAAAAGACGTTGTATTTTGGTTGTTATCTGGTTGCTAAAAAGATGTTTACAAAACTTCCTCCATTTACAACTAGTATGAGGATGTCATCTTTGCGGTGTGGTCTGAGTAGGAGAACAGTACTTCAGTCCTCGAGTGGCTGCAGTCCTGCTGCTTTC
Organism: Oncorhynchus keta; assembly: GCF_023373465.1. Classification (NCBI taxonomy): domain Eukaryota; kingdom Metazoa; phylum Chordata; class Actinopteri; order Salmoniformes; family Salmonidae; genus Oncorhynchus; species Oncorhynchus keta. Next base: position 7,790,251 of record NC_068440.1, read on the forward strand.
TGTGTCTGCCTGGCACTTCCTGTAATGTAACAATTAATGTCCCTGATTGCTGAGAAAGTTCAACACTTGGTTTCCAAAGGCCATTTGATAAGACCGAAAACAGAGAGAGTGGCCCTCGAGGACTGGAGTTGTGCAACTCTACACTCTTAGAAAAAAGGGTTCCAGAAGGGTTCTTCGGATGTCCCCTTTTTGGTTTGCAGGTAGAACTATTATGAGTTCCATGTAAAACACTCTGTGAAAAGGGTCCTACAGTGCATTTGTAATGTATTGAAAAAAAAAAATAATCCTCATCAATCTACACCCAATACCCCATAACAACAAAGCAGAAACTGGTTTTTAGAAATGTTTGCAAATGTATAATTAAAAAATGACAGAAATACCTTATTTACATAAGTATTCAGACCCTTTGCTGTGAGACTCGAAACTGAGCTCAGGTGCATCCTGTTTCCATTAGTTTCTACATCTTGATTGGAGTCCACCTGTGGTAAATTCAATTGATTGGACATGATTTGGAAAGGCACACATCTGTCTATATAAGGTCCCACAGTTGACAGTGCATGTCAGAGCAAAAACCAAGCTATTATGTTGAAGGAATTGTCCGTAGAGCTCCGAGACAGGATTGTGTCGAGGCACAGATCTGGGGAAGGGTACCAAAACATTTCTGCAGCATTGGAGTTCTCCAAGGACACAGTGTCCTCCAAAATTCTTAAATGGAACAAGTTTGGAACCACCAAGACTCTTCCTAGTGCTGGCCGCCTGGCCAAACTGAACAATCGGGGGAGAAGGGGCTTGGTCAAGGAGGTGACCAAGAACCCGATGGTCACTCTGACAGAGCTCCAGAGTTCCTCTGTGGGGATGGGAGAACCTTCCAGAAGGACAACCATCTCTGTAAAAGGTACTGAGGAGTGGCTTCCGTCTGACCACTCTACCATAAAGGCCTGATTGGTGGAGTGCCACAGAGATGGTTGTCCTTCTGGAAGGTTCTCCCATCTCCACAGAGGAACTCTGTAGCTCTGTCAGAGTGACCATCGGGTTCTTGGTCACCTCCCTGAACAAGGCCCTTCTCCCCCGGTTGCTCAGTTTGGTGGTTTCAAACTTCTTCCATTTAAGAATGATGGAGGCCACTGTGTTCCTGGGGACCTTCAATGCTGCAGACATTTTTTTGGTACCCTTCTCCAGATCTGTGCCTCGACACAATCCTGTCTCTGAACTCTACGGACAATTCCTTCGACCTCATGGCTTGGTTTTTGCTCTGAAATACACTGTCAACTGCGGGACCTTATATAGACAGGTGTGTGCTTTTCCAAATCATGTCAAATCAATTGAATGTACCAAAGGTGGAAACATCTCAAGTTGTAGAAACATCTCAAGGATGACCAATGGAAACAGGATGCACCTGAGCTCAATTTCGAGTCTCTTTGCAAACGGTCTGAATACTTATGTAAATAAGGTTTCTGTTTTTAACATTTTCAATATGTTTCCAAACATTTCTAAAAATCTGTTTTCGCTTTGTCATGATGGGGTATTGTGTGTAGATTTGATGTACTCCATTTTAGAACAAGGCTGTAACGTAACAAATGTGCAGAAAGTCAAGGGGTCTGAATACTTTCCGAATGCACTGTAGACTTATGTTCTCCACACAGACTCATTGGGGATAAATACAGCCAACCCCTTCAGTTCTATTGCCTTTCATCAGTCCTTTCTTCTCAAACACAAATGTGTCATTTGATACTTAACCTATTTTTGCACACATATCCAACTGTGAACGTTTCTACAATTACAGGCCCCATTCAAGTCTCACTTGGCCTTGTTAATTGTGCATCGCTCACTGAATAATTAATATAGCGAGGGAGTTCAACGGTGGGCATTTACATGTGCATAATATAGTTCCATCTACATTGTATCCTTCTGATCAGAGATGGGCAGTATTTCTGTTACATGTATATGAAATGCGTATTTAAATGACCTTTTTATTTTTTTTGTCATTTGTATTTCACTGGCCTGAACTACCAATCCAATGTATTTTGTAACAAGATACTTTAGAGCTGTGTTTCCCAACCTCGGTCCTGGGGACCCCCCGGTAACACCACACAGCTGATTCAAATAATCATCAAGATGTAATAATTTGAATCAGCTGTGTAGTGCTAGGGAAGAAAAACTAAACGTGCACCCCTTGGGATCCCCAGGACAGAGTTTGGGAAATGCTGCTTTAGAGAGCTACATTTGTGTATTTTCAAAATACAAAATACTTTTCCGCTAAAAAAAATGTAGTGGTTCACAATTTTGTGGCCCCCTATCACCCCGAATTTGCGGCATTGGTATCAGAAGTCTGATGGCACTATGGTGGGATAAGAGCGTTTGCTAAATGACCAAAATGTCAATTGGAAAATTAACACTTGCATAGTACAATGGGCCACATTTTATTAAAATACTAATTGTTTGGGGGTGGAGCTCATTAGAATAATACCCAGCATGCAAGTGCACATTGTTTTAACATTTACATTTAGTTAATTTAGCAGACACTCTTATCCAGAGCATTCAAATAAGGTAGATAACCAACCACATCACAATCATAGCAAGTCAAATGTTTTTGTAACTGTTACCGACAATGTTGTTGTAGTTACAGTAATGGGGCTACTTACAAGTATTGCTATTAAATACATGACTTGGCAAAAGTATTTAGTATTTTACTTAGATATTTTGTAACAAGAACATTTTTTAAAAGTATCTTTGCCCATCTCTCTGTGTCTGTTATCTTGTCTGTCTTATGTATACTACTCTAGAAATCGTATCCTCTACTTGTACATGAACCTTTCAGTAGAGTATCTCCCTTTCCTCTCTCCATTCCCTTATCTGTTTTTATCCTAATATAATCTAAAAGAACTGAACAAGCATAGGCTTTCCAGTCTGGCCAGATCAGTGAAGATGAAGGAAAGGAGACATGGAGAGGAAGGCTAGTCTTTTTCATAAAAATAAAATCACGGTCTACAGTGCAATACAGAATCTCAAATCAAATCAAAATGATCTGTCACATGCTTTACAGACAACACGTGTAGACTAACAGTCCTTTTCTAACAATACAGAGATAAAGATAAGATTAAAAAATGTAATAAAAATAGAAATAATTGCACAGTGAATAAAGAATAATTGAACGTACTTCTGGCCAAACACAGGGACATATCGGCCGTGTCCCATAAATCCACCCTGTTCCCTACATAGTGCACCGCTTTTAACCAGGGGCCCATAAGGTTCTGGTCAAAAGTAGTGCACTATAAAGGGAATATGGTGCCATTTGGGACTGTGCCGGTGGACCCTACTGGAAAGCCTTCACAGTAGACAAGACAGACAAAGGGAAAATAAAAAGAAAGGGATGGTATTGAGACTGGAATTCAATTACAAATGGCCATATCGATGTTTCCGCTGTCTTTGTTTAAAAACTCCTACCCAGGCATGAAGTTCTTACTCTGAAAACAGGATGCTTTTCTTACTCTGAAAACAGGAAGCTTTTCTTACTCTGAAAACGGGAAGCTTTTCTTACTCTGAAAACGGGAAGCTTTTCTTACTCTGAAAATGGGAAGCTTTTCTTACTCTGAAAATGGGGAAGCTTTTCTTACTCTGAAAATGGGGAAGCTTTTCTTACTCTGAAAATGGGGAAGCTTTTCTTACTCTGAAAATGGGGAAGCTTTTCTTACTCTGAAAAAGGGGAAGCTTTTCTTACTCTGAAAACAGGGAAGCTTTTCTTACTCTGAAAACGGGGAAGCTTTTCTTACTCTGAAAACGGGGAAGCTTTTCTTACTCTGAAAACGGGAAGCTTTTCTTACTCTGAAAACGGAGAAGCTTTTCTTACTCTGAAAACGGGGAAGCTTTTCTTACTCTGAAAACGGGAAGCTTTTCTTACTCTGAAAACGGGAAGCTTTTCTTACCCTGAAAACAGGAAGCTGCTACCCCAAGGAGTTTATAAGTACCCTGAGACATTGTGTAATTATAAGCCTATTTAACCATGGGTAATATTGCTATGGCATGAATGTAAAGCCACTGAATAGGTAAGAAACTTGATGCACCACAAGTTTAATGTATCTTTCTTAACCAACGTTATGGTCTAAATAGGCCTTCATCAGACTAAGCCACACTGTCATTGAAATTTTACGTTACTCCTAACATTGGACGTGTTCAGTAGGGAAAATCTGTGTTCTTATTCGACAAGTTCAGGTGCCACCTTCCCGTTGAACTCTGTTACAAAATGTTTTCTCCCTATTAAATACAATTTTGACTCTACTGTATTCATAAAGTGTCTCAGCATAGGAGTGCTGATCTAGGATTAGATCTCCTGTCCACGTATCTTACGCGTTATGATCTAAAAGTCAAAACGGGTCCTAGATCAGCACTCCTACTCTGAGACTCTGTGAATATGAGGCCTGGATTCCTCCTTTCTATAGCAGAAAATGAAATTCTGTGTTCTTATGGACAGATACTACCTCCATCCTTCAGTTCACTGCACTCTCTCGCTCCCTCTTTCCCCCTCCCTGTCTTGAAAACCCATTTCACTCCTTAACAAACGGTTTCCTCCCCCAGGAAAGCGGCTCCATCTACCTCCAGTTCACCTGCTCCACAGCCATGCAGCTGGACGTGGTCTTTGAGGTGCTGGAAGAGTTCGACTGGACCTCCTTCTCCGTGGTGGCCACGCGTCACCACGGCTATGAGGACTTCCTGGCCATGGTGGAGGCACTGACGGACGGATCCTTCATCGGCTGGGAGAAGAAGGGCGTGGTCATGCTCAACGTCACCGACGACCCGGGAGGAACGCGCGCGAGCAGGCTGCTCAAGGAGAACGAGGCGCAGGTGAGACCATCTTGTTATGCTTTACCACCTGATGTCTGATGGTACAGAAGTGGAGGGGGATACTGATGAAGAGGGGAGACACAGCAGGAAGGACAGACACTGGGGGGTTGAACCCAGGTTTCTGATTGGGAGGTATGTATATGTACTAGCAGCGGGTTTGTTACCACTAGACCAAGGAGTCGACATTGGGGATCTTTTAATTCACTCTTCTTAATCATTTATTCATTGAGAGAGAATTTAAGGTAGAAGGGAGACGGGGAGAGAATACAGAATAGCTGTGGGACTGGGATTTGATCCCACACTGAAGGGGTAAACATGCAGTTGTGTTTACGCCCCCAGTCCTGCACATTCCCGGTCCGCACTAAAAGCTCCACGGACCATCGGACTGTATGGATGTGCTGCAGATGGTAGCTCGACCCGCTATGCCAGCCCCAGGTCTGTGAGACCTTTGCTGTGTTTCATGCCGTCGTCCCGTCTTTGCAGTGGACCTGTATTGCAGGGCAGTTTTTCTCCACCGTGTTCCATGGGACCCTGCTGTGCGGGACATGCCGTACCCCCTGCTGAGAAATGATTTGACACGGATTAGTACAGTATTGTCTTGGTAGCCAATCACCTGAAAGACACTCCAATCACCCATATTTAGGAATACTTAATAAGATACCGGGCATACTTCAAATAGTTTGATTTGTCTTTGTTACGTTAACAATCAAGAAAACCAAACATTTTGTTCAAACAGAAGGGGGGGGGGGGGATCTAACAAATAGTCACCGACAACAACCGAAACGTGTAACGAAATGTGTAACGGCACACGGGAGCACTCTATGGTACTTTTCCGATAACCCATCAGGTTCCTCTACTCTGGGTTCCATACGAACGACAGGATTTGGCCAAAATGAAAGAGACCCCCCTTCACCGGTACGCTAGGCCTCACTCCAGTGACGGCGGAACAAGAATGAAGGTCAGACTCGAGATCCACATTACACGAAGGAGCTTCCATGCAACCCATCTCCGCACCTTGTACGAACACGCTGTAACCAGTTGCAGAAGCGTCAGAAAAAGGCAAAAAACCCCTGAAGGACTTGCCTGCCTGCCCCAGTGTCTCGCTGTATCTTCACCGGCTGCTTCACAGCATCGCCACTCGGCAGAGACGTCGACGTTTCTGAAGCAAAGGGTTCGTACACATCTGATACCAAATCTTGTTTAGGAGACACCAGTCCCAACCAGGGACGTAATGGGCTGCAGTGCTCTCACGAGAATTAAATGTATTTTTCTCCCCCTCGTTGGTCTGTTTCAACGTAGGACACAGAGACCCTGTGTCCTTTCTCAGGGCAGTATAAACTGTATGGAACTGTCGTCTGTGTGCTTCTGGGACCAACTCGTAAGCCTGACGCTTTAACCTGCTTTAACCTTTTCATCATCTGAACTCTGGTCAAGAGATGAAGCGGCGGACACATTCTGAGCCTTTCCCACGAGAACACTTCGAAGGAGCAGTGACCAAATATCTTGCAGCCATTTTAGGGATGTGGCAATCCGCTCAGACAGAGCACAAATATACATCCACCTCCTTTTCGTTGAAAGGCGGTACAAGCCGGCTGTTCCGACCAAGATTAAACTCTGTGGAGGGTGCGGGATGGCCTGACTGGATTGGGAGCACTTCCAGATCCATCTCTCTTAATCAAATGGCATGCACAGGTTATTCTTGTTCTTGCTCTAGTCTGCCTGCACGTTCTCTTTTATTTGTGCTCAAGCACTACTTTTTGTTGTTCAAGCTCTAATGTCTGTCGTTCAAGCTCTGTCTGTTTGTCCATGCTCTAATGTCTGTTTGTCCATGCTCTAATTTCTGTTTGTTCACGCTCTATCTGTTTGTTCACGCTCTAATTTCTGTTGTTCACGCTCTAATGTCTGTTTGTTCACGCTCTAATTTCTGTTGTTCACGCCCTGTCTGTTTGTTCACACTCTAATTTCTGTTGTTCACGCTCTAATGTCTGTTTGTTCACGCTCTAATGTCTGTTTGTTCATGCTCTAATGTCTGTTTGTCCATGCTCTAATTTCTGTTGTTCATGCTCTATCTGTTTGTTCACGCTCTAATTTCTGTTGTTCACGCTCTAATGTCTGTTTGTTCACGCTCTAATGTATGTTTGTTCACGCTCTAATGTCTGTTTGTTCACACTCTAATTTCTGTTGTTCACGCCCTGTCTGTTTGTTCACGCTCTAATTTCTGTTGTTCACGCTCTAATGTCTGTTTGTTCACGCTCTAATGTCTGTTGTTCACGCTCTAATGTTTGTTTGTTCACGCTCTAATGTCTGTTTGTTCACGCTCTAATTTCTGTTGTTCACGCCCTGTCTGTTTGTTCACACTCTAATTTCTGTTGTTCACGCTCTAATGTCTGTTTGTTCACGCCCTGTCTGTTTGTTCACACTCTAATTTCTGTTGTTCACGCCCTGTCTGTTGGTTCACGCTCTAATTTCAGTTGTTCACGCTCTAATGTCTGTTTGTTCACGCTGTAATTTCTGTTGTTCACACTCTAATTTCTGTTGTTCACGCCCTGTCTGTTTGTTCACACTCTAATTTCTGTTGTTCACGCTCTAATGTCTGTTTGTCCATGCTCTAATTTCTGTTTGTCCATGCTCTAATTTCTGTTGTTCACGCCCTGTCTGTTTGTTCACACTCTAATTTCTGTTGTTCACGCCCTGTCTGTTTGTTCACACTCTAATTTCTGTTGTTCACGCTCTAATGTCTGTTTGTTCACGCTCTAATTTCTGTTGTTCACGCCCTGTCTGTTTGTTCACGCTCTAATTTCTGTTTGTTCATGCTCTAATGTCTGTTTGTTCACGCTCTAATGTCTGTTTGTCCATGCTCTAATTTCTGTTGTTCACGCTCTAATGTCTGTTTGTTCTAATTTCTGTTTGTCCATGCTCTAATTTCTGTTGTTCACGCCTAATGTCTGTTTGTTCACGCTCTAATGTTTGTTGTTCACGCTCTAATGTCTGTTTGTTCACGCTCTAATTTCTGTTGTTCACGCCTGTCTGTTTGTTCACGCTCTAATTTCTGTTGTTCACGCTCTAATGTCTGTTTGTTCACGCTCTAATGTCTGTTGTTCACGCTCTAATGTCTGTTTGTTCACGCTCTAATTTCTGTTGTTCACGCTCTAATGTCTGTTTGTTCACGCTCTAATGTCTGTTGTTCACGCTCTAATGTCTGTTTGTTCACGCTCTAATTTCTGTTGTTCACGCTCTAATGTCTGTTTGTTCACACTCTAATTTCTGTTGTTCACGCTCTGTCTGTTTGTTCACGCTCTAATGTCTGTTTGTTCACGCTCTAATGTCTGTTGTTCACGCTCTAATGTCTGTTGTTCACGCTCTAATGTCTGTTGTTCACGCTCTAATGTTTGTTTGTTCACGCTCTAATTTCTGTTGTTCACGCCCTGTCTGTTTGTTCACACTCTAATTTCTGTTGTTCACGGTCTAATGTCTGTTTGTCCATGCTCTAATTTCTGTTGTTCACGCTCTATCTGTTTGTTCACGCTCTAATTTCTGTTGTTCACGCTCTGTCTGTTTGTTCACGCTCTAATTTCTGTTGTTCACACTCTAATTTCTGTTGTTCACGCTCTAATGTCTGTTTGTTCATGCTCTAATTTCTGTTGTTCACGCTCTAATGTCTGTTTGTTCACGCTCTAATTTCTGTTGTTCACGCTCTAATGTCTGTTTGTTCACGCTCTAATGTCTGTTGTTCACGCCTAATGTCTGTTTGTTCACGCTCTAATGTCTGTTGTTCACGCTCTAATGTTTGTTTGTTCACGCTCTAATGTCTGTTTGTTCACGCTCTAATTTCTGTTGTTCACGCCCTGTCTGTTTGTTCACACTCTAATTTCTGTTGTTCACGCTCTAATGTCTGTTTGTCCATGCTCTAATTTCTGTTGTTCACGCCCTGTCTGTTTGTTCACACTCTAATTTCTGTTGTTCACACTCTAATTTCTGTTGTTCACGCTCTAATGTCTGTTTGTCCATGCTCTAATTTCTGTTGTCCATGCTCTGTCTGTTTGTTCACGCTCTAATTTCTGTTGTTCACGCCCTGTCTGTTTGTTCACACTCTAATTTCTGTTGTTCACGCTCTAATGTCTGTTTGTCCATGCTCTAATTTCTGTTTGTCCATGCTCTAATTTCTGTTGTTCACGCCCTGTCTGTTTGTTCACACTCTAATTTCTGTTGTTCACGCTAATGTCTGTTTGTTCACACTCTAATTTCTGTTGTTCACGCTCTAATGTCTGTTTGTTCACGCTCTAATTTCTGTTGTTCACGCCCTGTCTGTTTGTTCACGCTCTAATTTCTGTTGTTCACGCCCTGTCTGTTTGTTCACGCTCTAATTTCTGTTGTTCACGCCCTGTCTGTTTGTTCACACTCTAATTTCTGTTGTTCACGCTCTAATGTCTGTTTGTCCATGCTCTAATTTCTGTTGTTCACGCCCTGTCTGTTTGTTCACACTCTAATTTCTGTTGTTCACGCTCTAATGTCTGTTTGTCCATGCTCTAATTTCTGTTGTCCATGCTCTGTCTGTTTGTTCACGCTCTAATTTCTGTTGTTCACGCCTGTCTGTTTGTTCACACTCTAATTTCTGTTGTTCACGCTCTAATGTCTGTTTGTCCATGCTCTAATTTCTGTTTGTTCTAATTTCTGTTGTTCACGCTCTAATTTCTGTTCTGTCTTTGTTCACACTCTAATTTCTGTTGTTCACGCCCTGTCTGTTTGTTCACACTCTAATTTCTGTTGTTCACGCTCTAATGTCTGTTTGTTCACGCTCTAATTTCTGTTGTTCACGCCCTGTCTGTTTGTTCACGCTCTAATTTCTGTTTGTTCATGCTCTAATGTCTGTTTGTTCACGCTCTAATGTCTGTTTGTCCATGCTCTAATTTCTGTTGTTCACGCTCTAATGTCTGTTTGTCCATGCTCTAATGTCTGTTGTTCACGCTCTAATGTCTGTTGTTCACGCTCTAATGTCTGTTGTTCACGCTCTAATGTCTGTTGTTCACGCTCTAATGTCTGTTGTTCACGCTCTAATGTCTGTTGTTCACGCTCTAATGTCTGTTGTTCACGCTCTAATGTCTGTTGTTCACGCTCTAATGTCTGTTTGTTCACGCTCTAATTTCTGTTGTTCACGCTCTAATGTCTGTTTGTTCACGCTCTAATTTCTGTTGTTCACGCCCTGTCTGTTTGTTCACACTCTAATTTCTGTTGTTCACGCTCTAATGTCTGTTGTTCACGCTCTAATGTCTGTTGTTCACGCTCTAATTTCTGTTGTTCACGCTCTAATGTCTGTTGTTCACGCTCTAATGTCTGTTGTTCACGCTCTAATGTCTGTTGTTCACGCTCTAATTTCTGTTGTTCACGCTCTAATGTCTGTTGTTCACGCTCTAATGTCTGTTGTTCACGCTCTAATGTCTGTTGTTCACGCTCTAATGTCTGTTGTTCATGCTCTAATGTCTGTTGTTCACGCTCTAATGTCTGTTGTTCACGCTCTAATGTCTGTTGTTCATGCTCTAATGTCTGTTGTTCACGCTCTAATGTCTGTTGTTCACACTCTAATTTCTGTTGTTCACGCTCTAATGTCTGTTGTTCACGCTCTAATGTCTGTTGTTCACGCTCTAATGTCTGTTGTTCACGCTCTAATTTCTGTTCTTCACGCTCTAATTGTTGTTGCTCCAACTTTGCCTTTAGTTCTATCGCTCTCTTAGTTTCACATCTACGGGGTGTACTCTGCCACCCGTAGGACCCTTTTCATCAGCCTCCCTCTCCGGAAAGATGTCCTCCTCCACCAAAGCAGTACCAATCAACTCTTTGACTACTGCTTTTGGATCGCCAGATGTCACTTTGGCATAATGCTTTGCAATGATGAGCAGATTCACCTTTGTACATTTATCTAGTATTTCATATTGTTTTCCACAAATACTTCCAACTTACAGTCCATGGCTTTAGTTTTATAAGCCGGTGTGTTTGTGCAACTTTCAAACTGATTCTACCATTCTCATTACCCCTCAGGGTGGATGGCAGTGACAGAAACGCTACCACAAAAGGCTATTCTGAACACAGCAGAGCTTCAGAGTAGGTGATTAGAGCGGCTACCACACTCATGGGAAACAAGATCCTGCATGTGCCTCCCCATTTTGTTAAATTCCCCAGCAAGAAAACCAAAAATTGTTGCTCAAAAAAGGAACTAACCAAGAGTCACCGACAACAACCAACCCAGGTGGGGATTTAGGAGGGGTTCCAAAAGACACTCATGAGGGTGTCCACTGAATGTTGTCTAGCAACAACAACTGCAACCTGAAAGACACTCACCATGAGCTCCCACTAAATCTGCCCACTTAGAGGCAAACAAAACTCACACCGGACTTTTAAAGTCAGGAAGCCAAGCATAAAAGTGGAGCAAAACAAAAACGGGGAAGATCAGATAAAGGATTGTTTTTCTAGCAGTAGGGCGATCCAACTAAAGGTGTTAACCCTCCCACGTCTTTCGAGACCACAGAAAAACTGGGCTAACCACTCTTAAATAGCACTTGGGCCAGCACAGGTGAAACACCTACCCACTAATGAGACGGCAACCAGCACAGGTGTAAAACATACTGACTAACGAGGTGACACCAATCGGTGCACCCTACGTGCTAACGTGCAGTACGTGCTAAAGTCCAACCTCAGAACATAAATGAAAAAAATGTAAACCTGCAACACATGTAATTGAGATCCAGCTGTAGATGGTGTTTTTGACATACACTACATGACCAACAATATGTGGACACCTGCTCGTCGAACATCTCATTCCAAAATTATGGGAATTAATATGGAGTTGGTGCCCGCTTTACTGCCATAACAGCCTCTACTCTTCTGGGAAGGCTTTCCACTAGATGTTGGAACATTGCTGCAGGGACTTGCTTCCATTCAGCCACAAGAGCATTAGGGAGGTCAGGCACTCATGTTAGGAGATAAGGCCTGGCTCGCAGTCGCCGTTCCAATTAATCCCAAAGGTGTTCGATGGGGTTGAGGTCAGGGCTCTGTGCAGGCCAGTCAATTCTTCCACACCGATCTCGACCAACCGTTTCTGAATGGACTTCGCTTTGTGCACGGGGGGCAATGTCATGCTGAAACAGGAAATGGCCTTCCCCAAACTGTTGCCACAAAGTTGGAAGCACAGAATCGCCTAGAATTTCATTGTATGCTGTAGTGTTAAGATTTCTCTTCACTGGCCTAGCCCGAACCATGAAAAACAGCCCCAGACCATTATTCCTCCTCCACCAAATTTTACAGTTGGCACAATGCATTGGGGCAGGTAGCGTTCTCCTGGTATCCGCTAAACCCAGATTAGTCCGTCGGACTGCCAGATGGTGACGTGTGATTCATCACTTCAGAGAACGCGTTTCCACTGCTCCAGAGTCCAATGGCGGTGAGCTTTACGCCAATCCAGCCGACACTTGGCATTGCTCATGGTGATCTTAGGTTTGTGTGTGAATGCTCGGCCAAGGAAACCCATTTCATGAAGCTCCCGACGAACAGCTCTTGTGCTGACGTTGCTTCCAGAGGCAGTTTGGAACTCGGTACTGAGCATGGTTGTGTGCTCAATTTTATACACTTGTCAGGAATGGGTGTGGCTGAAATAGCCGAATCCACTCATTTGAAGGGGTGTCCACATACTTTTGTATATATAGTGTATGTAAATAAGAAATCGGAGAATGGACAAAAAGAAACAGAAATTATGTGACGATATAACATTTCATGCCAAATACTGTCCACTGCTGCAGCCTGAATGGGAAATGGTCTGAGTTTAGATGTTTTCAAAGAAGGCAGTGAATGGGGTCAGCAACCCCAAAACTGCTACAGTGTGACTGACATCATTTGACCCAGTTCGGTGCAACAAGACTCCCACTTAACCACTCGCTCTGTCCCCCTCTCCCTCCTCCCCCGCTCTTTCCAGGTGCGTCTCCTCTACTGCTCCCAGGAGGAGGCCGCTCTGATCTTCAAGGCGGCCTGGTCCTCGGGTCAGGCCGGACACTCCCACATGTGGTTCGCCGTGGGGCCAGCCCTGTCCGGCCTTGGCCTGGAGGGCCTCCCCAAAGCCCTGTTCGCAGTGCGGCCGCAGGGCTGGAGAGACGAGCCCCGTCGGAGGATTGCCAAAGGGGTGTCTGTGCTAACCCACGGAGCCATGGCTCTGAGGAAGGAGTACGGCTGGGCCCGAGGGCCACACTACTTCGCAGGCAACTGCCAGACAGATGGCAACCAGACGCAAAGGGTGCCAGACAGGATCAGGTGAGGACAGCGTTATGTGTTCCTTCAGAACTTCTCCTTCAGAACTTCTCCTTCAGAACTTCTCCTCTGTGGCGGAGGAGTGTCACTTGCTACTGCTGGCTGCTCCTTTCTCTCTCTCGCTCTCTGCTTCTTTCTCGCCATCTCCTTCTCTCTCTATTTCTCTGCCTGCCTCTTTCTGTCCATCTGCTTCTCTCTATCCTCAGTGTGTCTATGCCTTTCCTTGTCTCTCTTCTCTTTCTCCCCCCTCTCACTTTCCATCTCTTCCTCTCTCTCTCGGTCTGCCTTACTCTGTCGTCTGTGATTCTCTCTCTGTCGGTCTCTGCCCCCCCCTCTCTCTCTCTCTCTCTCTCTCTTTCTCTGTTTCTCCCCCTTGTCTACCTCTCTCTCCCCATCAACAGCTGGAACACCTCTACCCCTCTCTCGTACTTTCTCTCTCTCTCCCTCTCTCATTGTCTCTCTCTCTCTCTCTCTCCATGACTGGTTCCCGGTTGTGTATGAGAAGTCGCTGTATCTCCCTCCTCCTGTCTTTTGCTGCCTGTCAGCCGTGTCTCATAGTTGACTCCTCCAAGTCCCTCTCATGTCGTTCATTCAGTACACTTGGCTGAAAGATAGATGAGCCATGTGTACATGCGTGTCCGTCCATATAGAGTACGTGTCAGAATAAAGTCATGAGCCATGTTCCTGTGTTGAATTAACAATGCGTGAACCTTGTTCATTTGTGAATCAAGTTAAAGATACAAGCCTTGTTGAGTCCCTGCTAATCAAGTTGAAGATACAAGCCTTGTTGAGACCCGGCGAATCAAGTTGAAGATACAAGCCTTGTTGAGTCCCTGCGAATCAAGTTGAAGATACAAGCCTTGTTGAGTCCCTGCTAATCAAGTTGAAGATGCGTGACTTTTCTACGTGAATCAAGCTAGATTTCTTTTAAACATGAGTTTAAAATAAACCCCGTAAGCAACGTTAACTTATTAATAACAGTTCTGTAGTGGGGCCACCTGAGTGGTGAGGCGGTCTAAGGCACCGCATCGCAGTGCTTGAGGCACCCGGGTTCAATTCCCTGTCTGTGTCGCAACTGACCGGGAGTCCCATAGGGCGGTGCACAATTGGCCGAGGGGGGTTCATTGGAGGGTGATAAGAAGTGCGGTTTGGTGGGTTATGTTTCGGAGGAACCATGACTCGACCTTCGCCTCTCCCAAGGCCGTTGGGGAGTTTCAGCAATGAGACAAGATTGTAATTGGGGAGATAAAGGGGATAAAATACACCCCCCCCACAAAATGTTTTAATCCAGCTCTTTAGCAATGAGGTTTGTGCAGTAAGCTATAGGCCCAAGACTCTTGAATTGCCCTGCCAATGTTGTTCTTCTCAGACCAATTTGAAATTATATTTAAAAGAATAATGGTATATGATCATATGATAATTTGTTGTATTACTTGTGAGGCACAGCATAATAATTAGCTTCTTATTTTTTTTACTGGACTGATGGCCTGATTCTGACACAGCCTTCTAGCTGATGGCAAAACTCAAGTCACACTGCATTATTTTTTGCCTCATGCGCCAATTCATGTTGTTACTCCTTTGACCAGAGAAAGTCGGAACACGTTGATATACTCGTTAATTGCAGCTGCAGTGCTGGTTGTAGCGTCAGTGGAAGTAGGAAGATTGTGCATTTTGTGGCTTGTAAAAGTGTTGACAGTGCTGAATAACTTAAACATGAAATTACTCGTCAAAACATCCGCTCTTGCTGTATTCTTCTTTTTACAGTCTATGGCTCGAGGAAACTGTGCAGACACGGTGATCTGAGCTATCTGAATAGCCAGCGGTAGGCCTGTAGGTGCACTTGATTTGCTCCCTGGGCCTGCCGGGTAGGCGGAGTTCTACCTTCAGACACATGAAATGGTTCAAATTGGGAACACTTACCTACCACCAATGGCGCGAAACAAATAACAAATTGAAGAACGCAAGGCTTTATCATTGTTTTTTACAGAAATGTTTGGTGATCAACTAGGAATTCCTTGGAGATGACCAGTCGATTGGGACCGGTTGGTGACCACTGGGCTAGGATTAAGTTTAGGGTAAGGGTCAGGGTCAGGGTCAGGGTTAGGGTTAGTAGGCTGTTAGTTGAAAAGAGAGGGTCAGGGTCAGGGTTAGTAGGCTGTTTGTTGAAAAGAGAGGGTCAGGGTCTGGGTTAGTAGGCTGTTTGTTGAAAAGAGAGGGTCAGGGTCAGGGTTAGTAGGCTGTTTGTTGAAAAGAGAGGGTCAGGGTCAGGGTCTGGGTTAGTAGGCTGTTTGTTGAAAAGAGAGGGTCAGGGTCAGGGTCAGGGTCTGGGTTAGTAGGCTGTTTGTTGAAAAGAGACTGATAGTCTGTAGATACAGTGCCTTCAGAAAGTATTCATACCCCTTTCCTTATTCCACATTTTGTTGCGCTACAGCCTCAATTCAACATTGATATTGTTTGTCCCCCATCTACACAACCTACTCCATGATGACAAAGTGTTGGCAATGTTGACAAAATGTTGGCAGTGTTATTGAAAATGAAATACTGAAATATCAAATTTACATAATTATTCAAACCCCTGAGTTATTATGTTGTAGGAGCACCTTTGGCACCAGTTACAGCTGTGAGTCTTTCTGGGTAAGTCTCTAAGAGCTTTCCACACCTTGGTTGTGCAACATTTGTCCATTACTTATTTCAAAACTCTTCAAGCTCTGTCAAATTGGTTGTTGATCATTGCGAGACAATAATGTTCAGGTCTTGCCGTATATTTCCAAGCAGATTTAAGTCAAAACTGTAACTCAGCCACTCAAGAACATTCACTGTCTTCTTGGTAATCAACTACATTGTAGATTTTGACCTTGTGTTTTAGGTTGTTGTCCTGCTGAAATGTGAATTCATCTCCCAGTGTCTGGTGGAAAGCAGACTGAACCAGGTTTGCCTGTGCTTAGCTCCAGTCTGTTCATTTGTTATCCTGAAAAACTGCCCAGTCCTTAGTGATTACAAGCTTTTCATTGCGCGATGCAGACACCACTATAATTTAAAGTAGGGAGAGTGGTTGTATTGTGTTCTATTTCATTTGCCCCAAACATAACACTTTTGTATTCAGGACAAAAAGTGAATTGCTTTGCCACATTTTCTGCAGTATTACTTTAGTGCCTTGTTGCAAACTGACGGCATGTTTAGGGAAAATTGTATTCTGTACAGGCGTCCTTCTTTTCACTCAGTGAATTAGGTTAGTATTGCAGAGTAACTACAATGTTGTTTATCCATCCTCAGTTTTCTCCTATCACAGCCATTAAATTCTGTAACGAAACCCTGTAACTGTTTTAGTCACCATGGGCCTCATGGTGAAATCCCCGAGCGGTTGACTTCCTCTCCGACAACGGAGTTAGGAAGGACGCCTGTATCTTTGCAGTGACTGGGTGTATTGATACACCATCTAAAGTGTAATTAATAACTTCACGATGCCTAAAAGGATATTCAATGCCTGCCTTTTTTACCAAATGTTTTATCCAATAGGAGGTCTTCTTTGCGAGCCATTGGAAGACATCGCTGGTCTTTGTGGTTGAATCTGTGTTTGAAATTCACTGCTCGACTCAGGGACCTTACACACAGAGTGCAACTTATTGTGCGACTTTTTAAGATGTTTTTTTTTTTTACTCCTGAACGAATTTAGGCTTACCATAACAAAGCGGTTGGATACTTATCGACAAGACATTTAAGCTTTTCATTTTGAATTCATTTGTAAAAATGTCTAAAAACACAATTCTTCCACTGACGTTATTACCGAAAACCTGACGTTAATTACAACAACAAAAAAATCTCAATTGAATCCATTTTAAATCCAGTCTGTAACACAACAAAATGTGGGAAAAGTCAAGGGGTGTGAGTGCTTTCTGAAGGCACTATAGTCTATAGAGCATCTACAGATGGACTATCCAAATAAAGTCTAACCAAAAAAAAAAAAAATGAATATCCACTTACTGTTCATTCATTGTTAACGTATCAGCTATAATGGGTCTCTTTTAATGCATTTCTTTGACCAGTCAGGGTAATACTACAATTATCTACCTCCCACCACTCTCCCCTCTTTATCTCACAATAATTATTCCTGCATCCCCTTCTGAACCTCTCTGCTCCTCTCTTATCCCTTCACCCCTCCCTCTGTCTCTCCCACTGCTCTGCTCCTCTCTTATCCCTTCACCCCTCCCTCCTCCCTCTGTCTCTCCCACTGCTCTGCTCCTCTCTTATCCCTTCACCCCTCCCTCCTCCCTCTGTCTCTCCCACTGCTCTGCTCCTCTCTTATCCCTTAACCCCTCCCCCTCCCTCTGTCTCTCCCACTGCTCTGCTCCTCTCTTATCCCTTCACCCCTCCCTCCTCCCTCTGTCTCTCCCACTGCTCTGCTCCTCTCTTATCCCTTCACCCCTCCCTCCTCCCTCTGTCTCTCCCACTGCTCTGCTCCTCTCTTATCCCTTCACCCCTCCCTCTGTCTCTCCCACTGCTCTGCTCCTCTCTTATCCCTTCACCCCTCCCTCCGTCTCTCCCACTGCTCTGCTCCTCTCTTATCCCCTCCCTCCTCCCTCTGTCTCTCCCACTGCTCTGCTCCTCTCTTATCCCCTCCCTCCTCCCTCTGTCTCTCCCACTGCTCTGCTCTTTATGCTTTGTTTTTATTCCGCCATTCAATTTCATCCTCAATCTAATCTCATTCTCTCTCCCCTCCGTCCCATCCCCGCTCCTTCCCTCCCACGCTCTCCCATATTATTGTCAGTTCGCAGCCCTCTCTCTCCTCTCTTTCTCCCTGGCTCGCTCTCTTTTTCTCATCACTCCCCCTTCTCTTTCCTCCCTCCCCCTCTCTCTTCCCTTGGCCCGACTTTAAAAGGGATCTGATGCGGCATCGTTTTACATGTAAATTGGATAATTGGTTATGGTGGTGTAATGCAAGGTAGAAATATCGGAGGCGGTTACACACAGCCGCAAACAGCCCCCCCACCACCACCACCACCACCACTAGGCCCGTCCAGTTTCCTTCTAATGAAGAAGCTGGCATCCGTAAGGCATGGGAGAATCTAATAAAGAGGGCACATACTAATGTAGCTCAAAAGAGAGTACATTAAAATCCGACTGAATGTTTAAACAGCTAGTCATCCCCCCCAAACCCTCCATCCCTTCTCTCTCTCTCTCTCTCTCTCTCTCTCTCTCTCTCTCTCTCTCTCTCTCTCTCTCTCTCTCTTTCCCTCTCTGCCTATCCTCTCGCTCTCTCTATCCCTGACTCCTCTCTCTGTCTGAAAGCGTTAGCCATTATGAGTTGTCTTTGTTTCCGACACGGGAGACAAATCTACATTCAAATAGTCCGCAGCGTCTGGTTGTTTGTTCACCTCACAATGTTCGGCATCAGAGGAAACACATGTAATGTCAATGACTGTGTGTCGCCATGACAACATGGCACTCACCAAGAGCAATCAGTGGCATTGCAGAGTTGAAGTGAATGCTAACATTGTCTTTTTTTTCATCAAATAAGAAAGGCAACATCCATACGGTGAGATGAATAGTTATTGGTCAGCAGATCTCTTTTCTTCCCCCTAAGCCATAAAAGGATCATTTGAATGTAGAATAGAGACCAAGGGCGTTTCCTACGTTAATTTCTCTATGCTTGGGTCAGTGTTCTCTTCGTGGACTTGCTTTGACGAATCGCGTGTGACCGTGATTGTGTGTATTAGGGTATGGGTGTGGGTGTCGTTAAAAAAAAGTCATGAAACCCTTTATGTCTTCTTCACACAGCCCTTCCTGTATAAGGCCCTCTAGCTCATTTGTATTGCATTGCATTACTTTGCATGGCATCATTGCCCGTTTTATGTACAGTAGCAACAGGATGGATATGAAAAGCAACATAGCCCAAAGCCACACCATAGGGCTCCAGCCAGTCTGACCATGTGCCGGGATGCATATAATTCCTCCGACTGTATGATATTGAAAAACCCATCAATTATAAATCATAGTTCAGCTCATTTCTCTTGGGAAGTCAACGAGAGGGCAGTGTTTAAGGCGTAAATAAAAAATCTCATATTGTGTAGTAGGCTTTTTATGTGACAGCCTCGTATAAATAATGGCCAAAATAAATAGGAAAGTGGAAAATGAAATGAGGGCATCTTCAATCAACAATTGCTGCATCATGAAAACAAGAAAGCGCTGCCGACAAATTCCAAATGCCTTTGGAAAGGACAGGAGAGAAAAACAAAACCGGTGTTGGGTTTTTTAACATTCTATCTGACTGGCGGCGTCCTCTGTGAATGGGGCTTTTAGGTGCAGTGTTGTCATGGTGACACAGAAGCATCTCAGACTCTGCCACAGACGGACTACCCCTAACAGCAAAATATTCCACATGAAAGCCAACAACTAGTGTGGTTTGCTTCATAGCTTGTACCCCTGATTATCAGAGTGGGGCTAGGAAGCCATTAGCACTCTCGATATCAAAGAGTTACAGATGCGTTGAAGATTAGGGAAAATGGCCTGCCTACCATACCTCTCTGCATACCGCAGTCGTTGCAAGTCCCAAACACTCACACACACTGCACAGTATCCATGTGATATTCAGAAACGACCTGCCTTTTTGTAGAACTCTGGTTACTCTACAGCGCCTCTCTTGAGAGGCAAGTTCACATGTTTGGTTCATCAAGTCCTTGATTTACTTCATGTCAAGTCGCTTGCCTGTAACTGTACATGGCTGGAACATAATAACAAGCAGCTTGCCTGTAACTGTACATGACTGGAACATAATAACAAGCGGCTTGCCTGTAACTGTACATGACTGGAACATAATAACAAGCAGCTTGCCTGTAACTGTACATGACTGGAACATAATAACAAGCAGCTTGCCTGTAACTGTACATGACTGGAACATAATAACAAGCAGCTTGCCTGTAACTGTACATGACTGGAACATAATAACAAGCAGCTTGCCTGTAACTGTACATGACTGGAACATAATAACAAGCCGCTTGGGACATAGGCACTACACTAGAGATCTCTAACAGCCCACCTGCAGCCTGCTGTCTCTCACCCTGCCACTCTGCCACTCTGCCACTCTGCCACCCTGCCACTCTGCCACTCTGCCACTCTGCCACTCTGCCACCCTGCCACTCTGCCACCCTGCCACTCTGCCACTCTGCCACCCTGCCACCCTGCCACTCTGCCACCCTGCCACCCTGCCACTCTGCCACCCTGCCACCCTGCCACTCTGCCACCCTGCCACTCTGCCACCCTGCCACTCTGCCAACCTGCCACCCTGCTGCTCTGCCACCCTGCCACTCTGCCACCCTGCCACCCTGCCACTCTGCCACCCTGCCACTCTGCCACCCTGCTACTCTGCCACTCCCCCCCTTCCATTTGTTGTAGCTTGCAGCTGAAGACTCATGGAAGATACATGACAAAAGTATGTGGACACCGGCTCATCGAACATTTCATTCCAAAATCATGGGCATTAACGTGGAGTTGGTCCCCCCCTTTGCTGCTATGACAGCCTCCACTCTTCTGGGAAGGCTTAGGGCGAGATGTTGTAGCATTGCTGCGGGGACTTGCTGCCGTTCGGCAACAAGAGCATCGGTGAGGTCGGGCACTGATGTTGGGCAATTAGGCCTGGCCTAATTGGCCTGGCGAGCTTTACACCACTCTCGCCGACGCTTGGCATTGCGCATGGTGATCTTATGCTTGTGTGCAGCTTCTCGGCCATGGAAACCCGTTTCATGAAGCTCCCGACGAACAGTTATTGTGCTAACTTTGCTTCCAGAGGCAGTTTGGAACTCGGTAGTGAGTGTTGCAACCGAGGACAGATGATTTTTACACGCTACACGATTTAGCACTCGGCGTTCCCGTTCTGTGAGCTTATGTGGCCTACCACTTTGCGGCTGAACCTGTTGTTGCTCCTAGAAGTTTCCACTTCACAATAAGAGCACTTACAGTTGACCTGGGCAGCTCTAGCAGGGCAGAAATTTTGATGAACTGACTTGTTGGAAAGGTGGCATCCTTTGATGGTGCCACATTGAAAGTCACTGAGGTCTTCAGTAAGGCCATTTTAACGCCAACTTTTGTCTATGGAGATTGCATGGCTGTGTGCTCGCTCTCTCTTTCTCTCTGCCACTCTCAT
Source organism: Oncorhynchus keta (assembly GCF_023373465.1). Taxonomy (NCBI): domain Eukaryota; kingdom Metazoa; phylum Chordata; class Actinopteri; order Salmoniformes; family Salmonidae; genus Oncorhynchus; species Oncorhynchus keta. Next base: position 7,811,516 of record NC_068440.1, read on the forward strand.
TGCCTTCATTGTCACTTCCAGCTAAAAAATGAAGCTTGCTTCTCCATTTCTTTGTTTGTCCGTTTGTCCGTTTGTCCGTCTGTCCGTCTGTCCGTCTGTCCGTCCGTCCGTCCGTCCGTCCGTCTGTCCGTCTGTCCGTCTGTCCGTCTGTCCGTCTGTCCGTCTGTCTGTCTGTCTGTCTGTCTGTCTGTCGTGCCCCTCTATTTCTCTCTGTTTCCCTGTTTCTATTTTTCTCTTTCTGTCTGCCATTCTCTCACTCCAATCCCTGTCTTCCAGGTTCTTCAGTAACATTACGCTGAGTGGCCGGGACTACTCGTTCAACAGTGACGGCTACCTGTCCAATCCAGTGCTGGATGTGATTTCCTACACCGAGGGAAAAGGCTGGGAGGAGGTCAGTGAGTTAGCGCGCTAGCCTCTAATTAGCTGACACGCTCGCTAACCACCATCCCACACCCCATCAAGTCTTGCTAACACATCCACACACACACACACACACACACACACACACACACACACACACACACACACACACACACACACACACACACACACACACACACACACACACACACACACACACACACACACTCTCCCCTCACCTTGCTAACCACACTAACTGCACTATAACAGTCCATCGGATGTGCCTACGTGTACCCCTCCTTCACGTTTTGGAAACCTTGTTAGCTTTCGTTGACAGGCTAACTCGACGTCGAATGCTCATGCCTCAGCTCTCCGTTCACTCCATTCCTGCTGTTTTCAACTAACCTTTCAGTACTCTGTATGTTTACCCACGTCGTTGCCTCAAGGCCTAGCGATTCCATGGATATCCATTCACAACAACCAGAATTTGTTCAGCGTGAATCGTGATATACTCCTTCATACGGTGGTAGAAAAAGTCCCCAAATGTCATACTTGAGTAGAATTAAAGATGTCTTCGTAGAAAATGACTCAAGTAAAGGTGAATGTCATCCATTAAAATACTACTGGGTAAAAGTCTAAAATTATTAGGTTTTAAGTATACATACGTGTCAAAAGTAAATGTAATTGCTAAAATATACTTAAGTGTCGAAAGTTCAACTATTAATAATTTCAAATTCCTTATATTAAGCAAACCAGATGGCAAGATGCTCTTGTTTTTTACGGATAGCCAGGGGCACACTCCAACACTCAGACATCATTTACAAACCAAGCATGTGTGTTTAGTGATTCCACCAGATCGTCTGTAGGGATGACCAGGGATGTCCAAGTGTGTGTCATTTTTCCTGTCCTGCTCAGCATTCAAAATTGAAAATAGTACTTTTGGGTGTCAGGGAAAACATATGGAGTAAAAAGTACATTATTTTCTTTAGGCGTGTAGTAAAGTAAAAGTTGTCCAAAATATAAATAGTCAAGTAAAGTATAGACACCCCCCAAAAAACATCTTAAGTAGTACTTTAAAGTATTTAAAAAAAAAACGTAATTACTTTACACCACTGCCTCCATACTGTCAGTGTCAAGGTGGGCTAATCTGACCCAGTTGCAGCTGAACGATAACATGGTCCCTGTGGTGGGGCTCCTTCAGTTCATTTCCCATCTCCTCCGAGTATATTTACTGAGCACTCTGGGCTCAGATCAGGTGAGGGGAGTGATCAAGCAGTGGATGATTGAGCTCTGGGACCAGTTTCTGACCCCAGACCATTATATGATGGGAAAGTCAGACCACGTATGATTTACAGTGCGTTCATAGTCTCCATAGTACTGTAACTTACTGTTCCCTATAGTATATCATAACCACAGTTCAAAATATGAAGATAATAATATACAAATGTAGGCCATTCCATTCCATACTAATACATTGTAGCTGGTCATATTCGAACCAGACGACTTCAAGTGACCCCAGAAGGAGAACTGATGAATTGGTGCTTCAGAAAACAGTGACTTACTTCAATTAATTTGTGAATCACTTCAACACGGGTCGCGGTCGCTTCTGGTTTTAATTCCCCCCAGTATGCAGTCTCCTATGTTAGCCTGACCGCTGAGACACTGGAACACCCTCAACGGGTTTAGTACATGCCCCACTTACCACAGTGGTGAACAAAATAGACACTGCGTCGCAGAAAGGTTTCCTTTTTCCACCTCGCGCTCCAGATACTTCCTAAGTGTCTCTGAATGATCTCCCGCAGGTTGGCACGTGGCAGAACGGTGTTCTGGATCTCATCATTCAGCCGTTTTCACGCTACGGCTCCTTCCTCAAGCCGCTGGATGACACCCAGCACCTCAAGGTGGTCACCCTGGAGGAGAGGCCCTTTGTCATTGTGGAGCCAGCCGACCCAGGCACCAACTCCTGCATCCGGGACTCGGTGCCCTGCAGACTACCGCTTAACACCACCAAGTAAGGCCTGCTACTGGGGCAGATGTTTTACCATGACCGACCGTGGTCTAACCATGCAGATGTTATACCATGACCGACCGTGGTCTAACCATTCAGATGTTATACCATGACCGGCCGTGGTCTAACCATGCAGATGTTTTACCATGACCGACCGTGGTCTAACCATGCAGATGTTTTACCATAACCGACCGTGGTCTAACCATGCAGATGTTTTACCATGACCGACCGTGGTCTAACCATGCAGATGTTTTACCATGACCGGCCGTGGTCTAACCATGCAGATGTTTTACCATGACTGGCCGTGGTTTAACCATGCAGATGTTTTACCATGACCGACCGTGGTCTAACCATGCAGATGTTTTACCATGACCGGCCGTGGTCTAACCATTCAGATGTTTTACCATGACCGACCGTGGTCTAACCATTCAGATGTTTTACCATGACCGACCGTGGTCTAACCATTCAGATGTTATACCATGACCGACTGTGGTCTAACCATGCAGATGTTTTACCATGACCGACCGTGGTCTAACCATTCAGATGTTATACCATGACCGACCGTGGTCTAACCATGCAGATGTTTTGCCATGACCGGCCGTGGTCTAACCATTCAGATGTTTTACCATGACCGACCGTGGTCTAACCATGCAGATGTTTTACCATGAACGTCCGTGGTCTAACCATTCAGAGGTTTTACCATGAACGGCCGTGGTCTAACCATTCAGATGTTTTAACCATGACCAACATGTAACCACCGTAGTTTAAATGTTGTAACTATCATAAGTGTAAAGGGGAATTTCATTCAAAAATCGTGGTCGGCAATGTTGATCCTCATTATTCATATAGTTTATTGAGAGTGTGTTTCATATATGGAACTGCCGATCTGCGGCCAACAAGGCAGAGTTCATCTCAGCCTATGCCTCCCTCCAGTCCCTCGACTTCTTGGCACTGACGGAAACATGGATCACCACAGATAACACTGCCACTCCTACTGCTCTCTCTTCGTCCGCCCACGTGTTCTCGCACACCCCGAGAGCTTCTGGTCAGCGGGGTGGTGGCACCGGGATCCTCATCTCTCCCAAGTGGTTATTATTATTATTATTATTATTATATTATTAAGTGGTCATTCTCTCTTTCTCCCCTTACCCATCTGTCTATCGCCTCCTTTGAATTCCACGCTGTCACAGTTACCAGCCCTTTCAAGCTTAACATCCTTATCATTTATCGCCCTCCAGGTTCCCTCGGCGAGTTCATCAATGAGCTTGATGCCTTGATAAGCTCCTTTCCTGAGGACGGCTCACCTCTCACAGTTCTGGGCGACTTTAACCTCCCCACGTCTACCTTTGACTCATTCCTCTCTGCCTCCTTCTTTCCACTCCTCTCCTCTTTTGACCTCACCCTCTCACCTTCCCCCTACTCACAAGGCAGGCAATACGCTCGACCTCATCTTTACTAGATGCTGTTCTTCCACTAACCTCATTGCAACTCCCCTCCAAGTCTCCGACCACTACCTTGTATCCTTTTCCCTCTCACTCTCATCCAACACTTCCCACACTGCCCCTACTCGGATGGTATCGCACCGTCCCAACCTTCGCTCTCTCCCCCGCTACTCTCTCCTCTTCCATCCTATCATCTCTTCCCTCTGCTCAAACCTTCTCCAACCTATCTCCTGATTCTGCCTCCTCAACCCTCCTCTCCTCCCCTTTCTGCATCCTTTGACTCTCTATGCCCCCTATCCTCCAGGCCGGCTCGGTCCTCCCCCCCGCTCCGTGGCTCGACGACTCATTGCGAGCTCACAGAACAGGGCTCCGGGCAGCCGAGGCGGAAATGGAGGAAAACTCGCCTCCCTGTGGACCTGGCATCCTTTCGCTCCCTCCTCTCTACATTTTCCTCTTCTTTCTCTGCTGCTAAAGCCACTTTCTACCACTCTAAATTCCAAGCTTCTGCCTCTAACCCTAGGAAGCTCTTTGCCACCTTCTCCTCCCTCCTGAATCCTCCTCCCCCTCCCCCTCCTCCCTCTCTGCAGATGACTTCATCAACCATTTTGAAAAGAAGGTCGACGACATCCGATCCTCATTTGCTAAGGCAAACGACACCGCTGGTTCTGCTCACACTGCCCTACCCTGTGCTCTGACCTCTTTCTCCCTCTCTCTCCAGATGAAATCTCGCGTCTTGTGACGGCCGGCCGCCCAACAACCTGCCCGCTTGACCCTATCCTCCTCTCTTCTCCAGACCATTTCCGGAGACCTTCTCCCTTACCTCACCTCGCTCATCAACTCATCCCTGACCGCTGGCTACGTCCCTTCCGTCTTCAAGAGAGCGAGAGTTGCACCCCTTCTGAAAAAACCTACACTCGATCCCTCCGATGTCAACAACTACAGACCAGTATCCCTTCTTTCTTTTCTCTCCAAAACTCTTGAACGTGCCGTCCTTGGCCAGCTCTCCCGCTATCTCTCTCAGAATGACCTTCTTGATCCAAATCAGTCAGGTTTCAAGACTAGTCATTCAACTGAGACTGCTCTTCTCTGTATCACGGAGGCGCTCCGCACCGCTAAAGCTAACTCTCTCTCCTCTGCTCTCATCCTTCTAGACCTATCGGCTGCCTTCGATACTGTGAACCATCAGATCCTCCTCTCCACCCTCTCCGAGTTGGGCATCTCCGGCGCGGCCCACGCTTGGATTGCGTCCTACCTGACAGGTCGCTCCTACCAGGTGGCGTGGCGAGAATCTGTCTCCTCACCACGCGCTCTCACCACTGGTGTCCCCCAGGGCTCTGTTCTAGGCCCTCTCCTATTCTCGCTATACACCAAGTCACTTGGCTCTGTCATAACCTCACATGGTCTCTCCTATCATTGCTATGCAGACGACACACAATTAATCTTCTCCTTTCCCCCTTCTGATGACCAGGTGGCGATCGCATCTCTGCATGTCTGGCAGACATATCAGTGTGGATGACGGATCACCACCTCAAGCTGAACCTCGGCAAGACGGAGCTGCTCTTCCTCCCGGGGAAGGACTGCCCGTTCCATGATCTCGCCATCACGGTTGACAACTCCATTGTGTCCTCCTCCCAGAGCGCTAAGAACCTTGGCGTGATCCTGGACAACACCCTGTCGTTCTCAACTAACATCAAGGCGGTGGCCCGTTCCTGTAGGTTCATGCTCTACAACATCCGCAGAGTACGACCCTGCTTCACACAGGAAGCGGCGCAGGTCCTAATCCAGGCACTTGTTATCTCCCGTCTGGATTACTGCAACTCGCTGTTGGCTGGGCTCCCTGCCTGTGCCATTAAACCCCTACAACTCATCCAGAACGCCGCAGCCCGTCTGGTGTTCAACCTTCCCAAGTTCTCTCACGTCACCCCGCTCCTCCGCTCTCTCCACTGGCTTCCAGTTGAAGCTCGCATCCGCTACAAGACCATGGTGCTTGCCTACGGAGCTGTGAGGGGAACGGCACCTCAGTAACTCCAGGCTCTGATCAGGCCCTACACCCAAACAAGGGCACTGCGTTCATCCACCTCTGGCCTGCTCGCATTCCTACCGCTGAGGAAGTACAGTTCCCGCTCAGCCCAGTCAAAACTGTTCGCTGCTCTGGCCCCCCAATGGTGGAACAAACTCCCTCACGACGCCAGGACAGCGGAGTCAATCACCACCTTCCGGAGACACCTGAAACCCCACCTCTTTAAGGAATACCTAGGATAGGATAAGTAATCCTTCTCACCCCCCTTTTAAGATTTAGATGCACTATTGTAAAGTGACTGTTCCACTGGATGTCATAAGGTGAATGCACCAATTTGTAAGTCGCTCTGGATAAGAGCGTCTGCTAAATTACTTAAATGTAAATGTAAATATACAATGCTTTCCTCCACACTAACTAAAAAGGACATAACTCCTAAAAGTATGATGTCACAGGGTTACATACCCTCTCTTCGAGCCATTCAGGGAAAATAATTGGAAAGAATTTGTAAAGATTTAGCATCTGAATTGTGGTAAATAAATAATAAAGCCTTTGAACTTAAAAATGTCTTTATACACTGAAGTGTACAAAACCTTAGGAACAACTGCTCTTTCCATGACATAGACTGACCAAATGAAAGCTATGATCCCTTATTGATGTCACTTGTTAAATCCATGTCAATCAGTGTAGATGAAGGGGAGGAGACAGGTTAAAGGATTTTTAAGCCTTGAGACAACTGAGACATGGATTGTGCATATCTGCCATTCAGAGGGTGAACGGGCAAGACAAAAGACTTAACTGCCTTTGAACAGGGGGAATGGTAGTAGGTGCCAGGCGCACCGGGTTAAGTGTGTCAAGAACTGCAACGCTGCTGGCTCTTTCATGCTCAACAGTTTGCCATGTGTATCAAGAATGGCCCCCCACCCAAAGGACATCCAGCCAACATGACACAACTGTGGGAAGCATTGGAGTCGACATGGGCCAGCATCCCTGTGGAACGCTTTCGACGTCTTGTGGAGTCCGTGCCTCGACAAATCGAGGCTGTTCTGAGGGCAAAAGGGGGTGCAACTCAATAATAGGAAAGTGTTCCTAATGTTTTGCACACTCATAACATGATCATTTGAAATATTAAAAGGTTCCAAACAAAACCTCAAATGTGAACTTTTTGATTGAAGTTTCCCCTTAGAGTAACTTTTTGATTGAAGTTTCCCTTAGAGTAACTTTTTGATTGAAGTTTCCCCTTAGAGTAACTTTTTGATTGAAGTTTCCCTTAGAGTAACTTTCTGATTGAAGTTTCCCCTTAGAATAACTTTCTGATTGAAGTTTCCCCTTAGAGTAACTTTTTGATTGAAGTTTCCCCTTAGAGTAACTTTTTGATTGAAGTTTCCCCTTAGAGTAACTTTTTGATTGAAGTTTCCCCTTAGAGTAACTTTCTGATTGAAGTTTCCCCTTAGAGTAACTTTCTGATTGAAGTTTCCCCTTAGAATAACTTTCTGATTGAAGTTTCCCCTTAGAGTAACTTTCTGATTGAAGTTTCCCCTTAGAGTAACTTTCTGATTGAAGTTTCCCCTTAGAGTAACTTTCTGATTGAAGTTTCCCCTTAGAGTAACTTTTTTGGATGCAGCTTAGTCTAACCGGTAAACACGTGCTTTGCCCGTTTTACTTATTGACATCCTGTGTATTCTCTCTGGTCCTCTTTTATAAACTCTCACTCAGTGTTTCACAGTCTGCCCTGGTCTCTAACGGTCTGATGAGTGTGTTGTGTGTTCCGCCAGTCTGTCTCTGATGCCTGGTAACAAGGCCCGCTGAAAGGTCCATCAATTTGATTTGCTCGGGGAGATTGGCCCATTTTAATCTGCCTACTTTGAACATTCCATTAGAATTTTAAAACCTACACTGGTGGGTTATCACAGTGGGCACACAGGGAGGGATCACACATTGATATTTGCCCAGATGAATGTAGCTTTTGATCTACCATCAGGCCTTTTCTGTCAACTTACCTGTTGTAAAGCTACATGCTTGGAAAGAGTCCACGTATGTCCTGTTAAATCTCCTTGTCCCCCGCTGAGGGTAAACCACACAGAAAAATAGCATTTAATCCTGTTTTAATGCAGTCCTCCTGTCTGTCCTGATGTGCATCCCCTCTCTAAAACTGAGCAGTCCAACTACAGGCAGTATTGATCCAGCTACTACAGCTCTTGCTAATAATTCATACATTCCTCCTTGCCCTACTGTGTCTCCCTTCTGTTTCTCTCTCTCTCCTCTGCCTCTTGTCTCTACCCTCTCCCTCCTTGTCTTTCTCTCCTTCCCTCCCCCTCTCTCTCTCTGTAACCACAGTGTGCCGGTGGATGAGAAATCGTCGAAGCACTGCTGCAAAGGCTTCTGCATTGACGTCCTCAAGCGATTGGCCAAAATAGTGGGCTTCTCCTATGACCTCTACCTGGTGACCAATGGCAGACACGGGAAGAGGGGGAGTGATGGGCAGTGGAATGGCATGGTCGGGGAGGTCAGGGGTCATGCATTTCTTCTTCTCCCTTTCTTTTCATATTCAAAAACCTATTCAAGGAGTACCATGCAATTCCTCCTCTAAATCCCCTAAAAGTAAATGTGGAGACAGAATGAGACTCAGAACTGTCAAATAGATTAGTATTCCCATGGAAGAGTAAGTGGAGTGTTTGGCTTGGAGTCTTGGGCAGATGCCTCGTTATTTCCAGGGAAGCCAATCCCCCTCTGAGGGCCGGGATTAATACGGGTGGTTAACAGAGAAGGGGATGTTATATACCAACACGGCTAAGGGTGTGTTGTTGTACTTACACAGCCACCGGGTACTAGGCTCCTTCTACGAGGTGCCGGTGTCCCTTTTCTCTCGCCGCGAGGCTCCACAGTCGCTCAACTCGCTCTCGGATCTCGTTACCGTAACCATTTCACTACTGAGACAGCTGGAAGTGAGTGCCTGTGAACGTGAATGGGACCGTTTTTTTTCTGTTCCTAACTGCAGTTCCCCTCCCGCCCACCAGGTGGTTTATAAACGGGCCGACATGGCCATTGGCTCCCTGACCGTCAACAAGGAGAGGTCGGAGGTTGTGGAGTTCTCAGTGCCCTTCGTGGAGACAGGCATCAGCGTCATGGTCTCCCGTAGCAACGGCACCGTCTCGCCGTCGGCCTTCCTTGGTGAGCAGGGCTGACTAAGAGCTTATGAAGGGCATATGATGTGCTATGAAGGGGCTATGAAGGGCCTACGATGGGCTGTGAAGGGCTTCTGATGGGCTATGAAGGGTCTATGGTAACACACAACACCTGACAATCCAACCAACAAGGAAAACCTTGATTTCTCTCTCTTGGTTTAGTATCAAAGTTGTCAAGCAATGTTTCACAGGCTTCTCAAATAAAATCCATAAACCCATTCAGTATTCCAATGGGCTATGTCGCTCCTCGGTAATGAATGGTGAAAATATTTCAGAGTAAAATATGTCTCGAAGGTAACGCCTCGACATTTCAAATCGCCTTAGCGTAATTCTAGTCTTTGTTCAACCATGTAGAGAGACTCAGTCTGTTTTTCTTTTGAAGCCAGAAGGAGACTAGTATCAGCTACATTTACGCCTTTACTAGACTATGGGGATACTTTATATATGAATGCTTCCGCTCAGTGTTTGACATCCATGGCACTTAGAGATTTATTTTAAACTGCAAAACCCTTACGCACCACTGCACTTTGTATACCAGGGTTGGCTGGCCTTCTCTAGTCACTCGTAGGCTCAGTCACTGGTATACTCTTGGGTTTACCACCTTTTTATTTGGGAATTTTTATTGTTCAGAAATGTGGTGGGTCGTCTCTTCGTTCGCTGGACTTCATCCTGCAAACTGTTCCAAATGTCCGAACTGAATTTGGTAAAAGGGCTTTCATGTACTCTGCGCCATTGTCTTGGAACGCCTTACAAAATACTTTTAAACTGGAAGAACTTGTCCCGATTGGTGTTTTTAAATCACTGATGAAGGATTTTGAGGCTGATTCCCTGACCTGTCAATGTTTTTAATTTGCTGTTTTTTAAAAAATGTTATACTCTTGTGAATTCAATGGTTTTTACTAGATTACATGTAGTTTTTCATGGTGTCTGTCTGTAGTTTTTTGTAATGACTTGGTGCTGCCTATCTTGGCCAGGGCGCTCTTGAAAAATGACTTTAATCTCAATGAGCCCTTCCTGGTTAAATAAAGTCTGCAAACAAGGCAGACATTTTAATCCTACAGCTGTCGATTGAGACTGGATGGTACGTTTAAATCTGCAGCCGGATCTTAGATTATACAGTGTGAAATGCACCGAGGTAATGGCAGCTCATTAGATATGACTCAGTAGTACACAGCAATCTGGCCATTGGAGACGGCTGTGCTGGACGTAAAACGAGCTAGTTCAGGTATGAAGTCAAACAACACAGGCTGGATGTCGTCTTAGTTTCAGACACTCAAACAGCACAGACTGGATGTAGTCTTAGTTTCAGACACTCAAACAACACAGACTGGATGTAGTCTTAGTTTCAGACACTCAAACAGCACAGGCTGGATGTCGTCTTAGTTTCAGACACTCAAACAACACAGACTGGATGTAGTCTTAGTTTCAGACACTCAAACAACACAGACTGGATATAGTCTTCGCTTCAGACACTCAAACAACACAGACTGGAAGTCGTCTTAGTTTCAGACACTCAAACAACACAGACTGGATGTCGTCTTAGTTTCAGACACTCAAACAACACAGACTGGATGTCGTCTTAGTTTCAGACACTCAAACAACACAGACTGGATGTCGTCTTAGTTTCAGACACTCAAACAACACAGACTGGATGTCGTCTTAGTTTCAGACACTCAAACAACACAGACTGGATGTAGTCTTAGTTTCAGACACTCAAACAACACAGACTGGATGTCGTCTTAGTTTCAGACACTCAAACAACACAGACTGGATGTAGTCTTAGTTTCAGACACTCAAACAGCACAGGCTGGATGTCGTCTTAGTTTCAGACACTCAAACAACACAGACTGGATGTAGTCTTAGTTTCAGACACTCAAACAACACAGACTGGATATAGTCTTCGCTTCAGACACTCAAACAACACAGACTGGAAGTCGTCTTAGTTTCAGACACTCAAACAACACAGACTGGATGTAGTCTTCGCTTCAGACACTCAAACAACACAGACTGGATGTCGTCTTAGTTTCAGACACTCAAACAACACAGACTGGATGTCGTCTTAGTTTCAGACACTCAAACAACACAGACTGGATGTCGTCTTAGTTTCAGACACTCAAACAACACAGACTGGATGTAGTCTTAGTCTCAAACAACACAGACTGGATGTCGTCTTAGTTTCAGACACTCAAACAACACAGACTGGATGTAGTCTTAGTTTCAGACACTCAAACAACACAGACTGGATGTAGTCTTAGTTTCAGACACTCAAACAACACAGACTGGATGTAGTCTTAGTTTCAGACACTCAAACAACACAGGCTGGATGTAGTCTTAGTTTCAGACACTCAAACAACACAGACTGGATGTCGTCTTAGTTTCAGACACTCAAACAACACAGACTGGATGTAGTCTTAGTTTCAGGCACTCAAACAACACAGACTGGATGTAGTCTTAGTTTCAGACACTCAAACAACACAGGCTGGATGTCGTCTTAGTTTCAGACACTCAAACAGCACAGACTGGATGTAGTCTTAGTTTCAGACACTCAAACAACACAGACTGGATGTAGTCTTAGTTTCAGACACTCAAACAACACAGACTGGATGTAGTCTTCGCTTCAGACACTCAAACAACACAGACTGGAAGTCATCTTAGTTTCAGACACTCAAACAACACAGACTGGATGTCGTCTTAGTTTCAGACACTCAAACAACACAGACTGGATATCGTCTTAGTTTCAGACAATCAAACAACACAGACTGGATGTCGTCTTAGTTTCAGACACTCAAACAACACAGACTGGATGTCGTCTTAGTTTCAGACACTCAAACAACACAGGCTGGATGTAGTCTTAGTTTCAGACACTCAAACAACAGAGACTGGATGAAGTCTTAGTTTCAGACACTCAAACAACACAGGCTGGATGTAGTCTTAGTTTCAGACACTCAAACAACACAGGCTGGATGTCGTCTTAGTTTCAGACACTCAAAAAACAGAGACTGGATGTAGTCTTAGTTTCAGACACTCAAACAACACAGACTGGATGTAGTCTTAGTTTCAGACACTCAAATAACAGAGACTGGATGTATTCTTAGTTTCAGACACTCAAACAACACAGACTGGATGTCGTCTTAGTTTCAGACACTCAAACAACAGAGACTGGATGTAGTCTTAGTTTCAGACACTCAAACGACACAGACTGGATGTAGTCTTAGTTTCAGACACTCAAACAACACAGACTGGATGTCGTCTTAGTTTCAGTCACTCAAACAACACAGACTGGATATCGTCTTAGTTTCAGACACGCAAACAACACAGGCTGGATGTCGTCTTAGTTTCAGACACTCAAACAACAGAGACTGGATATCGTCTTAGTTTCAGACACTCAAACAACACAGACTGGATATCGTCTTAGTTTCAGACACTCAAACAACAGAGACTGGATATCGTCTTAGTTTCAGACACTCAAACAACACAGGCTGGATGTAGTCTTAGTTTCAGACACTCAAACAACACAGGCTGGATGTAGTCTTAGTTTCAGACACTCAAACAACACAGACTGGATGTAGTCTTGGTTTCAGACACTCAAACAACACAGGCTGGATGTAGTCTTAGTTTCAGACACTCAAATAACAGAGACTGGATGTATTCTTAGTTTCAGACACTCAAACAACACAGACTGGATGTCGTCTTAGTTTCAGACACTCAAACAACACAGACTGGATGTAGTCTTAGTTTCAGACACTCAAATAACAGAGACTGGATGTATTCTTAGTTTCAGACACTCAAACAACACAGACTGGATGTCGTCTTAGTTTCAGACACTCAAACAACACAGGCTGGATGTAGTCTTAGTTTCAGACACTCAAACAACACAGGCTGGATGTAGTCTTAGTTTCAGACACTCAAACAACACAGGCTGGATGTAGTCTTAGTTTCAGACACTCAAACAACACAGGCTGGATGTAGTCTTAGTTTCAGACACTCAAACAACACAGGCTGGATGTAGTCTTAGTTTCAGACACTCAAACAACACAGGCTGGATGTAGTCTTAGTTTCAGACACTCAAACAACACAGGCTGGATGTAGTCTTAGTTTCAGACACTCAAACAACACAGACTGGATGTCGCCTTAGTTTCAGAAACTCAACCAACACAGACTGGATGTCGCCTTAGTTTCAGACACTCAAACAACACAGACTGGATGTCGTCTTAGTTTCAGACACTCAAACAACACAGGCTGGATGTAGTCTTAGTTTCAGACACTCAAACAACACAGGCTGGATGTAGTCTTAGTTTCAGACACTCAAACAACACAGGCTGGATGTAGTCTTAGTTTCAGACACTCAAACAACACAGACTGGATGTCGTCTTAGTTTCAGACACTCAAACAACACAGGCTGGATGTCGTCTTAGTTTCAGACACTCAAACAACACAGGCTGGATGTAGTCTTAGTTTCAGACACTCAAACAACACAGACTGTATTTAGTCTTAGTTTCAGACACTCAAACAACACAGGCTGGATGTCGTCTTAGTTTCAGACACTCAAACAACACAGACTGGATGTCGTCTTAGTTTCAGACACTCAAACGACACAGTCTGGATGTAGTCTTAGTTTCAGACACTCAAACAACACAGACTGGATGTAGTCTTAGTTTCAGACACTCAAACAACACAGACTGGATGTAGTCTTAGTTTCAGACACTCAAACAACACAGGCTGGATGTCGTTTCCCCCCTGAATGATTCATGTCAGACTTATATCTGTCTGTCAACGAAGATTTAGTAGACAGTCTGGACATGTTCTGTATCCAATGGCCACCCAGAAGTTTATTTTATTTTTTACCTCAAGGCCATTTAGTCTGAATAAAGGGTCACTGATTTGATGGTAACCTAAGGGTCATTGGTTTGCTCTTAGTGTGTATTAGCTGGCCAGAGCCCAGAGTAATCTCTTGCCAAGAAAATCTTGGCTCTTCAAGCCTGACTCTTTTTGTAAGGCTGTTTTCTTGAGACCTTCAACCATTTTCTCAACCATCCTGTTTTGACCTTAATATTTTTGATATTGTAGGTTACTCCTCTATGACTAAGGTCAGACAGAATCTGAACCTCCAACAATGATTTAAAGACCATTCCCGATTCCTCGTGTGATAACAAAAACGGCTTCATTTCACTACCATTACAGAGCAATTGCTTCATTGCTTTGTAATAAACATGAATAATTAGTTACATCACAGGTATCCAATCAACATCGTGTTACCACAAAACAATCCCTTTGAATGTCTATCTTTACCTATTTTTAAAAAATGTATATTTTACCTTTATTTAACTAGGCAAGTCAGTTATGAACAAATTCTTACTTTCAATGACGGCCTAGGAACAGTGGGTTATCTGCCTTGTTCAGGGGCAGAACGACAGATTTTTACCTTGACGGCTTGGGGATTCGATGGCACGAGTGTAGTGGTTTGAGAATGGCTTTTTTTTTTGTTGAATTCTCTCCTAGGCTATGTTCCAATGTCAATGCTAGCATACCACTTCGAATGCATGCCTGTAATCTGTCTGTATTGTTAAACACACATCACTTGTTAGTTTTTACATGGCCCAGCAACCCTCTGACATACACAAATGCTCCACCACACACACTTATATATTTAATAAGGCTAGTAAATGCACAATGTGCATCCACTCTTGGATCGAAACTTTGCCCATTTACAAGCCTTATTAAAGGGATGAGGTCGAGCGACCGTCTAATGCGTGTCCAATACATTGTCTGTGTCCCGATTGCACCCTGTTACCTATGTAGTGTACTACTTTTGACGGAGGGCTCAATGGGCTCTACCAAAAAAGTAGTGCACTACAGTGGGGTCCCAAATTATTGACACCCTTGATAAATATGAGCCATTAATGATTGTATAAAATAAATAATTTAAATACTGAGCTATATTGTATTTAAAGAATATATATATATATATTGACACCCCTAAAGGTTCTTATAAATAAAAACGAGTCAAAAGTTGAGTATTTGGTCCCATAATCCTCGCATGCAAGGACTGCATCGTGCTTTACAAACTTGTTGGATGCATTTGCAGTTCGTTTTGGTTGCATTTCAGGTGATTATTGTGTCATTTCGGAGTCACTTTTATTGTCAATAAGAATATAATCTGTTTCTAAACACTTCTACATTCACGTGGATGCTACCATGATTAGGGACAATCCTGAATGAATCGTGAATAATGATGAGTGAGAAAGTTACAGCGGGTCAAAGATCATACCCCCAAGACATGCTAACCTCCCCTGTTGTTGGTAATGGTGAGAAGTGAGCATGTCTTGGGGGATGCTAACCTCCCCTGTTGTTGGTAATGGTGAGAAGTGAGCATGTCTTGGGGGTACGGTCTTTGACCCGAAGTAAACTTCTCACTCATCATTATTCACGATTCATTTAGGATTATCCACATTAACGTAGAAGGGTTTAGGAACATATTCTATTCTTATTTACAATAAAAGTGAATCCAAAATGACACATTACAATATTTACAATGGATTTCTATTGGGCACAAAACAATCTGAAACAAAACCAAAATGCAAAATGTCTCCAACAAGTTCGTAGAGTCACAAGCTTCGTGTAGACGTTGTGTGCTAGGAATATTTGGACCCAATGTAGAATATGGGATCAAATGTAGAAACATGTTGAAAGTATTTTATTTTATACTAATACTGCTCAGAGAAAGAGATTTTGTTTAACAAGTCATATTTTTTTTTCTCAAAAAGGTAGGGGGCAAAATGATTGACACCCCTAGATATTATTTCAAATAAAGTAGTCAAAGGTTTAGTAACCCTTGACTACTTTATTTACAATAATATTTAGGGGGCAAAATGATTGACAACCCTATCTTTTTGAGAAAAAAGGTTCGACTAACTAAATATTTTTCACTAAGCAGTTTTATTAGTATAAAATAATATAATTACACAATTTTTGGGAGCATACAATATAGCTCACGGTTCTGATTATTTATTTTATGCAATCGTTATTGCTCATCTTTATCAAGGGTGTCGATCATTTCGGACCCAACCATATATAGGACATTTTAGGGAACCATTTGGGAAACGTCAATAGCTTCATTCTAAGTAGCAAGCTAGCAACATCCTTGGAACAGAACCCTTGTCTTTCTGATGCGATGTTTCAGAGCCATACAGCCCAGCTGTGTGGGTGATGATGTTCGTCATGTGCCTCTCCGTGGTCGCTGTCACAGTCTTTATTTTCGAGTTCTTCAGTCCCGTCGGCTACAACCGCAGCCTGCAAAGTGCAAAGAGTAAGTCATTTATTACAGTATGGTCATTATTATTTCAGGTTATCACCATTGAAGCAATTGAAGTAGTCGTGATGAGTTTACATACCAGTGTGAGTAGTACCCTGGGGATGTTTCTATTCCATTCAATGTCCATTTCTCTCTCTCCCTGTCTCTCTCTCTCTCTCTCTCTCTCTCTCTCTCGCTCTTTCACTCTCTCTCTCGCTCTCTCTCATTGTCTCTCCCACTCCCCCCTCTCTCTTCCCCCCGACCTCTCTCTATCCAGAGACAGGGGGCTCTAAATTCACCATAGGGAAGTCTATCTGGCTGCTGTGGGCATTGGTCTTCAACAACTCAGTGCCTGTGGAGAACCCCAGAGGAACCACCAGTAAGATCATGGTGCTGGTGTGGGCCTTCTTTGCGGTCATCTTCCTGGCCTCCTACACGGCCAACCTGGCAGCCTTCATGATCCAGGAGGAGTACATCGACACTGTGTCTGGCCTCAGCGACAAGAAGGTGTGTGAGCGAGGAGGCCATTCTGATCCAAGGCCAAGATGGCTATAATGTCTTTTTCCATAGCACAGTGACGCCTCAATTCTTCACACTTCTCCCAATGTGTGCACTTGCACATTACCGGTCTATGGATTTAAAAGCATTGCGTTGGGGAAGGCAGGGCCGGATTCATGCGGGGGCTTACCAGGGCTGTAGCCCCTTGGCCCAGCCCTTTGGGGGGCCCAAGAGGAATCAAACAATTATATATGTTTTACAGTTGAAGTTTACATACACTTAGGTTGGAAATCATTAAAACTCATTTTTCAACCGCTCCATACATTTCTTGTTAACAAACTATAGTTTTGGCAAGTAGGTTAGGACATCTACTTTGTGCATGACACAAGAAATCTTTCCAACAATTGTTTAGACAGATTATTTCACTTATAATTCACTGTATCACAATTCCAGTGGGTCAGAAGTTTACATATACTAAGAGAACCATGAGAAACACCATGAGAAAATTAAAAGAAATCAGCCAAGACTTCAGAACAAAAAATGTGTAGACCTCCACAAGTCTGGTTCATCCTTGGGAGCAATTTCCAAATGCCTGAAGGTACCACGTTCATCTGTACAAAAAATAGTATGCAAGTATAAACACCATATGACCACACAGCCATCATACCGCTCAGGAAGGAGACGCGTTCTGTCTCCTAGAGATGAACGTACTTTGGTGCCAAGAGTGCAAATCAATCCCAGAACAACAGCAAAGGACCTTGTGAAGATGCTGGAGGAAACAGGTACAAAAGTATCTGTATCCACAGTAAAATTAGTCCTATTTTGACATAACCTGAAAGGCTGCTCAGCAAGGAAGAAGCCACTGCTCCAAAACTGCCATCAAAAAGCCAGACTACGGTTTGCACCTGCACAGGGGGACAAAGATTGTACTTCTTGGAGAAATTTCCTCTGGTCTGATGAAACAAAAATAGCACTGTTTGGCCATAATGACCATTGTTATGTTTGGAGGAAAAGGGGGGAGAACACCATCCCAACCATGAAGCACGGGGGTGGCAGCATCATGTTGTGGGGGTGCTTTGCTGCATGAGGGACTAGTGAACTTCACAAAATAGATGGCATCATGGGGAGGGAAACTTATGTGGATATATTGAAGCAACATCTCAAGACATCAGTCAGGAAGTTAAAGCTTGGTCACAAATGGGTCTTCCAAATGGACAATGACCCCAAGCATACTTCCAAAGTTGTGGCAAAATGGCTTATGGACAACAAAGTCAAGGTATTGGAGTGGCCATCACAAAGCCCTGACCTCAATCCTATAGAAAATGTTTGGGCAGAACTGAAAAAGCGTGTGTGAGCAAGGAGGCCTACAAACCTGACTCAGTTACACCAGCTCTGTCAGGAGGAATGGGCCAAAATTCACCCAACTTATTGTGGGAAGCTTGTGGAAGACTACCTGAAATGTTTGACCCAAGTTAAACAATTTAAAGGCAATGCTACCAAATACTAATTGATTGTATGTAAACCCACTGGGAATGTCAATAAAAGCTGAAATAAATCATTTCACATTCTTAATTCCTAAGACAGGGAATTTTGACTAGGATTAAATGTCAGGAATTGTGAAAAACTGAGTTTAAATGTATTTGGCTAAGGTGTACGTAAATTTCCGACTTCAACTGTATATATTTATACAGAACAGAAATATAAACGCAACATGTAAAGTGTTTGTCCCATGTTTCATCAACTGAAATAAGAGATCCTGGAAATTTTCCATACGCACAAAAAGCTTATTTCTCTCAAATTTTGTGGACAAATTTGTTTACATCACTGTTATTGAGCATTTTAACTTTGCCAAGATACTCCATCCACCTGAAAGGTGTGTAATATCAAGAAGCTGATTAAACAGCATGATCATTACACAGGTGCACCTTGTGTTGGGGACAATAAAACGGCACTCTAAAATGTGCAGTTTTGTCACACAACACAATGCCACTGAAGTCTCAAGTTTTGAGGGAGCGCGCAATTGGCATGCTGACTGCAGGAATCTTCACCAGAGGTGTTGCCAGAGAATTGAATGTTCATTTCAATATCATAAGCCACCTCCAACAGGTTTTTTTTGCCACGCCAGCCCAGGACCTCCACATCCAATTTCTTCACCTGTGGAATCATCTGAGACCAGCCACCCGGACAGCTGATGAAACTGAGGAGTATTTCTGTTTGGATTGGCTGGGCCTGGCTCTCCAGTGGGTGGGTCTATGCCCTTCCAGGCTCACCCATGGCTGTGCCCCTGCCCAGTCATGTGAAATACTATAGATTTGGGCCTAATGAATTGATTTCAATTGACTGATTTCCTTATATGAACTATAACTCAGTAAAGCCGTTGAAATTGTTGTATTTTGCGTTTATATTTTTGTTCAGTATTAGTATATATATTTTGTGCCTAAGCCCAAGATGCAAAAAAAAAAAAAAACACATAAAATGGTGTTATTTTTTGTAATATTGAATAGTTTTATCACACCACACCAGAGAGCATCATTTTGCCACAGAGGATCAATAGTTACAAATAAATTATTGTGGATTTATTTTTTTACCACATTCACATACAGGTATCTGCCAAAATAAAGGAAACACCAACATAAAGTGTCTTAATGAAAATGGTGTTGGGCCACCAAGAGCTGTCAGAACAGCTTCAATGCGCCTTGGCATAAATTCTCCAGGTGGACCTAAACCATGCCAGGAAAATTCACATACTTTGTATCCCTCGTTTACTCAAGTGTTTCCTTTATTTTGGCAGTTACCGGTAAGCCTCCAGTCAGGAATGCTGCTCTTTGGCCAGCATGCGTGCCAAATATACAGCTTGTTGCATTGTGGCCATAGACATATAATCCATAGAAAGGTTTTATAACTTCTTACCCTGGCAATTTGACTGTTAAACTCATGGGTACTCTAGCAATGGATGCCAGTCCAGACTTGAACTGCCATCTATGGATTATATGTCTATGGTTGTTTGCGGTTGTCGTTTTGCCTTTTTGAAGATTTCAAAATACAATTGTGGGAAAAATGTACAGTTTGGAAAGCAAATCCCTACTTCTGAAAAGTCTGATCTGTCTGTAAAACCGATAGAAACACATTTTTCTCAACAACTCCCATTTTGTTTTGCGAACAGCAGCGCTGTTTATCAAAGTAGCTCATCATGAGATAGGCTATTGCCACGATGAGCGCATCGGCCATCACTGTGAGTAGCCTATGGCTTAATCTTTATCATTAGGTGAGACATTGTCCCACTGGAAATGTTATTATGTAGCCTACTGTAGGCAATGGTATATACACTATATATACAAAAGTATGTGGACACCCCTTCAAATTAGTGGATTCAGCTATATCAGCCATACCTGTTGCTGACAGGTGTATAAAATCAAGCACACAACCATGCAATCTCCATAGACAAACATTGGCAGTAGAATGGCCTTACTGAAGAGCTCAGTGACTTTCAACGTGGCACCGTCGCAGGATGCCACCTTTCCAACAAGTCGTCAAATTTCCAATAAGTTTGTCAAATGTCTGCCCTGCTAGAGCTGTCCCGGTCAACTGTAAATGCTGTTATTGTGAAGTGGAAACTACTAGGAGTAACAACGGCTCAGCCGCGAAGAGGTAGGTCACACAAGCTCACAGAACGGGACTGCCGAGTGCTGAGGTGTGTACCATGTAAAAATCGTCTTTCCTCGTTTCAAACACTCACCATCGAGTTCCAAACTGCCTCTGGAAGCAACTCAGCACAATAAGTGTTCGTCGGGAGCTTCATGAAATGGGTGTCTATGACCGAGCAGCCGCAGGTCAAGCCTAAGATCACCATGAGCAATGCCAAGCGTCGGATGGATTGGTGTAAAGCTAGCCGCCACTGTACTCTGGAGCAGTGGAAGCACATTCTCAAGAGTGGTGAATCACGCTTCACCATATGGCAGTCTGACAGGACGAATCTGGATTTGCCAGATGCCTGGAGAATGCTATCTGCCCGAATGCATAGTACCAACTGTAAAGTTTGGTGGATGAGGAATAATGGTCTGGGGCTGTTTTTCATGGTTCAGGCTAGGCCCCTTAGTTCCAGTGAAGGGAAATCTTAACGCTACAGCGTACAATGACATTCTAGACAATTCTGTGCTTCCAACTTTGTGGCAACAGTTTGGGGAAGGCCCTTTCCTGTTTCAGCATGACAATGCGAGGTCCATTCAGTAATGTTTTTTGAGATCGGTGTGGAAGTACTTGACTGGCCTGCAGAGCCCTGACCTCAACCCCATTGAACACCTTTGGGATGAATTGGAACGCCGACTGCGAGCCAGGCCTAAATCAGGCCCAACATCAGTGTCCAGCCTCACTAATGCTGTTGTGGCTGAATGGAAGCAAATCCCTGCAGCAATGTTCCAACATCGAGTGGAAAACCTTTCCAGAAGAGTGGAGGCTGTTAAAGCAGCAAACGGTGGGACCAACTCCATATTAATGCCCATGATTTTGGAATGAGATGTTTGATGAGCATCTACGTACTTTTGGACATGTAGTGTATACACTGTACAGTTGAAGTCGGAAGTTAACATACACCTTCGCCAAATACATTTAAACTCAGTTTTTCACAATTCCTGACATTTAATTCTAGTAAAAATTCCCTGTCTCAGGTCAGTTAGGATCACCATTTTATTTTAAAAATGTTAAATTTCAGAATTAGTAGAGAATGATTTATTTCAGCTTTTATTTCTTTCATCACATTCCCAGTGGGTCAGAAGTCTACATACAGTCAATTAGTATTTGGTAGCATTGCCTTTAAATTGTTTAACTTGGGTCAAATGTTTCGGGTAGCCTTCCACAATCTTCCCACAATAAGTTGAGTGAATTTTGGCCCATTCCTCCTGACAGAGATGGTGTAACTTAGTCAGGTTTCTAGGCCTCCTTGCTCGCACACGCTTTTTCAGTTCAGCCCACAAATGTTCCATAGGTTGAGGTCAGGGCTTTGTGATGGCCACTCCAATACCTTGACTTTGTTGTCCTTAAGCCATTTTGCCACAACTTTGGAAGTATGCTTGGGGTCATTGTCCATTTGGAAGACTCATTTGCAACCAAGCTTTAACTTCCTGACTGATATCTTGAGATGTTGCTTTAATATATCCACATAATTTACCCTCCCCATGATGCCATCTATTTTGTGAAGTGCTCTTGTCCCTCCTACAGCAATGCACCCACACAACATGATGCTGCCACCCCTGTGCTTCACGATAGGGATGGTGTTTTTTCGGCTTGTGAGCAGTTCTATTTTTGTTTCATCAGAGCAGAAGGCATTTCTCCAAAAAGTATGATCTTTGTCCCCATGTGCAGGTGCAAACGGTAGTCTGGCTTTTTTATGACTGTTTTGGAGCAGTGGCTTCTTCCTTGCTGAGTGGCCTTTCAGGTTATGTCGATATAGGACTCGTTTTACTGTGGATATAGAAACATTTGTACCTGTTTCCTCCAGCATCTTCACAAGGTCCTTTGCTGTTGTTCTGGGAATGATTTGCACTTTTGGCACCAAAGTACGTTAATCTCTAGGAGACAGAACGCGTCTCCTTCCTGAGCGGTATGACGGCTGCGTGGTCCCATGGTGTTTATACTTGCGTACTATTGTTTGTACAGATGAACGTGGTACCTTCAGGCATTTGGAAATTGCTCCCATGGATGAACCAGACTTGTGGAGGTCTACACATTTTTGTTCTGAAGTCTTGGCTGATTTCTTTTGATTTTCCCATGATGTCAAGCAAAGAGGCACTGAGTTTGAAGGTTGGCCTTGAAATACATCCACAGGTACACAATTCCAATTGACTCAAATTATGTCAATTAGCCTATCATAAGCATCTAAAGCCATAACATCATTTTCTGGATTTTTCCAAGCTGTTTAGAGACACAGTCAACTTAGTGCATGTAAACTTCTGACCCACTGGAATTGTGATACAGTGAATTATAAGTGAAATAATCTGTCTGTAAACAATTGTTGGAAAAATGACTTGTGTCATGCACAAAGTAGATGTCCTAACCAACTTGCCAAAACTATAGTTTGTTAACCATACGTTTGTGGAGTGGTTGAAAAATGAGTTGTAATGACTCCAACCTAAGTGTAGGTAAACTTCCGACTTCAACTGTATATATATTTCCTCCTAACATTGTACAATCTGTGTGTCGCCTTCATTGGCCTGGGCCATTGATTGTTTGAATTCAAGACCAGATTGTCCTCAGTTTGTCAGTCAGAGTAGCCACTTATTTTGGCCATTTGTGTGGTATTATGAAATATACATCTCATGTCTTCTGTCATGACAATTTATTCATTGATCCATCCCTAATGTTCATCCCTCTCACTTCTCTCCCGTTCTAAAGATCTTTGTAATAAAAATGCAAGCAGAGAAGAATTCTGTTCTCTTTTGGGGGGAGAAGAATAAACCGTCTTTTAAATGAGATCTAAGGAAGTTGGGTGGACACCGGACAGCACCACGAGATGCAGCCCAAAATCACAAGAACATCTCAAAAGATAGATGCTCAACTTGTTGAGTTGGTTTTTGGAGATTTGAGCACCAATCTTTTCGAATGTTCTTGCATTTTGGCAGTTCTATGATTTTTGACATGTTGCTTGATGTCTTGTCCAACTGTCCGACTTCCTTAGATCACGATGCATGCATTATTTACGTTGTAATGTACTGTTGTCACTCAACACTTACCCTGAATCCCCACATCAACCTCTAGTTCCCCCTCTATTCCCCCCAGTTCCAGCAGCCCACTGAGCAGTACCCCCCGCTCCGATTTGGCACCGTCCCCAACGGGAGCACCGAGGAGAACATCCGCAGCAACTACGCCAACATGCACAACTTCATGATCCGCAACAACCAGAAGGGCGTGGAGGAGGCCATCGACAACCTCAAGACTGGGTCAGTTTGTGTGTTTCCGAAGATGACATCCCCGTTCATTTCATTGCATTCAACCAGGACCATGTTCATTAGGCACCAAACGGAGGAAACATGGAGGGACTACCTAGACTTGTCCAATAAGAAACGCTACTTTTCGTTTTCCGTTGCAAAAATGTATTTTTATATACGTTTTCTGTTGTGTGCCCTAATGAACATGACCCTGCATAGCAGCCTCTTAGTAACAGTTATCTCCCCATGCAGTCCTGTCCTACTGTATGTGTGTTTATGTCTCTGCTGGGGTTTATAGTGCAAACTCTACTGTATGAATTATGCTTACATTAGATAAACACACACTTATTAGAGTAGTTGTCACAAATTGTGCGCCTCATGCCGAGGGGAGACACTTCCCCAAGACGACTTGACCACCAGAAGCTTAGTCCTCAGCCGGACTTGACGTACCGCGTTATTAAACCTCACATTCTCACTTATCATTTCACCCTCATCCCCTCTTCTCTTTCTCTCCTCCCCTCCCTCCCTCCCCGTCAGTAAACTAGATGCCTTCATCTATGATGCGGCTGTGCTAAACTACATGGCGAGGAAAGACGAGGGCTGTAAGGTGATGACCATTGGCTCGGGCAAGGTGTTTGCCACCACGGGCTACGGCATCGCCCTTCATAAGAACACCCGCTGGAAACGCCCCGTGGATTTGGCCCTCCTGCAGCTGGTGGGAGACGGTGAGGAGAGAGAAAGGAGTGTGTGGGGGAGAGGGGTTGGGGACAGGCAGGAGAAGTTGATAAATGTGCTGGCTTGTTAGCGGCGGGCTGGCAGCATCAATCTGTCTCTGCTTTTAGTGGTGGATTGAAGTGAGGGGAGGGGGGGGGGACCACTTTCCTGCAGTACCTTCTGCTTAATTCAGTTGAATGCTGTTCACATTCACGGTTTTACACTTTGTCCTGCATACTGTACATTGTACAGTAGACCTACATACTACAAGTAACTGCCAAATTAAAGGAAACACAAACATAAAGTGTCTTAATAGGGCGTTGGGGCACCACGAGTCAGAACAGCTTCAATGCACCTTGGCATAGATTCTACAAGTGTCTGGAACTCTATTGGAGGGAGGCGACACCATTCATCCTCGAGAAATTCCATAATTTGGTGTTTTATTGATGGTGGTGGAAAACACTGTATCAGGCGACACTCCAGAATCTCCCATAAGTGTTCAATTGGGTTGAAATCTGGCCTGAGATGGGTATGGCATATGGTTTACATCGTTTTCATGCTGAACAAACCATTCATTGACCACTTGTACCCTGTGGATGGGGGCATTTTCGTCCTACGGTCATGGTGGCCAAAATATTGGCAAACAATATTTGTAAGCATCACCCTAAGCATGATGGGATGTGAATTGCTTAACTCAGGAACCACACCTGTGTGGAAGCATTTGCTTTCAATAGACTCTTTGTGTCCCTCGTTTACGCAAGTGTTTCCATTATTTTGGCAGTTACGTGTATGTCTTCTGTGCAATCACCCCCCCAGAATGTTTCACAAATCCTAACATCCTAAAAGGTCTTAAAGGTTCCATATATGTGTTCTCAAGCACGGTGTCATACGTTGCGTTGCTAATTTCACAATTGGGGACTTACTTTGTTACACATCTTTATGTGACTGTCTCTCATTTGTTCCGGTTCTGTGATTAGAAGGTGGCGTTGTTCCTTCGGCTTGTGCTGAGGATGTTGGAGCTCCGTCTCAGCTCAAAGCAGCTCTACGAGGCCCTGAGTTTGGTCACGAGTAAGGGTCGAATATGAAAGGGAGCGGGGGGCTTATTGAAATGTGATGAATGGGATTAGGAGTCTGTCACAGTTTATGATCACGCAAATTAGCATCTATTGTTAAAAAAAACAACAGCAACATAATTGGCGGTGAAGTAGGGTGATTTTCGTCGTCTAGCTCTTGAATTTTTCCACTGACTTTGCGGATCGATACTTTATTGGGGGGGGGCTTACTATGACTGTGGGTGTCCCACCTTGCTATTTTAATATGAATGCAATAACTGTAAATCACTCTGGATAAGAGTATCTGCTAAATGACTAAAATGTAATCATAGAGATCACTTTAGCTCCTGACCGTGAACTCTTAGCTACACATTCTGGGAAGAATATTTCTGTTGGGTAGATTCCTTTTTATTTTATTTTATTGGAGTGGATTATGACATTCCAGTCAACATGGTTAATTCATGTTTTTCTAATCCATGTAGTTTGGGCTTTACAATTTCCAACACAGGGCAGTTGACCAAAGTTTAATATAGTTGAATGTCTCACTGTTTTAACTCTGATGACCAGGGATTTTGAAACGCACTTGAAGTAGCTACTCTTACAATGCAGGGTGCTTTAGCCGCAAGACGTGGCTGTCATTTCAATACATGTTGTCTGCTCTTCGCTGAGCACAAACTCTGGGTTTTCCTCCATTTTTTCCCCTTCACAGTGTAACAGTTGTTTTTGCTGTATGGAACTAATGGTTTGTGTTGGGACTCCTATTAGTGTCTGCTGCCTTTCATCTGTCGAGGTCACTCTTAACACGGGAGACTCTGTATCCAGGCCATTTCCGACATCCATCAAAGCTATGCGGCTTCTCTCTCTCCCCCTTTCCTCCCCCCCTCTCTCACACACACACAGGCTTACTCTCTCACATTCTCACCCCCCCCCCTTCCCCCACACACACTATTTTCTCAATTTTCAGCTTTCTTTTTTGCCATCATGCAACAGCTCTGAGCCGGACACACCCCTCTTCCTCCTGACCTCTCAACTATTACCTTCCCAGCTTCCCCCGTCCCCCTTGGGGCGGCAGCGTAGCCTAGTGGTTAGAGCGTTGGACTAGTAACCGGAAGGTTGTGAGTTCAAACCCCCGAGCTGACAAGGTACAAATCTGTTGTTCTGCCCCTGAACAGGCAGTTAACCCACTGTTCCCAGGCCGTCATTGAAAATAAGAATATGTTCTTAACTGACTTGCCTGGTTAAATAAAGGTAAAATTATTATTTTTTTTTTTAAAAGGTAGAAAACTAATGCCTGTCCCATAACAACAGCAGATAATCCCTCCTTGTAGTTTTTAAAAATGTCTCTCCCATCTCCTCTTCTCCCACCGCCAGACGAGATCGACATGCTCGAGCGCCTGTGGCTCTCGGGGATCTGTCACAACGACAAGATTGAGGTGATGAGCTCCAAGCTGGACATCGACAACATGGCGGGGGTCTTCTACATGCTGCTGGTGGCCATGGGGCTCAGTCTGCTGGTTTTCGCCTGGGAGCACCTGGTGTACTGGAAGATCAGGCAATGCCTGGGCCGTTCCGGTGGCATGGACTTCCTATTGGCTCTCAGCAGGGTGAGTTACTGACTGAGTTATAGTGATGGAAGTGATGTCCCCTGGTGGTGGTGAAAGGGAAAGGGCTTGGTGCATCAACACATCACAGGCTATGTTTAGGCAGTACTGTTCAAAAGGTAGGTCCTCGTACCTCGTTTTTAAAAGTGACCTCGTTTTCTCCAAGATTTCAGGTGACATTGTGTCTTCCTCCTCCTGCTGCGTTCTACGTCGACGTTCCGGGATATCTCCGACTGTTACTCCCGCTTTCAATTTCACCGAATGTTCATTCACGTCCATCGGATTTCTGTCCCGCTGTTAATTGCGATTTCAGTGGGATGACTCTTGATTTTCAATAAGACATATTGGTATTGAATGAATCCTCTTCAAGTAAAGGTGATAAAGCTGTTATGGTTTACACGGCTCCGCCCATTCAACACACTTAACCAATAATGGTGGCCTATCAGTCTTTCAAGGCTGTAAATGACCTGCATTTAGAACACGAGTTCCTCCTCCGCCCTCATTAGTATTTTGTGGTCAGTTGCCTCCTCTCCGAGAGTACAAAGTAGAGAGAGATTGCATAATAGAGGGACATCCGCCATCATTCATTGCACGTCACGTTTTGCGCTAGAGAGGAAAGAGAGGACAAATGATTATCTTTTAAAGAGTCAGTTCGGACTTACTGTTTGACCACTGCGCTAGGAGCTCCCGGGTGGTGGTCATTTAGAAAGATCAGTCGAACTGAAGTTTGAGTGAACCGTAATGGCAGACACTGAGGTAAGTGTATGCAGACCTCTACGGGGACACATTTCTGCCACAACTTATGTACATATGTAACCTAGTTTTACGAGACTTTACGAGACTTGCGTGACTTTCCGTGTCCATGTTCTCGTCTAGGGATACTGGGATGTGGAGTTTGCTAGCTGTATCCTAACTAGCTTCCCCTTCTATGTCTACACAGGGTATGTACAGTTGCTGCAAGTTTGAAGATGAAACCGTCTCTGGAGGCCTCCGAAACACACTTCCCCTTTATCAGAGTGTTCCCACAATGCCGCCTCCACCCCAGTCCCACATCTCAGCGGCTGTAACCTGTAACACCACTCTTGCCATGGTGCAGCAGCAGCAGAGGCATCATCACCAGCAGCATGAGCAGCAGCAGCAGCAGCAGCAGCAGCAAGCATACAGCATGTTTCCTGCTGGATCTCCTCCAACTACTGGGCACTCTGCAATGGCCCTTGGGCCATCAAACAGTCCCCTTTTGGAGGGTCCTATGCCGTGCTCCACTTTTCTGCCTCGCCATGACCGCAGATTGGCTGTGGTAGACCGCTGGAACCGTCCCAAGCCCGGCACGGACAAGCCTATTGGTGGCAGCGGTGGGATCCCAGACATGGCACAGTTTCAACAGGGCTTGCCCCCTCACTGGGCTGGGGGAGCCAGTGGAGGGGACGGTAGTCTGGATGAATACAAGCGATACTATGGCCCGATCGATCCAGAGGGCTTAGGGGCAAATGCTGACCCACAAACAGGTGGCTCTCAAACCCCCAAAATGAACCAGAGGGGGACAAAGTCCTCAGGAATGCCACGGCTACCTTCTAAAGGACCGCCCCCTGGTCACTTAATGTCCAAGCCCCCTTTACCGCTCCCCTCATCCCCACATCCACCGCCATTTTGGAGAAGAGGCAGCCTCCCGAAAAGAAAGGGCTCTGGGGGGCCTCTGTATGAGAACATCCTCCCTTTGGGGAGAAGAGGGGGAGGGCGATACGGAGTAAGGGATGGAGGTGGCAGGCGAGGCCGTCGCCCTCCCCCACTCCCATTGCCTGTCCCTGTCGCGTCCCCTGCCCTCACTACCCCTACCACTCCCTCTCACTCCGCCCTCTACACCTCCAGCTCCTGCTCCTCCACCTCATCCAGTTCATCCTCGTCCTCATCCTCCGTCTCCCCCTCACGCTCCAACTCCCCCTCATCCTCCACCATCACATACACATCGTCCCAGAGTTTTAAGTACAGGGCTGGCAGTAGGGATGTTGAGGACGTCTATGACTCTGATGAGCTGACAGAGGAGTCTAGCCTCCTGCTAGGACGGAGAAAGGGCAAATCCCGACGCATGTCCTCTCGCTCACTGCCTTGCAGTCCGCCCCCACCGCCTGTGCCACCCCGCAAGCCTCGTCTGCAGTATGAGAGAGAGAGGGCTGGGAGCCAGCTAGCCCAGCTGCAGGAGTGGTGGGCCTCCTGGGGCGAGAGAGAAAGACGCAGAGGAACAGGAACCAGGGCCGAGGGGAAGGAGGAGAAACGGCATCACAAAGAGCGAGAAAGGGAGAGAAAGAGGAGGAAGAAAGGACGGAAGAAAAAAAAGAGAGAGGAGAAGGAGAGGGAGCGGGAGCGCAAGCAGCGTAAAGTGAAGGAGAAGAAGAAGAAGAGAGAGGACAAGGCGAAGAGAAGAGACCGGGGCAAGCGGTCAGAGCACGAGGAGGGAGGTGGTGAGCAGAGAGGGCAGCTCAAAGCGATAATGCAAGAGGCCTACTCCTCCTACCCGGCCCTGAGGCGTGACTCTATGAGGAAAAAGAGTGAAGGTTCTATCAGAAGTTACGGATGGGATATTCCAAGGGAGGAAGAGAGGAGGGACAGCGAGGAAAAGGCAAGAGATGGAGAGGACACTAGAGGCAAGGAAAGGCACAGAAGTCCTTACTCTCGCCACAGGCATGCAGGTAGGCCTTCCAGTTCCAGCAAGCAGTGCCAGAGCCCCAGAAAACCCTCAACCGCTGTCAAGTTCTGGGGAGCGGGAAACCCATCGTCAGAGATTCCTTCGTCTGCATTTCTGCCACTGATCCCTCTCTCGTCCAGGCGCAGGAGTAAGGGTTCAGGTAGAGCGGCCCTGGGGAAAGAAGGGGAGACGCGCCCCCTGTTGGCCAGGAACGAGAGAGTGGAGGTTCACTCCAAAGAGGGTCTGTGGTTTCACGAGTGGGACTCCGAAGATGCGGATGAAGATTCCGAGGAGGAAAGGAGAAAAGTGGAGCAAGAGAAGAGACACGAAAGAAGACGAAGGACCGCATCAGAGTCCGAAAGGGAAAGTGATAAGATGGTGGGCATCTACTCAGACGATGACGGCTCCTCGGGAGAATTTGGAAAGTTCGAAAGGTACTGGGAGGGTCATGAGGGTAGAGCGGTTGGGGGAATAGGAGGGGGAGGCTGGTTTTTCGGCACTTATCCCGCCAGAGAAAAAGCCGGCAGCATAAACAGTAGGGATGGCTCGTTATTGGGCCGTGGGGAGGGATGGGGCGGAGCAGGGGGAGTAGGGGAAGGTGGCTGGGGATCAGGGAGGATAGGTGGTACACAGTGGCCTCCACCTCCATTGACACCACCAGCTCCTCGAAGATACTGGTCCGTGGACAAGCTTCCCGTGAAGGAGGAGAAGAAAGAGAGACGGAAGGACAAGGACAAAGGGCGAGGTGATGTGGCTTGCAACTGCCAATCTGCCCTCGAACATCAACACGCTCACTCTAAATTGGCCAAGGTGAGCTCCCCTAGCCAGGAGGAACTATTTCTACACTGTCAAAGCTTTGTGACCAGCGCCAATTCCAAACGGCATTCCTTCAAACCCGACCGGACCCAGAATCAACCCAAATCGGGAAGCCAGTCCAACCTCAGCATCCAGCGGACAGACCGCATTCGGCAGCCTTCTACATCGCAGGTCCTCATCCCCTCCCTCCCTCCAGCAACACTCCCAGCCCTTCCTGCCCCTCCCTCCTCATCCCATCCCATCCACATCCCTCCTCCGAACTCCTCCTCTTCGGTCTCGTCTCCCTCTGTAGTATCCTCCACCCCAGGCGCCCCCCAGCCGTCTTCTATGGCTTCTGCGAGTGCCAAAGTCCTGTACCAGAGACTGCGCTCAGTGCCTCCGCCCCAAAGGTTACAGTCACCTCACCTGCCCCTCAAGGCCAAGAGCCTCTGCTCACGGAGGGGGTCTGCACACTTCTCCAGTGTGGAGAGCGAGGTGTGAGGCGAATCATAGACACCTACCTGGGTGGGAAACACCGACCTATTCAGACAACCTTGGGTCATGACTGTTTGGCCACCGCAGTTTTGTATCTCGGCCCCCTGTAACTCTTTTGCACAACCCCCATTGTCCAGTCAAAGGGAGTGCACAGTAATGTCATGTTTACTGGGGCTCTCTTCATTCTGGTCAGAGTATCTGTGAGACTACATGTATTGTTGGTGAACTGAAATTGGTGTCAGAAGTGGGATCTCCCGAAATGGGGCCGTCCTCCTGACACGGCGGCGTCTTTGGGTCTTGAAGTGAAGTGGTTGTCATTGTTCAGTTATATTTGTTCACGAGGGCTCAGGTACTCGTTCATAGGCCTCCCTACTGAGGCCTCCAATGCAGGAACATTTGACTCACGTCCCTGAAACATGAACCTCCAGCGTTCCTTTACCAATCGGTTTCCACCTCACAGGCCTGTGAGATCTGAGGGTCATAGTTGTGTATGTTCTATGTGTCACGTTTAGGGAGAATAGAATAGTAGCTAGCTCTCTCGGTTTTCTCCATTCCACCCTCTCAAACTCACATTTGATGTTCTGTGTCTGTGTTTTACCGTGTTTGTATTCTTGACAACAGGGTAAGTCGACTGTGACTGATCTTATACTGTGCCAAACTTCAGTGGAGCTTACATACAATGCTGTTTCCTTGACACCACAGGTACTCCCCCATTCATGACCCTCTTGAGCAATACATTACCTGCAGACCAACAGTTCATGCATTTTATATTTTAAAAGGTTATTTTACTATAGTGTTATTATAATATGAGACAAATGTTTTAATTTTGACAAAATGTGAGCACTGTGCTGTACTATATTGGGTACAAGCAAAATGTTTTCAACTACCTAACATCATTGGCAGCCCCCCATAAGACAGAATGTAGCCTTGACCTAGTCTGCTGCAACTATGAAGACACTATAAGATTGTAGCATTTGGGGGGGGGCTAGATGGAATTGTTGGACATGTGGCCTCACAGGTGACCAGGATTCATTCTGTGTCCCAGTAATGATGTCACCACGATAGGTGCCTGAATGATGCTACCAGAGATGCGTTTGAAAGTCCGTAATCACGAGCTAGCTTGCTCGTAGCAATTTGATGGTAAAAAGCTGATACCTGCACAGTCAGACGTACTTTCAAATCAGCCAGTTTTGTGTGTGTGTGTGTTGTCAGTAACCCACAAGGCTAGTTCCATCTTCTCCATATAGTCTGTTTCGCTCATTCATCTGCCTCTGACTGCATCTGAGACATACTTCAGCTGAAGAAAAAAGAGTAACCTTAGTTAACACAAAATTGTTGTGTAAAGTTTGTCTGCATTTCTTTGAATATCTAGATATATATCGCATATATATTTGTGTAGTTGGGTAGCATTAGAGTAATTGTTGTTTAGCATCTTGATATGGGGATATTGTTTATCATTCCAGTGCCATTCCAGATATGAATATTCCATGTGAAGGAAATATCTCCCTTTCTTTTTTTTCATCTGCAATTGAGAGCGCTCTTTGTTGCTAAAAGTCTAGGTTTTTATTCTTAAAACCTAGTTGACCCGAGAGTGACAGGAACACAATGGAAGCAGTGCTTTGCTTGTTACAATCAACAGCTTGCAAGAATCCAATGACGAGGCAAACCGTGGGTGAAATGTTACCTGCTAAGGTATTTGTGCCACAATTGAACCGAAATCCCTGTCCCTTCTCCTCGTCTATTTGTTGTGTTGATGAGTGTCTGCAACTGTAAACCGTTCTATTTTTTATTATGTATCTGTGAATATTTCTTTCATCTCAATAATAGCATATCTACTATGTATAATAATATATCTCAAAGATAATATCTTATCTGTTAAGTTTGTCCACTAAATTGACAGTATTATCTAGGAAGCTGGCTTTTTGTCTGTCTTAACTTGTCTCAAAACCCAGTGAAATCAGAGACCAGTACCTGACTGTGTTCTTACCGACCATCCACCACGATTAGTTAACAATGATATTCGCCATGTGATGGAGGTGTGTGTCTGACGACCGAGTCACTGTAGTAGTGTAAGTTTGGGCCTTGGCTATAACACATTATTAATAACCATTCTAATATATTAGGTATTTTTTACCAGGGCATAGTCTGCTCAGTAACACCAATGAGAACTGAGCATGGATTTCAACTTCTTTAAACACCAAAACGCAATGTGGTCTAGCGGGCAGCAACAGGCTTTTTGTTGCGTCATGCAGCAGTTTACTATCCATGGTGAGCCATACCAGGACGGTGCCGTGTGTTCCCTCTCTGCAAACCTGTGTCTGTCGTGCTGAACTAAACAACAAACAAAAAAACACACTGTGTTCCTCCATAACAATCCCCACTGTAGCGCCCCGTCCAGCGCTGTCTCCGTCCGCTAACCCTGCGCGGTCTTTACTCCACACTGTGTCCAGGCGGACTTGCACTGCGTCACTGTGTGAGAATCAATGTGCCATACTTAGGGCAGGACGCAGTTGCTACGTTGGGCTGCCGCGCCACTGGAAAGACAATACTGTGCTGTACTGCAAGCAGAACAGAATAAAAAATAATTTTCGTATTAAAACCTCTTCCGTTCATTTCCATTTTTTTCTTTGTGTCGGCCTCAGAGAAGCGGGTGCGAGAGGGATGATTGGGAAAACGTGGAGCGAGGGATAAATCTGTTCACATATCTCAATGAGGACGTGTTGTGCAGGAGTCCGTCCTGAGAAAAGTGCAACGGTTTTATCACAGCGAGTGACACTGTGGTGGAGAGACTAATAGAATGAGGTGTTCTCATTCACACATACAGCTGCAGCCCATGGTTAGGGTCCACGTCCAGTTCAATTCTTTTACAGGTCAAGTTCATGTGTCATATTGCACATTGTGTACACAATTACAATTCAATTCTTACTTGCAGGTTCACCTCTCAACAATGCAACGACAATAGGGAGAGAAAGGCGGGTTCGTCGAGGCTCACATCCAAAGTGTTGACTCAAATGTGTTTTTACCACGTACGGAAGCTCATTAATGCCAATAACACATTTCATTGAGATGGAGCCCCTCAACAGATGTTGGTGCATTTACAGAGCAGTGCATTGTTACGAGTTAGCTCGGGCCATTAATAAACACCTTCATGGATGTTGGTTGACTGCCATTTTGTGCCAGAGTGCCTTTCTCCCATCACCCCTCACTGCAAGGTCAGTTATCACCCACACAGTTAAAGTGAAAAAGGATTAGATGGATCTGTATAAGATATTGTAAGAGAAGGAATGGGATTTTGTTTTATAAGGGGTACTGATATAAAATATATTTTATAAACATTATTTCCTCTGAATATCAAATATATTTATATTGATTTATAGTTTGTTGTTTTGGTGCTCCAGTCCATGTCTAATATCTACTGTATTCACATTTTGCCTTTGACAGTGCATTCGGAAAGTTTTTAAACATTTTTTATTATATATTATTATTTATCTGTTATTTTACCAGGTAAGTTGACTGAGAACACAGATTGGGAATTTAGCCAGGACACTGGGGTTAACACCACTACTCTTACGATAAGTGCCATGGGATCTTTAATGCCCTCAGAGAGTCAGGACACCCATTTAACATCCCCCTACACAGGGCAGTGTCCCCAATCACTGCCCTGGGGCATTGGGATATTTTTAGACCAGAGGAAAGAGTGCCTCCTACTGGCCCTCCAACACCACTTCCAACAGCATCTGGTCTCCCATCCAGGGACTGACCAGGACCAACCCTGCTTAGCTTCAGAAGCAAGCCAGCAGTGGTATGCAGGGTGGTATGGTGCTGGCAAAGTATTCAGACCCCTTTACTTTTTCCACATTTTGTTACGTTACAGCCTTATTATAAAATTGATTAAATCATATTTTTTCCTAATCTATCAACACACAACACCCCTTTTAATGACAAATCAAAAACAGTTTTTTACACATTTTTGCGAATGTGTTCAGAATAAATACCTTCATCACTACATAAGTATTCAGACCCTTTACTCAGTACTTTGTTGAAGCACCTTTAGCAGTGATTACAGCCTCGAGTCTCCTTGGATATGATGCTACAAGCTTGGCACACCCGTATTTGGGGAGTTTCTCCCATTCTCCTCTGCAGATCCTCTCAAACTCTGTCAAGTTGGATGGGGAGCGTCGCTGCACAGCTATTTTCAGGTCTCTCCAGAGATGTCCAATCGGGTTCAACTCCGAGCTCTGGCTGGGCCACTCAAGGGCATTCAGAGACTTGTCCCGACGCCACTCCTGTGTTGTCTTGGCTGTGTACTTAGGGTCGTTGTCCTGTTGGAAGGTGACCTTCGCCCCAGTCTGAGGTCCTGAGTGCTCTGGAGCAGGTTTTCATCAAGGATCTCTCTGTACTTTGCTTCATTCATCTTTCCCTCGATCCTGACTAGTCTCCCAGTCCCTGCCTCTGAAAAACATCCCCACAGCATGATGCTGCTACCACCATGCTTTGCCATAGTAGGGATGGTGCCAGGTTTCCTCCAGATATGGCGCTTGGCATTCAGGCCAAAGAGTTCAATCTTGGTTTCATCCGACCAGAGAATCTTGTTTCTCGTTGTCTGAGAGTCCTTTAGGTGCCTTTTAGCAAACTCCAAGTTGGCTGTCATGTGCATTTTACTGAGGAGTGGCTTCCGCCTGATTGGTTGAGTGCTGCAGTGATGGTTGTCCTTCTGGAAGTTTCTCCCATCTCCACAGAGGAACTCTGGAGCTCTGTCAGAGTAACCATTGGGTTCTTGGTCACCTCCCTGACCAAGGCCCTTCTCTCCCGATTGCTCAGTTTGGCCGGGCGGCCAGCTCTTGATGGTTCCAACTTCTTCCATTTAGGAATGATGGAGGCCACTGTGTTCTTCAATGCTACAGACATTTTTTGGTACCCTTCCCCAGATCTGTGCCTCGACACAACCCTGTCTCGTAGCTCTGAAATATACAACTATGATATACAACTGTGGGACCTTAAATAGACAGATGTGTGCCTTTCCAAATCATGTCCAATCAATAGAATTTACCACAGGTGGACTCCAATTAAGGACGATCAATGGAAACAGGATGCACCTGAGCTCAATTTCAATTCTCATAGAAAACGGTCTGAATACCTATGTGAATAAGGTACTTTTTTTATTTACAATCTTTTGAAATGTGCAAAAATGTCCTCAAACCTGTTTTTGCGTTGTCATTCAGGGGTATTGTGTGTAGATTGATGAGGACATGTTTTTATTTGATCCATTTTAGAACAAGGCTGTAGCGTAACAAAACGTGGGAAATGTCAAGGGGTCTGAATACTTTCCGAATGCACTGTACGTGAAGTAATGTCTTCTCCCGCGAGATGGATGTGCACGTAGTCTATTTCTATTCCATTACTAAGGTCCTCACTTTCTGATGCAACCATCTGACAGACTTGGTATTCAGGCAGACACTCTTGGTGTGAGAGCCACGATCCAAGGCGAGGCAGACGTGATGATCTGCCAAGAAGATAGGCTCTCGCCCTGAGTTGCCATTGTTGCCTGTCTCAGCAAGTGCTTGTGTTCTGCCTTTCACCATAATCGCCCCTTAAAATTCTCTGAATTGTTGTCACACCGCAATTACACGATACAATACAATTGTCCTTTATTGCAATACTTAAATTATATCACCACTTAAAATGATATCACTAATTCCGCTATTATTGGGCGAGTCAAAACTGAATTAATTCACGGCGTGTTTATTGTGCAACATATGTATGTAATGAATGTTAATGTATTCTATTCTATGTATAGATGACAGAACACCTGTCATATTGTCTGAACAGCCTGTTCACTCTCCTGTTCCTGCTAGACAAACTAGAACAGAAACCAGGCCAAAGTAAACCCTGACAGTGCACAGGAGTTGAGAGACAGGAAAACAGAGAGAGAGACGCACATTAGGGGAGAGAGACGAAGAGGGGGAAATAGAGAGAGAGACGCACGAGGAGAGGAGAGAGAGAGAGAGAGAGAGAGAGAGAGAGAGAGAGAGAGAGAGAGAGAGAGAGAGAGAAAATGGAGAGAGAGAGAGAGAGAGAGAGAGAGGAAAATGGACAGACACGAAGAGAACAGGAAAAAAGAGAGAGTCACACACACAGAGGGGAGGGGGAAAAGAGAGAGAGAGAGTCACACACACAAAGAGGAGAGGGGAAAGGAGAGAGAGAGGCATACACACAAAGAGGAGAGGGGGAAAAGAGAGAGAGAGTCACACACAAAGAGAAGAGGGGGAACAGAGAGAGAGAGAGAGAGAGAGGAAAATGGAGAGAGAGACACGAAGAGAACAGGGAAAAAAGAGAGAGTCACACACACAGAGGGGAGGGGGAAAAAGAGAGAGAGAGTCACACACACAAAGAGGAGAGGGGGAAAGGAGAGAGAGGCATACACACAAAGAGGAGAGGGGGAAAAGAGAGAGAGGCATACACACAAAGAGGAGAGGGGGAAAAGAGAGAGAGAGTCACACACAAAGAGAAGAGGGGAACAGAGACTTAGAGAGAGAGAGAGAGAGAGAGAGAGAGAGAGAGAGAGTCACACAAAGAGGAGAGGGGGAACAGAGAGAGTCACACACACAGAGAAGAGAGAGGAGAGAGAGAGAGAGAGAGAGAGAGAGAGAGAGAGAGAGAGAGAGAGAGAGAGAGTCACACACACAAAGAGGAGAGGGGGAACAGAGAGAGAGAGAGTCACACACACAAAGAGGAGAGGGGGAACAGAGAGAGAGAGAGTCACACACACAGAGAAGAGGGGGAACAGAGAGAGAGAGTCACACACAAAGAGGAGAGGGGGAAAAGAGAGAGAGACACACACACACAAAGAGGAGAGGAGGAAAAGAGAGAGAGAGTTACACACACAAAGAGGAGAGGGGGAAAAGAGAGAGAGAGTCACACACACAAAGAGGAGAGGGGGAACAGAGAGAGAGAGTCACACACACAAAGAGGAGAGGGGGAAAAGAGAGAGAGAGTCACACACACAAAGAGGAGAGGGGGAAAAGAGAGAGAGAGTCACACACACGAAGAGGGTGGGGGGAGGAAAAGGCTAGAACCCAAGAAAGACATGGAGAGGAAGGGAGAGGGGGACTTTGACAGACAGAGAGAAGGGTTCAGAGACATGGGGGAGAGAAGGGGGGGGGGGTGGAGAGGTGAACACAGAGAGGAGAGGTGTAAAGAGCAACCTGTCGGGCTGTATCACTGCTGTATCACCTGCTACAGCAATTGCAACGTCCGCAACCGCAGGGCTCTCCAGAGGGTGGTGCGATTAGCCCGACTCATCACCGGGGGCACACTGCCTGCCCTCCAGGACACCTACAGCACCCGGTTTCATAGGAAGGTCAAGACGATCATCAAGGACCTCAGCTACCCGAGCCAAGGCCTGTTCACCCCGCTACCATCTAGAATGCATCTAGAATGCAGAGAGCATACAGGTGCATCAAAGCTGGGACATAGAGATGGCTTATATCTCCAGGTCATCAGACTGTTAGTCACCACTGGCCTCCACCCAGTACCCTGACCTGAACCTTAGCCACTGTTACTAGCCGGCTATCACCCGATACTCTACTCTACTCTGCATTTTTGAGACTGCTGCCCTATGTACAGAGAGTCATTGAACACTGGTCACTTGAATAATGTTTGCACACTGTTGAACCCACTTTATATGTATATAGTGTATTCTAGTCATGGTTCATCCTATATAAGTGCTAATGTACACACCTTTTGCTGTTCATATATTGTCCATGCTGTCGATCCACAACAGGGTAGTCTAGTGGTTAGATCATTGGACGAGTAACCGAAAGGTTGCAAGTTAAAATCCCTGAGCCTACCCCCCCCCCCCCCCAGCTGAGCTGACAAGGTACAAATCTGTCATTCTGCCCCTGAAAAGGCAGTTAACCCACTGTTCCTAGGCCGTCATTGAAAATAATAAATTGTTCTTAACTGACTTGCCTAGTTAAATAAAGGTTTAAAAAAATATATGCAGTGCATATTCCAGACTGACATTGTTTATTCTGATATTTCTTAATTTAACTTTTTGGATTGTGTGTGTATTGTTTTGTCTTGCTAGGCATTACTGCACTGTTGGAGATTTTTACTCGTCTACCTAGACATCACACACGAAAATGTTATATTCTGTTACATATACTCTCTTTCTTTTAATATATACGAGGAGATAAAATTGGGACCAATTGAATAACATCCAGTCCCTTGACAAGGCCTCTGAACTGTAAATCATTTATAGTGTAATTAAAGAAACTACATGAAATTAACATGTGATGGTCAGACGAGCCGGTGGTCATTGAATATGTATGAGTCATAATAGTGGTCTGCTGTTCTGCAGCACAGTCCTCCTCACTCCACCAGAGGGCAGCAGAACCACCAGAATGGGACCAGGGAATCCCCACTTACTGTACTCACCTAATGCAAATAAATCAAATTAGTGTTTCGATCACTAATTAGTAATTACTATCTTAGCCCTCTCTCCTTTTGAACTCTGATTTTACTAAGAGCGGCTTCGGCTGCCTTCACGACCCACAAGCACCAGCGACCTCGGAAACGTCAAAGCTCTTGTGCTGTCCGAACACATTACATTTCATTTGGTGTTGGGAGTTTGTATGCATGAAAAACGCTGCGGAGGGTGCAGTACTCTGTTTCCGCCACCATGGAGCAGGTGGGGTCCTCTTCTGCAGCAGAGCGTGGCGGTTGCCAGTGGAATGAATCACTCACTATACGCATATTCCTGGAGAACTGCCGGCGCACGACGGCGATGAGGCTAATTTCAGCCCCGTTCCCATGCCGCCTGGACGCCTTCGAAGGATCTGGCCAACGCCACCACTGAAATGCTGCCGACTCAGGCCCAGGTCTATATCGATTTAGATACAGAAGTGATCACACATTTGGAGTTAGGTACATTTTCTCCTATGCAGGAGGGATGGGGGAAAGAGGAGGTAGAGTAGACGGTAGTAGAGTCAGATGGTAACAGTCACAGAACGATCCAGTGCTGTGCCCCCGGATAGGGTCTCACTGCACCACACTGAGAATATGAGATGCGGAGGACCAATGAGGACGATGGTGGGGTGTGAAAATGTGACAATGAGAGATATGGAGAGTACGTGAATGAGTGCACATTCTGACAAGGAAGAGTGTGTCTACGCAGAACATGTGTGTGTGTGTGTGCATGTGGCAGAGGGATAAAGGGGGATATTGTGTGCATGCGCGTGCATACAGTATGTGTGTGTCACAGGAGGTTGGTGGCTTGTGGTAATGGCTGGAGCAGAGTAGTGGAATTATATATATTGAACAAGTGGTTTCCACGTGTTTGATACCATTCCATTTGCTCCATTCCGGCCATTATTATGAGCCGTCCTCCCCTCAGCAGCCTCCTGTGGTGTGTGTGTGTGTGTGTGTGTGTGTGTGTGTGTGTGTGTGTGTGTGAGTGTGAGTGTGCGTGTGCGTGCGTGCATGCGTGCACATAGCAAGGGGGAACAGAGTGTGTTTATGCAGAGGAGAGTGTGAATGTGACAGAGAGGCGAAGAGAGTCATTGTGGGCTTGTGTTCAAGCTAGAGAGAGTGTGTGCAGAGTGTGTCTGGCCATGAGCATGAGGCTGCTGGAGAGTGAGGTTGATTGATGATGAGAAGTAAATATGTGTGTGTTTAAACAGGCAGTGGTAGTGTGTACTCTGCAGTGTGTGTAAAGAAAGTGTGTGTGTGTGTGTGTGCGTGTGTGTGAGGATATATTTACATAACAGACAACGGAAACCAAAACCAAGTGTATATGTTCTGTATGCAAAATACTCAGCTTACATACTTATGTAGCAGATGTCTCCTAGCAGAATAAAAAGGCCCTTTGCAGTCAAAAACATTATTTTCTGGTGTTTTATATACATTTCCACACTATGGGGTTGGAATAATACTCTGAAATTGTGAAAATTAGGATAATGGCGTTTTAGCGTAAGAGCTGTTTGAAAAGGTTGCCTGAAATTTCAGCCTGTTTCGGTGAGATGGAATTTCGACCTGCCTGGTGACATAACCAGGGGTGGTAAATTAGTTATTAGACCAATAAGAAAGAGGGTTCCAAACCCCTCTGCCAATAACAGGTAATTTTCAGATTTCCCCTTCCCCACTAAGACCCAGACAGTCCTAGAAAAATTATTGCTTGAGAAATTGCTCTTTTCTTAGAAGCTATGTTTATTTTTGTATTTTTTCCCCCCCAATTGTTAGTAGCTACTATCTTGTCTCATCGCTACAACTCCCGTACGGGCTCGGGAGAGACGAAGGTTGAAAGTCATGCGTCCTCCAATACACAATCCAACCAAGCTGCACTGCTTCTTAACACAGCGCACATCCAACCCGGAAGCCAGCCGCACCAATGTGTCAGAGGAAACACTGTGCAACGTTGGTTAGCGCGCACTGCGCCCAGCCCGCCACAGGAGTCGCTGGTGCGTGATGAGACAAGGATATCCCTACCGGCCAAACCCTCCCTAACCCGGACGACACTAGGCCAATTGTGCGTCGCCCAGTACAGCGCCCTTAACCACTGCACCCCCCCGGGAGGCCTGTTATTTTTGTGTTTTTTTGAAAAACATTTTAATTTAAAACAATCACAGGAAAGCATTTAATTGTTACCCAAAAATGATTTGATATTGAGATCAAAACGGCTGCATTTGACCTTTAAAGTTAATGTCCCAGGTCAGCAGTCCTGGGAAGGAACTCAAGCATTACACACACACTGTATGTCCTGTCCCGTCTACGACAGAGAACTTGAGGGTGTAGGAAGGATAGATAGCCACACACTGTCGGAAAAACAAGGAGAAAACCAAAATGGAGGCTCAGGTGCAAAAATCCATCTTATTTATTGAGGACATGATGCCCTAAAAAGTGGAAGAGGTGTAATTGCCAAATCATCGCCAGTGTCATAGCGAGGGTGTGGACACACACACGGCTCATTACGAAAGGCTTAACAACTACACTACACGAAATGAGAGACAATGTATATACGAAAGCAGAGAAGGGAACACTGATCACCCCTTGTTGTCCGGTAATATGGGGACAGTAGTATGGGTAATATATGTGAACAGGCAGATAACGAGGGGTACCTTTTAACCGTCGGTCTCATAGGTGTTCCACCCACTTTAATGTTCAACGCTGGCACACTTCAGTGCTTTAATTAACCAAGTTCATTTTTAAAAGGAGCCTGCGTCTCCTAACAAGGCCATTATTAACAGTCATGCGCTGGGGTGTTTAACAAGAACAGATTGCTCTTGCGTTTTGACCTCAAGCGCGTTACATAATGTGTGTGTCGGATATGTGAGTGTAAAAGCGAGCATGTGCGCGTGTGCGCGTGCATACGTGTGTGTGTGACGGCGAGATAGTTATCTAACGATTGATTACATCTCACATTTCTTAGAGCCACCTCTGTCATTCCATATTCATAATATATCTTCATGCTCACTGATGTGAT
This sequence comes from Oncorhynchus keta, assembly GCF_023373465.1. Taxonomy (NCBI): domain Eukaryota; kingdom Metazoa; phylum Chordata; class Actinopteri; order Salmoniformes; family Salmonidae; genus Oncorhynchus; species Oncorhynchus keta. Next base: position 7,854,056 of record NC_068440.1, read on the forward strand.
GACATTGACACATCAATCTATTAATCGGAAACCTGAAATCTAAATGGTAAATACCTTTGTAACATTTTACTGCCTCGGCCCGGAGGCACAGTTCACAAGATGCCTCTGCACCTTAGGAGCAATGGTTCGAGTCCCTGTTGCAGCTCATTAGAGTTCCCTTTCAGTTGGTATTTGACTGGTGTGGTAGCAAGCACTGCTTTTTGGCGTAACCTTTAAAGAATTGGAAACTATTGGAAACTGTCTCGTACCAAATATTTGAATGAACTGCAAAGTTGGAATAATTATGAGGTCATTTTCAATGCCACATACACCATTGGAGCAGCAGCTAAATGAAAGACCTTCCGAAAGATCTACATGAAGACCTTCATAGAACTGTAAGATCTAAACAGCCACAGGCGGCAAAGTGAGGACATGGCTCATTCAGTCCTCAAAGACACACTGGGGGAAAAATGAGGACACGGGTCAATAAGTCCTCACAAACACACTGGCTATCAAAGTGAAGACACGGGTGATTGAGTCCTCACAAGCACACTGGCTATCAAAGTGAAGACACGGGTGATTGAGTCCTCACAAGCACACTGGCTATCAAAGTGAAGACACGGGTCATTGAGTCCTCACAAGCACACTGGCTATCAAAGTGAAGACACGGGTCATTGAGTCCTCACAAGCACACTGGCTATCAAAGTGAAGACACGGGTCATTGAGTCCTCACAAGCACACTGGCTATCAAAGTGAAGACACGGGTCATTGAGTCCTCACAAGCACACTGGCTATCAAAGTGAAGACACGTGTCATTGAGTCCTCACAAGCACACTGGCTATCAACGTGAAGACACGGGTCATTGAGTCCTCACAAGCACACTGGCTATCAAAGTGAAGACACGGGTCATTGAGTCCTCACAAGCACACTGGCTATCAAAGTGAAGACACGGGTCATTGAGTCCTCACAAGCACACTGGCTATCAAAGTGAAGACACGGGTCATTGAGTCCTCACAAGCACACTGGCTATCAAAGTGAAGACACGGGTCATTGAGTCCTCACAAGCACACTGGCTATCAAAGTGAAGACACGGGTCATTGAGTCCTCACAAGCACACTGGCTATCAAAGTGAAGACACGGGTCATTGAGTCCTCACAAGCACACTGGCTATCAAAGTGAAGACACGGGTCATTGAGTCCTCACAAGCACACTGGCTATCAACGTGAAGACACGGGTCATTGAGTCCTCACAAGCACACTGGCTATCAAAGTGAAGACACGGGTCATTGAGTCCTCACAAGCACACTGGCTATCAAAGTGAAGACACGGGTCATTGAGTCCTCACAAGCACACTGGCTATCAAAGTGAAGACACGGGTCATTGAGTCCTCACAAGCACACTGGCTATCAAAGTGAAGACACGGGTCATTGAGTCCTCATAAGCACACTGGCTATCAAAGTGAAGACACGGGTCATTGAGTCCTCACAAGCACACTGGCTATCAAAGTGAAGACACGGGTCATTGAGTCCTCACAAGCACACTGGCTATCAAAGTGAAGACACGGGTCATTGAGTCCTCACAAGCACACTGGCTATCAAAGTGAAGACACGGGTCATTGAGTCCTCACAAGCACACTGGCTATCAAAGTGAAGACACGGGTCATTGAGTCCTCACAAGCACACTGGCTATCAAAGTGAAGACACGGGTCATTGAGTCCTCACAAGCACACTGGCTATCAAAGTGAAGACACGGGTCATTGAGTCCTCACAAGCACACTGGCTATCAAAGTGAAGACACGGGTCATTGAGTCCTCACAAGCACACTGGCTATCAAAGTGAAGACACGGGTCATTGAGTCCTCACAAGCACACTGTAACCGAAGGCTTTCAGTAAACGTAAACACCTAAACAGCCACAGATGGCAAAGTGAGGACACGGGTCATTGAGTCCTCAAAGACACACTGTAAGGATGCCAAGAAATGAGATCCCTATGTCCTCACAATCCCACACATGGCAAAGTGAGGACTCAAGCCTCTAAGTCCTCATAAACACATGTTGGAGGTCCAAAAGGCTTCTGTCACAGATGTGCCTGAGCTGAGTAGCTAGCGGCTAAAAACACAGCTTCCCAGAGTACCTCTCACTTGCGCAGACAAGAGTCCCTAACTGGGTCAATAGGCCCAAAAAAACACTCTTAACAGCCACTTAATATTCCCCAATAGCCCTAATGTATGTAGTCATTGAATCCATATGAATCCAGGTGCATGGAAGTGCGTTAAGGCAATACATCCGAATCCGATACACGTGGATGTGTCTGGATATTCTCGATAGAGAGAGATGGAGAGGAGTCAGTCACGTTCACTGCCAATGCCCTGTAGGCTCCTGCACCTTCTGCCAATAGAACATGGCTTCTGTGGCTTCTGCCCAACGCGGGAGGAAGGAAGCTGCTGTTTTTAGTGGAAATGTGGGGCGTGTGATCAGTGTGTTCGGTCATGTGTGTCCCCGTGTGGATACGTAATATGCTTCTAAATATGTGTTTGCGTCGTCTGTTCATTTCTGCTAGATAGTATGTACACTACCGGTCAAATGTTTGGACACGCCTACTCATTCAAGGGTTTTTCTAGATTTGTACTATTTTCTACATTGTGGAATACTGTGTTAGTGAAGACATCACAACTATGGAATGACACGTATGGTATCATGTATAGTAAGCAAAAAAAGTGTTGAACAAATCCAAATGTATTTTATATTTGAGATTCTTCAAGTAGCCACCCTTTGCCTTGATGGCAGCTTTGCAGACTCTTGGTATTCTCTCAACCTATACGGGCACATTGAGAGACCCAGACGCAGACACGAGAGGCAGGTGGTTTGAGTCTTTGATATTTATTAATCATCCAAAATGGGTAGGCAAGAGAATGGTCGCGTGGACAGCCAAAAGGTCAAAACCAGTTCAGAGTGCAGGAGGTACAGTGTGACAGGCAGGCTCGAGGTCAGGGCGGGCAGAATGGTCAGGCAGACGGGTACGGGGTCCAGAAAACAGGCAAGGGTCAAAACCGGGAGGACTAGCAAAAGAGAATAGAAAAGGTAGGAGCACGGGGAAAACACGTTGGTTGACTTGGAACATACAAGACGAACTGGCCACAGGCAGACAGAAAACACAGGTATAAATACCCAGGTGATAAATGGGGAAGATGGGTGACACCTGGAGGGGGCAGAGATAAGCACAAGGACAGGTGAAAACAGATCAGACACAACCAGCTTCATGAGGTCGTCACCTGGAATACATTTCAATTAACAAGTGTGCCTTCTTAAAAGTTCATTTGTGGAATTTCTTTCCTTCTTAATACGTTTGAGCCAATCAGTGGTGTTGTGACAATGTAGGGTATACAGAAGATAGCCCTATTTGGTAAAATACCAAGTCCATATTATGGCAAGAACACCTCAAATAAGCAAAGAGAAACGACAGTCCATCACTACTTTAAGACATGAAGGTCAGTCAGTCCGGAAAATTTGAGCTTTGAAAGTTTGAAAGTTTCTTCAAGTGCAGTTGCAAAAACCATCAAGTGCTATGATGAAACTGGCTCTCATGAGGACCGCCACAGGAATGGAAGACCCAGAGTTACCTCTGCTGCAGAGGATACGTTCATTAGAATGACCAGCATCAGAAATTGCATCTCACAGATAAATGCTTCACAGAGTTCAATAACAGACGCATCTCAACATCAACTGTTCAGAGGAGACTGTGTGAATCAGGCCTTTATGGTCAAATTTCTACATAGAAACCATTACTAAAGGACACCGATAAGAAGAAGAGACTTGCTTGGTCCAAGAAACACGAGCAAAGGACATTAGACTGGCGGAAATCTGTCCTTTGTTCTGATGAGTCCAAATTGGCGATTTTTGGGTCCAACCGCAGTGTCTTTGTGAGACCTGGTGTGGGTGAACGGATGATCCCTGCATGTGTATTTCCCACCATAAAGCATGGAGGAAGAGGTGTTATGGGGTGAGGGTGCTTTGTTGGTGACACTGTCAGTGATTTATTTAGAATTCAAGGCACACTTAACCAGCATGGCTACCACAGCATTCTGCAGAAATACACCATCCCATCTGGGTTGGGCTTATTGGGACAATCATTTGTTTTTCAACAGGACAATGACCCAAAACACACCTCCAGGTTGTGTAAGGGCTATTTGGCCAAGAAGGAGAGTGATGGCGTGCTGCATTGATGTCTTCACTATTATTCTACAATGTAGAAAATTGTTTTTTTTTAAAGAAAGAAAAACCCTTGAATGACTAGGCGTTCTAAAACTTTGGACCGGTAGTTGTACGTGCATGACTATGTCATGTATGTTCACTGTGCACCTCCCTTTTCTCTCTTTTTTTAATACACATATTCATTAGTGCAGCATCTCCAGTACTGTAAGAATGTATGACAGCTAACTCACATTTTTCCAGATTGTATATGTGCCCCTTGTGTTTTCTCTCTCCTGTGAAGGAGATTATTATTATTAGCATTTATTTACTTATGTCATCCAAAGGCTTGGCAAAGTTTGTCTGTGCGACAAAGTAGCGATTATATACTGAACGAAAATAGAAACGCAACATGCAGCAATTTAAAAGATTTGACTGAGTTCCAGTTCATATAAGGAAATGAGTTCGTTGAAATACATTTATTTGGCCTTAATCTATGAATTTCACAGGACTGGGAATACAGATACGCATCTGTTGGTCACACATATCTTTTTGTTTTAAAGGTCGGGGCGTGGATGAGAAAACCAGTCAGTATCGGGTGTGACCACCATTTGCCTCGTAACACATCTCCTTCGCATAGAGTTGATCAGGCTGTTGATCGTCGCCTGTGGAATGTTGTCCCGCTCCTCTTCAATGGCTCTGAGAAGTTGCTGGATATTGGCGGGAACTGGAACACACTGTCGTACAAGTCAATCCAGAGCACCCCAAACATGCTCAATGGGTCAATGGAAGAACTGGGACATTTTCAACTTTCAGGATTTGTGTATGGATCCTTGCGACACGGATCATCATGCTGAAACATGAGGTGATGGAGGCAGATGAATGGCACGACAATGGGCCTCAGGATCTCATCGTGCTGAAACATGAGGTGATGGCGGCAGATGAATGGCACGACAATGGGCCTCAGGATCTCAACATGCTGAAACATGAGGTGATGGCGGCAGATGAATGGCACGACAATGGGCCTCAGGATCTCATCATGCTGAAACATGAGGTGATGGCGGCAGATGAATGGCACGACAATGGGCCTCAGGATCTCATCGTGCTGAAACATGAGGTGATGGAGGCAGATGAATGGCACGACAATGGGCCTCAGGATCTCATCGTGCTGAAACATGTGGTGATGGAGGCAGATGAATGGCACGACAATGGGCCTCAGGATCTCATCGTGCTGAAACATGAGGTGATGGCGGCAGATGAATGGCACGACAATGGGCCTCAGGATCTCATCGTGCTGAAACATGAGGTGATGGCAGCAGATGAATGGCACGACAATGGGCCTCAGGATCTCATCATGCTGAAACATGAGGTGATGGAGGCAGATGAATGGCACGACAATGGGCCTCAGGATCTCATCATGCTGAAACATGAGGTGATGGAGGCAGATGAATGGCACGACAATGGGCCTCAGGATCTCATCGTGCTGAAACATGAGGTGATGGAGGCAGATGAATGGCACGACAATGGGCCTCAGGATCTCATCGTGCTGAAACATGAGGTGATGGAGGCAGATGAATGGCATGACAATGGGCCTCAGGATCTCATCATGCTGAAACATGAGGTGATGGAGGCAGATGAATGGCACGACAATGGGCCTCAGGATCTCATCGTGCTGAAACATGAGGTGATGGCGGCAGATGAATGGCACGACAATGGGCCTCAGGATCTCGTCACGGTATCTCTGTGCACTCAAATTGCCATCGATAAAATGCAATTGTGTTCATTGTCGGTAACTTATGAATACCCATACCATAACCTCTCCGCCACCATGGGGCACTCTGTTTACAACGTTGACATCAGCAAACCTCTCGCCCACACCACACCATACTCATGGTCTGAGGTCATGAGGCCGGTTGGACATATTGCCAAACTCTCTAAAACGACGTTGAAGGTGGCTTATGGTAGGGAAATTAACATTAAATTCTCTGGCAACAGCTCTGGTGAACATTCCTGCAGTCAGCATGCCAATTGCACGCTCCCTCAAAACTTCACCAAATTTGAGGAAAATAAGCTTTTTGTGCATATGGAATATTTCTGGAATCTTTTATTTCAGCTCGTGAAACATGAGACCAACACTTGCTCAGTATCTTTTACAGTGGGACCAAATTAAGAGGATGAACACTGTTGTTGCTTTCATGCTCCGATATTTGGTGGAATTTGCCTCATATTATACAGTGTGTTATTATACAGTGTCATCCTCCAGTATTTATGCTGTAATAGTTTGTGTGTCGGGGGGCTAGGTTCAGTCTGTTATACCTGGTGTATTTCTCCTGTCTTATCCGGTGTCCTGTGTGAATTTAAGTGTGCTCTCTCTAATGATCTCTTTCTTTCTTTCTCTCTCTCTCTGAGGACCTGAGCCCTAGGACCATGCCTCAGGACTACCTGAGGAACGCCGCAGCCCGTCTGGTGTTCAACCTTCCCAAGTTCTCTCACGTCACCCCGCTCCTCCGCTCTCTCCACTGGCTTCCAGTTGAAGCTCGCATCCGCTACAAGACCATGGTGCTTGCCTACGGAGCTGTGAGGGGAACGGCACCTCAGTACCTCCAGGCTCTGATCAGGCCCTACACCCAAACAAGGGCACTGCGTTCATCCACCTCTGGCCTGCTCGCCTCCCTACCACTGAGGAAGTACAGTTCCCGCTCAGCCCAGTCAAAACTGTTTGCTGCTCTGGCTCCCCAATGGTGGAACACACTCCCTCACGACGCCAGGACAGCGGAGTCAATCACCACCTTCCGGAGACACCTGAAACCCCACCTCTTTAAGGAATACCTAGGATAGGATAAAGTAATCCTTCTCACCCCCCTTAAAAGATTTAGATGCACTATTGTAAA